>NC_045436.1:157095222-157302372 GCF_002776525.5 Piliocolobus tephrosceles | reverse complement strand
TTCCTTCCTTCCTTCCTTCCTTCCTTCCTTCCTTCCTTCCTTCCTTCCTTCCTTCCTTCCTTCCTCTTTCTCTCTCTCTTTCTCTTTCACTGCTTAATAAAAATAACTGAATTGGTAGTGTTTATATCCACTAGAATGAGATGTCACAAATTCTTTCCTGTATTAATATTATCGGAGAAATTTATGTTAAAATTTTAAACCCCACCCGAGAGTGCATATTTTGTTAAGTGTAAATACAATTTGTAAATTACAAAGTATTTCAAAGTATTTCATGTGATCCTGTTCAGGGACTGCTCTCTGAGAAAATATCTGATGAGGGAAATTAAGTGGGCAGCGGCATGAAAGGGAAAGGGCAAGAATGGACCCAAATGCAGATCCAAATGTAACCAAGTAGATCAGTTCGTCTACAACCTGCCACAAATGTGGGTTTTAATTCCGAATAATGATCCTGAGTTACTGCGTTTTTAAAAATTATAGCCTAAATCATCAAATATGTTGGATCAATATAATGCTATAATTACTAAATTTAAAGTATAATTAAACATTTTTAAAATGCATGATTCTGAATGACAGTATTTGAGGCCAGAAGATGTAATTTCTTTGAATAAATTCAAACAAGATTTTTTGAGATGCATATTTTTAAAAACCATTGTCTATGTAAGTAAGAATATGACTTAGTAAAAATTATCTTTGACTGTATCAGGCATAAAAATAAAGTATTAGTACTTGGACAACCCTCTATAACATGAAAACATGTAATAAATGTTCTTATGCTAATTATAATTCTACAACCATGATTAAATTCCCCCGGTCCCAAACGCCAGTCTCCACCTCTCTCTCTTTCTCTTTCTCTTTCTCCTTCTCTTTCTCTTTCTCTGTCTCTTTCTCTGTCTCTGTCTCTGTCTCTTTCTCTCTCTTTTACTCTCTCTCCTCTCCATACCTCATTGTCATTGTCAATCGCATTAAGTGGGCATACTAGTATAGGCTGTTATTTGGGACCTTGGTCAAGTTTTTTTTTTTTTTTTTTTTCTTTTTGAGATGGAGTCTCGCTGTGTCACCCAGGCTGGAATGCAGTGGCGTGATCTCGGCTCACTGCAAGCTCTGTCTTCTGGGTTTACACCATTCTCCTGCCTCAGCCTCCTGAGTAGCTGGGACTACAGGTGCCCACCACCACGCCTGGCTAAATTTTTGTATTTTTAGTAGAGACGGGGTTTCACCGTGTTAGTTTGGATGGTCTGGATCTCCTGACCTCATGATCTGCTCCCCCTCGGCCTACTGTCTCATAGCCTAAATGTCTTCATTTTAAAAATAAGCACTTTTATGAGATGATTTCTCATGTTTTAAAGTTCCATCTCATTTCTCTGTCTCTTCCCAACTCCTCTCTTTGTGTGTATATGTATACATATGAATTCACATGCATTTATACACACATATAGGCATCCAGTTACTCTACCTTGATGCTCACTGTTCACATTCAGAATTAGGTTTAATATTATTTCAATTTATATCATTTTAATAGATTCACATGTGAAGATGATTCAGTAATATAATATGCATAATTGATCCCATCAATGTCAGCACCCCAATGATTATATACAAATATTTGTATGCCTCTGAACAACAAAACACATAACCTAATTTAGTATTTGTTATAACCCTGAGAAGGAAATCTACCAGTTTAAATTTGTTTTAGTACTGCTGCATCTAATAACTGACAAGATGAGATAATCTTTCTTGCTCCCACTAGTCCCAAAATTTAATGCTTCTGAAAAAAATAGAACATCTCTGGACCAGCACAGGTAAGTCTTACTATCTTCACAAATAAACCTGGGAATAGTTGGTCTTAATAAGCAGCCTCTGTCTCCATTCGTAAAAATTGTAAAAAAAAAAAAAAAAATTGAATGATATCGTATTGAGAGGGGAAATATAGCAAAAAGCATATAACAATTGTAAATCTGTTATGCTTGTCACAATGCTGAATGGATACAGAATAAATGAAGAAATACATACTTATTTTAATTTTCATCTTTATCCTCTGGTATATACCATTTTTGCTGACCGAGGCAAGGCTGTAAGTCTCTTGTATTTCTGAAAAAGGTTTTTATGGTCTTTTTGGTATTGGATATTGTCAATTTATTCACATTTTACTTAAAGCTTTATATTGCAATAAGAATTTGACATAACCAGCTAACAAAGTATTATGAATTTTAACACAGTAAATTTTAGACAAATGGATAATACTTCACAAACTCCAAGTTGGATTGGTATTTTGCTGGGTGGTCTGTCTCATGTAAGATACGCATCACTCCTGAGCACATTGAGGGTATGTTCCTGCACAAATGGTGAACACTCGAGTCATTAAAATGTAGAGTGCAGTAGGGGAGAAAGTTCAAAGGAACATTGAAGACAGAACAGTCTGGGAGATTTCCCTCCACTTTTTCTTCTTCCTTAATTTATTCTGTTTCATCGTCTTCTTCAAAACTTATTTACTAGTCTTGCTTGAGTGAGGTGAGAATCTGATTAAGGACAAGACATTAAGGAATTAATACACTGCAGAACTGACTCCCTCTCACGTTGCATTTATTTGTTAAAATAGGTAATATCTTTAATCCAGCATCCTTGAAGCATGGTGTATTTGGCATCACTCGTATAACTGAGCTAACCCCTCCCTTGCACACATAAGCACATACACAAACACACCAATATATTAATTATTACCTACTATATCAGTCCTATTAGCAAGTCACCAATGTCAATCACTATAATTTCTGGTTAAGGGTCATCTTTTTTTCCAAGTTAATATTTTCTTCCTTATCTCGTGGTTTAAACACCAAAAAAAGCAATAAAGCATCATCTTGGTGAATGTCGAAAATCTTGTGTTAACTCGCACTCCATTATGTCACTTTAGCCACAAAATAAAGCTGAACCTATTATTGAAATTCCTAAAAAGCTATTCCAAAGAGGAAAATAAAATATAATAGACTTGGTTCCAGGAAAGCTAACTAAATCTATTGTCCTAACCTAGGACTTGTACTTCTACTTGGAGGCCTATGTTTGTGTAGTACAATGTCAGCTCTGGAGTTCTTCCAAAGGAAATACAAGGCCATAGTATTGCCCAGAATTATCCTGGCTTAACCTCTGCATTAATTACTACAACAGCCTGAATTCTACCCTAAATCATTCTCATTAGTGTGAGGCCCCCGTTATATGCAGCATGAATAAACCAAAACATCATAAAGAAATCCCTTTTTGCAGCCTCTCTCTTCTGTTAATTGGCTTCAATGTCTCCTCAATTCAAATTTCATAACAAAGTGATAATGATTACATCAACCTGGAAGAGAACAGATGGCAGAGAACCCGAGTTCTGGCACTACTGCTGCCAATTATGAGATTTGTGATCTTGGAAATTCACTTGACTTCTGTATCTGTTTTCTTATATAGTAAGAAAAATCATGTCAGCCTCACAGGATTGTTGTGAGGTTTCAAAGAAAGATGTTTAAAACAAATTTGAAGCATATTATGATGAAAAGCATTTCCATTATTATAATAATTACTGGTTACTTGGCAGGAAGAAAAGACACACCCTCTTCAATGGTATAACACCTCCTGGTATTCCTTACTACACGGGTACTGCAATTATCAGCATGTCTTTCTATAAAGTCATGCATAATAGGTTTCAGGTCCTTAAAAAATAATTTCTAATAATATTAGGTAACATATTCTTCTAAAATTCGGTATTTTTAAAGGGAATTCAAGAAGAGGGGACTTTGTAGAAGTATTTTCCTATACAGGGTGGTCTATAGACCGGTACCCACAGTGAACATTAGTTGAAGAAATGAGAACATATGTTTGAAAAGTTTTTATAGAACTTTGGCCAATAACTTTATGTCCGTCGAATCTGATAATAAAAATCAGGACTGCATTTTGTGTGTCTTTTTATTTATTTTCTAGTAGTTCATTTGTACTCTATTTTACAAAGTTTTGTTAAACAACAAATCGAAAAACAAAATTCCTCAGCAGAGGTAGATTGAGAAGCACTGGTTAAGAAAACATTGTCCAATGCTCTATTTAGCATCGTTTTATAAACAGGTTTGAGAAAGTAACCCATTCTCTAAAATGTCACCCATGTTACAATGTGTTTCATCAACATTCCATACAGAAATTTCTAAGGTTAACCAACATCCTCATATAAATGCTTATGCAAATATTGGAGCTCATGATTCTCTTAATCTAGATATCTAACAGTTTATTAAAAATGTGAACATATCTTGACAATAGATGTTAGGTTATGATTTTCTATAAACATTGACTGCAAAATAAGTGGGTATTAATTCAAATAGATTGTTAATGATTAAGATGCCTACTATTAAACTACAAAAATAACAATCTAAAAATTGAAATATCAGAAAGGAAAGGGAAACAAATTATAAAAGACTAAAGAAAATGGTCTTTTGGCCAAAAGAAATCATTTCAGAAAAACTAGAGAAGAAAGGGAGATACGACTTTCAAGTTTTACAACAGCCCTCTAAAAAAAGCAGAATAAGAAGAAAAACTAAAACATCTGTCAAGTAGAAAAGCAGAAAAATCTTGAGTATATGAACATCTTTCATTTGAAAATTGTATAATTAAATTATTGCATACTATAAAGACAATTTATTTTCAAAATCTGACCTTTAATCATAAATCTATAAGTACATTGAGAAAAGAATCAAAATCTAATGTTGACTTAAAGTCAGTACTCTGTAAGAGACACCCTATTGAAGATTATGTAATATGACCTCAGATATTATAGACACATTAATGTTCTACAGCATTCTAAAAAGGTGCTTATGTAGCCATATATCCACTTGATAAAAATATAATTTTACTATTTATTCTAATTTAAGCTTTGTCATGAACTCATTTGATCTTGATAGTTTCTTAACCTCTTAAACCTCTAGGTATCTCAATTTAATTTTAAACAGTCATCATTCTTCTGTTTAACTAGCTCCCTTTTTAAAGTTTTCTTTACTGGTTTCTCTGTATTTCTTCAATCTCTAAATGTACTAACCAAGAGCTGAGCCCCAGGGTCTCTTGCCTTCTCTATCTGTGCTCACTCCCTAAGTGACTTCATCTAGGATGATGGTTTTAAATAGTATCAAATAATTCATTAAGCTTACAACATTCAAATATTCATCTCCTCTTGTCTCAATATTTCTATGTTTATTTGTCCACTCTTCATCTCCAATTGGTTGGCTAATAGGCAACTTAAACCTGTATAAATGAATACAACTCTACCCGGCCCCTAAACATGCAATCTCCCTCATCTCGCTCAGTTCAGTTTGTGTGACCCAAATACCATGAAATTGTGATTTCCCTCTGTCTGTAATACTATACATCCAGTCCTTTACTACGGTATTTGGCTCTGTTTATGAAATATGTCTATATTCCCAGCACTTCCATATCTACCCCCACATCCTGGTCCAAACCACTGTTACCTCTTATTTAGATTATTTCATTAGCTGCCCAACCCTCCACTCATAAATCATCTCGCCCTCCCCACAGTTTAGTCTTTACACAGTCAGCAAAGTTATGATTTAATCAGTAAAGTTGATTGTGTTACTATTCTTAAAATTCCTTGATGGGAACTCTCTAGCCCAGAGTACAAGACAAAGTCCATCATTGCTCCATGAATCCCTACATGATCTGGTCCTACATTCTTCTCTGACCTAATTGCCTTCAGATACCCCTGGCTTGTCCTCTTTCAGTTTCTGGAAACCATGCTCCAACCTCAGGGATTTGACCTTGCCTGTCACTCTGTACTGATAATGGCTACTCTATATGAAACAGTATTAACATACATCTCCTTCCATCAGAACTCTCAAATCTTTCTACTTTGCTTTATTTTTTGTTCTCCATAGTTCTTAAAACCACATAACAAATGTAACGTGTGTTTGTTAATTAATTTATTGTCTATATACTTATTTCATTATTTGGGTAAACTTTATAATGAGGCAAATTTGGTTGCTTTACTCACAGCTCCAAAGTCAATATTCAAATTTAGAACAGCACTTGATCTATAATAAATACTCAATAAATATTACTGAGTACTTAACATAAATATAAAATGGGTTACCATTTCCTTTTTGAATAATTAACAGCTATTAGCCCTCATGCTTTCAACATAAATGTCTTTTCAGAAGACCTCTTTTTCATTTCTCTAGTCATCTTCTTTATCCTTTCTCCCCCAAAGTCACAAATCTGTATAATTGTAGTCTTATTTAATTTCTCTTCTTCTCTCTGGTTATTTCTTTTGTCTCTTTCCTTAGAGATATGGCTGTGTCTACCAGGCCTAGATTAGTGCTGCTCATCCTGTGTGATCAATATTTGAAAAAAAAGGTAGTTGAATAATGAACTGAGTGGCATATATTAACTGGGTGGCATTTGATGTCAGTTGAAACTAATAGGTGATAGAGATACAGTGAGAAGACCTAGGTAATCAGGATTCTGAACTCTCTCCCTCATGTCATATAACTTTGGAAAATCTTCTACTGGTCCGTGTGACTGAGCTT
Organism: Piliocolobus tephrosceles; assembly: GCF_002776525.5. Lineage (NCBI taxonomy): Eukaryota > Metazoa > Chordata > Mammalia > Primates > Cercopithecidae > Piliocolobus > Piliocolobus tephrosceles. The sequence continues at coordinate 157,295,821 of NC_045436.1, read as the reverse complement.
TCCCTTCAAAAAAATAAAATACAATATAATTTTTCAAAAATATTTTCCTAGCATGATAATCAAATATACTATCGAAGTCATATCTTTCTAACATTTTTTAAAAATTGAGAACAGAGAAACTAATTGCATTTATCTGGAAAACCTTATTTATCACTGTTATAATATTGGAAATAAGGGACTTCAAAGTGTAAGTTATAGAGGATTGTAAAAAGAAAATGTTAGTAGTCATACTATTAAAAAAAACCTAAATTAGACTTCTTTTTCTTTAATAAACTCTTAAAAGAATTGTAACTTTTGCATGGATCATTAAAATACGATAAATGTAAAGATTCATGTATTTTATACACAAAAGGTATTAAAATAGCTGTAGTCAGTTTACTATACTTAAAAATGAATTATTCACCAAATATATTTGAATATACTTGACTATATTGAACTCATTTTTATACACACTTACTAATTGTAATTATAATTACTTTAATTGCATTATTATTAATTTTCACAACCACCCCCATTATTTCCATCTCACAGATGGAGAAAGGAGGTCTGGAAAAGTTTAATGACTCACCCAAAATAACAAGTAATAGGTGGACGCATTTTTATGTGTGTCTTCCGTGTTATTGTTGTTTGTTTTTTAAAATGGTCGATAGTCAATTGCCTTTTTAATATTAGAAAATATTTCATTCACACAATAATAGGAACTTATATTCATGACTTACAAAACAAAATAACAACATAAATACCCATGAATATTTCACTCAAGTTAAGAAATTGAACTTTGCTCAAGCTGCTGAAGCTCTCTCAGTACTTATTTCATTCTTATCTTCCTAATCCAGGGATAATCAGTGATCTACGGTATCGTTTTAAATTTTTATGGGTACATAGTAGGTGCACATATTTGTGGGGTACATGTGATGTTTTAATGCAGGCACAGAATATGTAATAATAACATCAGAGGAACTGAGGTATCCATCATCTCAAACATTTATCATTTATTTGCACTAGGAACATTCCAATTCCACTCGTTTAGTTACTTTTATATATACAATAAATAATTGTTGACTGTTGTCACCCTGTTGGGGTAGCCATTACTAGATCTTATTCATTCTAACTATATTTTTGCGACCGTTAACTGTACTCAGGATCCCCTCCCCACCCCTGCTACCCTTACCAGTCTCTTTTAACCATCATTCTACCCTGTATTTTACTTTGAAAATCATTTCCTTTTATACTTTAATATTTTTAAACTTATGTTTTTGATCTTCTTAAAATGAGAGCTTACTGAGAATATTCTTTCTTAGCTTTTTTCCTCTTAAAATTAGGATGAGTTCATGTCCTTTGCAGGGACATGGATGTTACTGGAAACCATATTTCTCAGCAAACTATCACAAGATCAGAAAACCAAACACCACATGTTCTCACTCATAAGTGGGAGTTGAACAATGAGAACACTGGATACAGGGAGGGGAACATCACACACTGGGGTCTGTCAGGGGTTGGGAGTTAGGGGAGGGATAACATTAGGACAAATACCTAATGTAGGTGACAGGTGATGGGTGCAACAAAGCACCATGCACATGTATACCTACGTAACAAAGCTGCACGTTCTGCACGTGTAACCCTAGAACTTAAAGTATAATAATAAAAAAAGTTATTATGATTTATAGAAATTAATAGACATAGCTTTAATTAATTCATTTTCATCACCATAAGGTATTTCTTTGTATACTGTAAATAGTTATTCATTCTTCTATTGGGCACTTAAGTTGTTCTCAGGTTTTTACTCATTTGAACATGCTGCTATGAACACTCTTGGATATACCTACTCTTTCACTATGGCGTAAATAAAAGCAAAATGACTAGACTTATGTTTTACTTTATGTAGTTTAATTTGAAAACCTAGTTAAATTTGAAAACCTGGTTTCATAACTGTTATTACTTATTCCTTTGTAAGTAATGGCAAAATAATATGAAGTGTGATTATTTTAGTCATAGGGTTTTGGCAAAGATGCCACAAAATCAAGAAAAATTCAACAGTTTTTGTATCCTCCTGTATTATAAAGTAAAACATAAAAAACTGCCCTTCAAATAAGATTTTGAGACATATCCTATAAATGTTAAATCATCCTGTTCCACTCCCTTCCAAGTTACAGAGAAAGCAAACACTTCGTTAAGAGGTTGATGGTAGTAAGGATTTCTTGAGAGAGCGCTGCGGAAGAAGAGACACCAAATAAGGAGGATCAATGGGGGACAGTTTTGGAGAATTTGAAATGTGTTCTTTGGAATCTGAGAGACAGGCACTGGTATCTGAATCATGACTGAAGAAGTTTCCAGCTGAGAGTCTAGTACTAAAGTTGCCCCTGTGGTAGGTCAGAATTTGGAACACTTCCAAGAATAATCAAAATATATTGGGACAGCAGTGTTTTTGTATTTCTCATGGGCCAAATAATAGGGCAATGAGAAAGTAGCCAGGTGTCAAACTGATTTATTCTAAAACGACTCTGCCTAATAGGACTACTAGAAGGAAAAGAAAGAAAGAAAAAAAAAAAAAAAAGGGTGGGATGGGGACCTGAAAAAGGGAGAAGGCTGCCAAAATCTAAGAGTCTGTAGTGGAATTTTTATATGACCATCTGGAAGAGACATTATTCACAATTTAAATCAATGAAGTTATAAGAAAAAGCCTCTCTCATGATAGTTTTCTAAAAAAAAATTGTAAAAGCCAAAAAAGTAAAATAATTTAAAAAAACACTCCCCTGAACGAAAGCCAGCCTTTATATCTATTCCTTCAAGAATGCAACAACACCAGCTATGCCTGTTGCATTAGTTCAGGCAAATATTTTCTGTCCTTGATTCTTCTTCATTCTGTAATCCTAGAGCATCTAAACAGTAATTAAGAAGTGAGAAAACAGAGAGAGAGATAACCAATTACGCCTTCCTATCTTCAGTGCAGGAATCCTGTCTACATTCGGATGTTGACTAAACTAGGGGAAGAAAGCAATTTCAAATCAAATGAGACTTCCACTATTACACTGGGTTTAATTTTTTAATCTCTAGAAAATATTTATTTAGTTTTGTTTTATTACCTACTAGTGGCTGCAGAAGTTTGTATTACCTGAAAATAACCGGACAAATATGTGATACTTGTTGCAGGTTTTTTTTTTTTTTTTCAGTGTCAGGAGAAAAACAAGTAATGAAAAGAGTTTGTAATGAACCATCTTGTAATAATAACAAAATTGTTTCCTACTTCTATTCTACCAAGTCAAGCTTTCAATAAATTACGTGTATATGAATTAAATAGATGGTTATTTAAATGCATAAATGAAAAAAACAAAAAAAAAAACCCAGCTTTTTACACACCAACCTATAGTTAACTTTACGTAACATGTTGTTATCGATAAGATACTATGGTAGACAGAATAATTGCTTCTCAAAGATACCACATCCTAATCTTCCAAATCTATAAATATACTATACTAACTGCAAAAAGGGTTGTGCAGATATGACTAGATGAAGAATCTTGAGATGGAGATTTTTCAGGATCATCCATGTGTGCCCAGTATAATCACAAAGGTCTTTATAAGAGTCAGACAGGAGGGTCAGACAGGAGGGTCAGAATCAGAGGCAGAAGACGTGGCAATGATGACAAAGAGGCTATGAGTTAAGCAATACTGGCGACTTCTAAAATCTGTGAAAGGCAAAGAAACAGATACCCCCTAGAGCACTCACAAGGAATACAGCCCTTGATTTAGGACTTTTGATCCCCAGAACTATACAATAATAAATTCATGTTGTTTTAAACCAAGACATTTGCAGCAATCTGTTTCTATTGCAATCAGAACTAATAATGATACTATGTACTCAGCTCTGGTCTAGGTGATGAAAATACATAGATGAACAAAATAGAGAACTCTTCTATATGAGGTACTTGATGCTTTGCATGAATTCAAGGCTTATTTTTTTTTTACAAGTATAAAGTAGGTATAATTAGCTCTTTTAAAAAAGGTGAGAAAAGAGATCAAAAAGTAACGTTTTCATTGTCACAGAGCTAATAGATGAGCTACCTGTCTCCCAGAGCCTGTGATCTTTACACTCATTAAATTATCTCCTTCACATCCTTCACATAAGTGGAAAGCATATTTCAGTATAAAGTAGGCTTATGCACCAAAGATTTATTTTCTGAGATACAGCTTGTTTCGCCATCGTTGAGGGTGATAGGAAAGCAGGGATGGAGAAGAGGCTTCTACTTGAAGAGTTCGAATTCAATTTCTTTGACACAAGATGGACCTAAACATCTAAATCAAATAAAAAATTAAAACTTTTGATTTAATTCAAATATTATTTTAGCAGAGAACTACACCATAGACATGAATATATGATTATTATATATACATGTTAAAAAACCAAAATGAAACAGAAGGTGCATCAATAAAGCATATCCCCTAACACAGTTATTACTAATTATGTCTTTGGAAAACCATCACATAAGAGTGCGTTTTAGTAATTATTCAAGGGACAATTGATAAGGTTCTCTTCTCATTTCCCATTATTTCTCCCCAAACAGTTACCTATTTCATATATACTCTTATGTGTAGATTTCTGCCTATAAACATAGCATTTACAGATTCCTAAATCCTTATAAGCTTTACCTGCAAATAAAAATGTAGTCATATATGGCTACAAAATTCATGAATGAGGCTCATAATATTTGACGTTCAGTGATGAAGAAAATATATATATAAACTAGGAAATTTTTATTACTAACAGGGATATGAAAAATGTGGGCATATGCAGAAGGTGGTCAGATGAGGAAAAGTATAAGCTGGTCTATTAAGTTTTTAAAACAGAAGACACCAAAAGTGGAACTCTTCATCTTTAACAAGAAAATCTTGTTTAAAGTAAAATTATGGATGCTGCTTTTTATTAGGGGCAAAATTTTTACTAATCTGGCATTTTAGATGATAGAATGGATTGAAAAGGAAGGCTAAGAAATAGTTTCTTAAGCAAGGTGTTTATGGATGGAATGTATTAATACATTCTTACTTGTACTGAATGTTTTCTTTTTTCATTTCAATAGCTTTAGGGGTACAAGTAGCTTTCGGTTACACGGATGTATTGTAGAGTGGTAGAGTCTGAAATTTTAGGGTATCCATCACATGAGTATAAACTGAATGCTTTTTAAGCATTGTATAAGTTGAATGTTTTTTAAACGTTTTGGTCAAAAGCAAGTGAAAAACTCCAAGACCTTCAGAATTTGCTCTTAGCCCCAGATCATTTTAATAATAATAATAATAATTAAAAAGCAGTTTGCTTGGAAATAAAAAGGTATTTGTTCTTAAAGCATATCTTGCCTGAAGATTTTTCACCTAGGGTGAAAACAACATTCGTAAGCCCATTAGTTCTTTTCCCTAAAATAATTCATTTAAAAAGTCATTAGCTCAATAAAAAGGAATTGATAGAGGGCCTTTAGGGATTCTACTCTAAATCTGAGGGATTTGCCTCATTAAAAATCAATTGTAGAACCAAAGCCTCCTGTATGTGCTTGTGATGGAAAGAGAGAAAGAGAAGTTTTGATATAAAAATCTTGCCTAGTTTTATTTAAATATATTTGAGTAGAAATCTAAAAGTTATCTTAAATGATATTTTAAAAGATTCCTTCTTTAGGATATTTACATCCTAATAGAAACATAATGTTACTTCTGGATGTCATTATTATGAATTTACAAGGGCTAGATACCACCATGTCTCACAGCTAGGTTAGAAATTTTACTTTCTGATAGTTTCCTTATAAATTAAGCCATAAATATTTGTCCATTATTTCTACTACTCTGCTACAAATTTAGCACTAAGTTTAATAAATTGTAAACATTGCCCAACAATGTATAAGTCAGAGAAAAAAATAAATTTAGTTTTTCTTTAGTGTTTCATCCTAAGAAGAAAAGACATTCGCTGACCAAACTCTCAGAAATCACCACTTAAGAAATCGATCATGTAACCAAACACCACTTGTTCCCCCAAAAACTTATGGAAATAATAATAATAAGTGTTGGAGCCTGGTGGATGATTGGATCAGGAGGGCAGATTTCTCATGAATGGTTTTGTACAATCCCTCTTGGTACTACCCTAATGTGAGGGAGTTCTTCTGAGAACTGATCATTTAGAAGTGTAGGCTGGGCACAGTAGCTCACTCTTGTAATCTTGGCATTGTGGAAGGCTGAGGGGGCGGGATCGCTTGAGCCCAGGAGTTCGATACCAGCCCTGGCAGCATGGCACAACCCCATTTCTATGAAAAATTGAAAAAAAAAAAAAAAAAAAAAAAGCTGGGCACTGTGGCATATGCCTGTGGTTCCAGCTATTCTGGAGGCTGAGGTGGGAGGATTGCTTAAGCCCCAGAGGTCGACACTCCAGTGAGCCAAGATTGTGCCACTGTACTCCAGTCTGCATGACAGAGGGAGACCTTGTCTCAAAAAAAAAAAAGAAAAGAAAGAAAAAAGTGTATAGCACCTCCCTTCTTGCTCTCTTGCTTCTGCTTTCACCATGAGACAAGTCTGCTCACACTTTGCCTTCTGCCATGAGTAAAACTTCCCTGAAGCCTCCTCAAGAAAAGAAAAAGAAAAAAGAGGTGGCTGAAAATGGAAACCTAAGAATTTTGGAAAAGGATGATAATAACATACTTTGCACTTTTTGTAAGCACTTATTTTTTTCATTATCTTTTTTTTGAGACGGAGTCTCGCTCTGTCGCCCAGGCTGGAGTGCAGTGGCCGGATCTCAGCTCACTGCAAGCTCCGCCTCCTGGGTTCACGCCATTCTCCTGTCTCAGCCTCCTGAGTAGCTGGGACTACAGGCGCCCGCCACCTCGCCCAGCTAGTTTTTTGTGTTCTTTAGTAGACATGGGGTTTCACCGTGTTAGCCAGGATGGTCTCGGTCTCCTGACCTCGTGATCCGCCCGTCTCGGCCTCCCAAAGTGCTGGGATTACAGGCTTGAGCCACCGCGCCCGGCCTTTTTCATTATTTTAATGCTATTTAAGAACCCTTATGCTTGATAATATGAGCGCTTTAAGAGGTACTGTGTGGAAGATAGCATAGTAGTTGATAAATTTGATTATCTCCTGTGGGAGGCTTGATGAGCTATGTTGCTACCATTTGCCGTTACTTCCAAAGACCTCATGTGTCAGAGGATGATGACAACAAGGTCAATATCACCCTGTAAGTTACACACAGAAAGTGGCCACAGTAGCATAATGATATCTACAATTGTTTAAGAGAAACAAAGGTAAGATGTGAAGCTGCCGTTTTTTGTAACTAGTGAAACCGTTTCTTTACAAAAGGTGGGAATCTACTCCATGTGTTTACCTATCTAGATATTGCCTTCATTCCTTTCTTCTTCTGGCAACTCATTTTGAAATTCCCATTTACCCATGAACTTTTTTTTAAATTTAATTTTGAGATGGAGTCTCGCTCTGTTGCGCAGGCTGGAGTGCAGTGCCACAATATCGGCTCACTGCAACCTCTGCCTCCTGGGTTCGAGCAATTCTCCTGCCTCAGATTCCTGAATAGCTGGGATTACAGGAGCATGCCATCATGCCCGGCTAATTTTTGTGTTTTTAGTAGAGATAGGGTTTCACCATGTTGGCCACACTGGTCTCCAACTCCTGACTTCAGGAGATCCACCCACCTCAGTCTCCCAAAAGACTGAGATTATGGGCCTGAGCCACCCTGTCCAGCCACCAAGGAACTTTTAAATATGGAAGCTCCTATAGCAAAAATCACTTTCTTCTTTAAATTCAAAAATAGTGGTTGGGTTTGCAGTCTACCCACCAGTCAAAAATATATCATATGTTCAAAGTAATTTGTACAATCTCAGCGCTACATCACAAAGCTTTTATCAATGATAATTTAATAAATATTGAAGAATCAGGCCTGCAAGGAACTTAAGATGTCGGGAATAGATAAATGAAAGGTGATGGACAGATAGATTTCTGAAAACATTATCCCAATAATGCACTAACAACATAATTCATGATTTCTGAGTCTTTCTCTATGGTTAATATTATGTTCAGATTCTGTCTGATTCAAAGATTGTTTTCAGAAAAGCTATCCAATTAATCTAATGTTGGCTGAATGCCAACAGTGCATCAAGGAATATTTTGCACTAATTTTACAAAAACAATGTATTGCAGTAGCTATTAATAACCCAAATATATATAGAGGGAAAGTGGGGAGTGAAAGTGAGTTATCCAAAGTTAGTTAGCAAATGGAGAAGTAAAAATGCAAAGATGTTTTGATTTTATGACCAGGGCTTTACGGCATATCTTGTTTCTTAATTTTTTGAATGTTTAAATCAGTGTTAAATAAAACAATATATGTTAAATAAAAGTTCCCTAAACAGAACCACGAGGCACCTTTAAAAATGATAAACTTTTTACAAATGCTATCTTTTTTTTAGTTCTTATAGACTATTAAACTGTACTGTCTTTAGAGTTAGGAGTCAGTGATGATGGTGCTGTTATTTTATTTTTGTATCTTAATGTGAGTGATAATTCTTCATGTTCTATTTTGAGGTTTCGCTTTTCTTTCCTTCCTTTTTTTATTATCCTTCCTGGAATAAATTGACAAATCCTTTTAAAAGATAATAACTCAAAGCAACAAAAGTCAGAATGAGCATATCTGCAGTGTAGCAGTGCCCTGAATTTAAATGAAACTAGTTCTATCTTTTAAGCTATAGGAATGTATTCAGTAAAGATGACAACTTAATTCATTAAATTATTATAAGATTGTAGTGTTTGCCTCACATGAAGACATGCCCATTAATAAAACAAAGAAAGAGAGAAAGAAAGGAAAACTAGCTCTATGTTAATAAGGCCATGACATGGTACTATCACGTACTTGTTCACGTTGTGTCTATACATAAAGTGTGAGGAAATAATTAGTCCCTGACCCTAGCATTGTGGTTGGATAGCCCTGTGGCTACTGTGATAAATGGGTTGGGTTCCTACGAGTTCTCCATCTGTATTTCAGATGCTGGGATCACCTGTACTCCAAGAAGGCAACTTCTTGGAGTTGTACAATTCTCGTCTATTATTTTGTTCATGACTTCTATAAACCAATAAGAAAAAAGGCAAATGCTTTTACCCTTGTCTCATTGATGACCGTAGCAAGTTTCCAAGGGATTCAGCAATAATATATAGCTGCTTTAAGGAGATATTTCTGGATTGGGGACTTAGGTTGAAAAGGCCAAGAAAATAATCATTTTGCAATTTTTGCTGAAACCTTTACCATTGATGTTAAATCAATGAAGGAAATTATTTACAATCCAAATTATTTTCTAAGAGGTGGAAATAATTAACAAAAATATATTGAGTCTCTACTTGAAGTTTAACATTGATGTAGGGATCACACTTTTTCCACCATTTACTTTTGGTCTTAAATCTTTATTTGTTAGACGCTAAGACAAATGGAGTACAAAGTAATCAAATAAAAGCCACAAAAATTTTATTGGGGCTTGGGGAAATCAAGAGTTATGATGTTTTGCATAATCTTATTGAACAATTATTTGGTGGTTCTTAGTTTTTATCCAAAGCAATAGTTCTTAGTCCTATAATCACAGAGTTCTGAACAATGGTATAAAGAAATAGAAAAGAGGTAGCACAGTCAATGGATCAGAAAGAAAAATAAACATAAAATAACTAGTTCAAAATATAGTATAGGGCTAGATCTAATTTCAAAAGTTGAGAGCCTTAAATTTAATAGATGAACATTAAATTCATCTTTTAAAGAAAAATGCCTTTTTAAACTTACAAATCATTTATTCTTTCATTGTTAAAATGATGGGGATAATTTGATTGTTTTAGGCAGTTCTTTGTCCAAAAAGGAGAGAAAAACTTGAAAGGTTGTTTGTTGTTTGGCTAATATATATGATATTCTATATCCATATCACATATATCATATTGGAGTGAGAAATCTAATCTCACTCCAAATATTGCAGGAAGATATGCCAGTCATTAGAATTCTGGGGTAATATTTTTATGGCCAGTGTTCTTTGCCTGACAAAGTATATTCATTTAGTAAATAATTATGGAACATTTTCTGAGGTCCAGGTAATGAAACCAATACAGGAGTTTTTTTAAACTGCCAATTTTTAAGGAACTCTAAATCCTGTGTATGATGTATACATTGACAATACTATGATACAAATACAACTTAGGTAATAAACATCAGCAAAAGTTTATGGAAACACTGAAGGGAGAGTGATTAACTCTGACAGAAAAGGGTTGGAAAAAAATCTTTACAAAAACATTTACCTTTCAAGAGCATGTAAATGAACAAATATATAATTTAAAACTAAAAAGTAGCTGAAATTCCATGAAGAATTTATATTTCAACAGTTTCAAATAAAGTTAGGTCATTGAATATTAACACATGATTTCTTTTGACAGGGTCTTGCTCTGTTGCTCAGGCTGGAGTTCAGTGGTATGATCATAGCTCATTGAAGCCTAGACCTCCTAGACTCAGGCAATCCCACCACCCCAGTCTCCCAAGTAACTAGGTCCACAGGTGTACACCATGATACCCAGCTAAGTTTTTAATTTTAAACTTTTTGTAGAGACGAGTTCTCAAACACCAATATCAACACAAAATTTTATCTTAGTGAAATCATGAGTAGAGTAAAATTTGCTTTATTTATTTTTTATTTATTTATTTATATTTTATACAGGTGCATTTTCTTTTTATTTCTTTTTATTTTTTTAAATTACACTTTAAGTTCTAGGGTACATGTGCACAATGTGCAGGTTTGTTGCATATGTATACATGTGCCATGTTGGTGTGTGCACCCATTAACTCGTCATTTACATTAGGTATATCTCCTAATGCTATCCCTCCCCCCTCGCCCCTTCCCACAATAGGCGCCGATGTGTGATGTTCCCCTCCCTGTGTCCAAGTGATCTTATTGTTCAACTCCCACCTATGAGAGAACATGCGGTGTTTGGTTTTCTATTCTTGCAATAGTTTGCTGAGAATGATGGTTTCCAGCTGCATTCATGTTCCTTCAAAGGACATGAACTCATCCTTTTCTAGGACTGCATAGTATTCCATGGTGTATATGTGCCACATTTTCTTAATGCAGTCTGTCACTGATGGACATTTGGGTTGATTCCAAGTCTTTGCTATTGTGAATAGTGCCGCAATAAATATACGTGTGCATGTGTCTTTATAGCAGCATGATTTACAATCCTTTGGGTATATACCCAGTAATGGGATGGCTGGGTCAAATGGTATTTCTAGTTCTAGATCCCTGAGTAATAGCCACACTGTTTTCCACAATGGTTGAACTAGTTTACAGTCCCACCAACCGTGTAAAAGTGTTCCTATTTCTCCACATCCTCTCCAGCACCTGTTGTTTCCTGACTTTTTAATGATTGCCATTCAAAAGTTGCTTTTTAAAAAATCATTATGCTACATTGGAATTTTGCCTATGTTTATTCAATCATTTTTCTGGACAAAAGATGAAAGGATGAGATTGTAATACACTTCTTCCCTTAGACCAATGTTTCTCACTGGTATAGTTACTGGCATTTTGGCAGAAAAATTGTGTTTTAAAATATATTTAGTATCTGTGGACCCTGGACATTACATGTAGGTCATATGTTTCAGTTATTTTGACAACTAAATCACCCTCTTACTTTTCCAAATATACCAAGTGAGCATGGAGGTATGCTTAAGACACTTGGTTGAAAAAGCTAGCCATTCATCACACTTGGCTTTATAAAAGCATGGGTTGATATAACAACTCCATTTTACCTGCTCCTGTTGGGAAAGTCTCTGAAATGACACATTTCAAAGGCAATCTTTAAAGTTTAATCAGAATACTTTTGGTAAGAATGTACTTCTGAAAGCTTACCTATTGCTTACCATTACTTACCAGCAGGTGCCTAAAAGGCAAAAGATGAGAAAAAGAAGTACAAAGAAAGGGAGCAGGAGAAACAAAAGGAAGAGAAGGAACCAATCATCTTTTTTTAAGGAAATAAAAAAGATCATACCTTACACCCTAATCCATCTCAGTGAAGGCCATAGATTATAAGTAAACTTCAGAAATCACCCTCTTTACACATATTTTTATTCTCACATGACTTTGTATCTACCCTAGTCTCCTCCCTGTTCCATCTCCCTGACCTCCTAATAGAAATTTAACCCATGACATTATCACATTTTCACTGTTTGTAGCTTCAGGAAGAATAAGTTATGCCTCTTTCATTTTCCATCTCTGTAATTGTCTCCTTGCACATACCTTCAGCTCCCTTCATTATAATAGCCTGACATAAGCAAAACCCTAGTTATGTCTGGCAAGATACTATGGCTGGAAAATAAATAAATAAAAACCTTTTCTGCATAAACCACAACTGGGACTCCATCATTGCTTGAAAACCTATTCAACTATCCTCTAAAAGAACCATTTCTTTCCTCTTCTCTTTTCTCCCTATTTACTGTAGAAAAATAGAAAGGATTTCAGTAGAGCTACTTCATCATGCTAGCACCAAATCTATCAGCTTGCATTAATATCTAGAACTCTTTCCTATATTTCCCCATAATAATGAAGAATCTCTGTCTCCTTCAATCTAAGTCCAGTACCTCTGTTTGTATGCTTGCATCCTGGATGTCACTGCTTCTCAATATTCAATGGATTGTATCTTCAATTATCCTCTCTAGTTTCATTTCTTCTTTCTTTTCTTTCTCTTTCTTTCTTTCTTTTTCTTTCTTTCTTTCTTTTTCTTCTTTCCCTTCCTTCCTTCCTCCCTCTCTCCCTCCCTCCCTCCTTTCCTTCCTTCCTTCCTTCCTTCCTTCCTTCCTTCCTTCTCTCCCCCTCTTTTTCTTTCTTTCTTTCTTTCTTTCTTTCTTTCTTTCTTTCTTTCTTTCTCTTTCTTTCCTTCTTTCTTTCTCTTTCTTTCCTTCTTTCTTTCTTTTTCTTTCCTCCCTCCCTCCTTTCTTTCTTTCCTTCCTTCTTTCTTTCCCTTCCTTCCTTCCTTCCTTCCTTCCTTCCTTCCTTCCTTCCTTCCTTCCTTCCTTCCTTCCTTCCTTCCTTCCTTCCTTCCTTCCTCAATCACCTAGGCTGGAGTTCAGTGGCACAATCACACCTCACTGCAGCCTGAACATCCTGGACGCAAGTAATCCTCCTGCCTCAGTCTTCTGAGTAGCCGAGACCTCAAGTATGAGCTACCATGCCTGGCTATTTTGTTTGTTTGGTTTTTTGCAAAGATGGGGCCTTGCCATGTTGCCCAGGCTGGTCTTGACTCCTAAACTCAAGAGATCCTCCTACCTCAGCCTCCCAAAGTGCTGGGATTTCAGAGCCACCATGCCTGGCCTTTTACTTTTTGGCCCTCTATTTTCTTCATCATTAAGCTCCCCCTTTTGTTGGATTATACCCATCAGTATGCACATATGCCTTGATATCTTTAATTTTTATAAAATTCCTTTTCTTTACCCTTTGCCAACCAACTTTTTAAAAATATATGCCCCATTATTACCTTTCCTGCAATCACAATATATGTCTTCAATATAATAATGCACCTTCACAGAATTATACACAGAGGATGAGAAGGAAGGTAAAATAGGACAGGATAAATAAGGTAAAAGATAATGGCTGAGAACTTTCAAAATTTCTACAAAAATGATTACTCATATAGCCAGGAAACTCATAAAATCTGAAGGAGGGGAAAGCTATAACAAGTATCTTACTGAGATACATTGTCATCACACTTATAAAACCAAAGTTAGAAAGGAAGTGTTAAAAGCAACCAGAGACAAAACAGACAGGTTATGTGACATATTGGTGACAATAAGATGGTGTAATGGCTGACATCTTATTCAAAATGCTGGAGGCTGAATAACAATGGAATAATACCTGTAAAGCATTAAAATTTTTTAAAAAGGTGAACAAAACTGTCATACCTAAAATTCTATGTCCAAATAAGATAAAATATCATTGGAAATGAAAGTTAAACAAACATATTTTCAGGTACATAAAGGCTGAGATAATTCAGTACTATCAGACCTGCACAATAAATGCTAAAAGACTCTTAATTCTGAAAAATCTGGATCTAATTACATATGTGGTAGGCAATTTAATAACATCCTACAAATATCACATATTCATATCTTTTTTTGTGCATTTTTCTTTGTGCTTCAGATTGAATACTATTTATGCCTTCAAGTTCACTGATTTTCTCCTCTATGTTTGTTCATATTTATTTAATGAATTCTTTATATCTATCTATATGTCTATGTACTATCTATATATCACTAGATCTATATAAATGCATATGTATATATCTATATCGACTTCTTTACATACCTTATCCTAAAATTTTTATTTGATTCATTTTAATAGAGTCTGTTTTTTCTAAAATTGTCCATTGCTTCACAACTTTTGTCAATATTTTTATAAAACCCACATGATTATTTTTGTGTTTCTATCTAATAATTCCAACATCTTGATTATCTGTGAATCTGTCTTTATTAACTCTTTCTTCTTTTGAATCTATATTCCATTTACTTGCTTGTTTGAGTGTTCTATTCTTTTTTATAGAAAATCTTTCTTTGCTATTTAGTCTTGCTAACCAATTTTGAGGTTGCTACACAGTGTTTGTTTTCTAATCTTCCCTAGTGCTTTCTATACTTCAGAGAATTATTTATATGCATCTTCACTTCCCTCAGCAGTGACAGGATAGTCATTTTATTCTCTGCAACCCGAGAGAGTATCTTTCTTATTTCTCATGTACAACCGTTAGCCTTCTGCAGGTACACGTCAGTAATCTTTCAGATAGGTTTCTTTCAACCTTCCTGCCTACCACTTTCCTAGCCTGTGGTTCCTGGTATCCCAAGGTGCCTTGTGTGGATTTTTCTCAGCTTTCCTTCTCTGCCCCTAGTTATTGGCATACAACACTCAAGCACTTAATGAAGACCCATGGGAAAGAATTGGAGTAGGTGAAACTTGTCATGTGGCTGGGACTTCTGGAATTCTAGTCTGTCATACCAGACATGGAAGGTTTTTAACACATAGTTTGGCATTTCTTACATCAGTCTTTAGCAAGTTCTTTATTTTTTAACCACTCTGCCACTGTTTCAGAGATAAGAACAGCTAAGTCTCTTTTCTCGTATAAACATCTTGTCTTTGTCAGAAATTTAATTTAGTTAGGTTTCCTTGAATCTTCAACTTTCTGATTGATTTTAAAACATACTGTTTTATAGTTTATGTGGTTTTTCTTTATTGTTTTTAGGTTGAGAACTATGGTTGTTAACAACTTTTTAATCCTTAAATAAGAGTAGATATTCTGTTATTTGCTGTTATTTTGGATTCAGTCTCTAATTTTGTGCTCTATAGATTTTATCCAAAATTCTATTATCAAACAGAAGTTGGAGATTGTTTTATTTTTTTCATCCTTCTTTATCCAAAGATAAAGTTAAGAATTTTAGGCCAAAATATCTGCATTCAAGCCTATTCAAGGTGGATTAACCACTAAAAAGCTTTGAATTGCAGTACTTTTTTCATTAAAAGAGAATACTAATTAGTAATATTTAAAACCAGCTTCAACAAACAAACTGTCCTATGAATCATCGAGTAGAAGTGAAAATGAAGTAAGGTAGAGTTCATGAAAGCTCTTTATAAATTGTAAGTTAGTATGTACCTGTTGATTTTTATAACCATTAATAAATGTTATGTTTAGAACCAGTAATCTTTCTCAGATTGCATCCAAGATCATTCCAATTTGTAGCAAAATCACACTCTCACAACTGCCATCAGCTCTGGTGAATATCATTGACAGTTTCTTAAATTCTTTATCCTTTGTGGCAGGTTATGATTTTTTTCCTTGAGAAATAAAAATGTAGCTAAAAAATACAAGTTTATTATTTATAAAAAATAAAAATGTAAAAATAAAAATGAAAATTCCACTGTGAATGCAAGTCACCTAGTATTTCACATCCTAAGGGAATAGCTCTATTAAGCACATTTACTAATTCATTAATTATTCAAACTATCACTCCTACTCCATGACTAAAATATATAGTAAATCTTTAACATAAATCCAGGGAAACTCCTTCAAAGTGTATAAATAAACCAAATATTATTTAAAACATAAACATCTGTTAGAAATGGAATGGACATGGAATGAGCATGTATCATGAATCTTAAATAAGACATAAATTCCATGTTAATACTTTTTTAAAAATCTATTTGATTCTGCAGAATAATCTTTTACACTTTTTAAAATTCTCTTTAATAATTACTTGTAGTCCTAACTCACTTTTTCTCCCTTTGCAACTTGGAATATTTCACTTTTGTGTGGTAGCAACATTATTTCTGGATAGGGACTGGGTGAATTTTAGATTATTTTAGATTTTTTAATGAGTTCTAATAATATTACTGATGCCACCACTTTTCAACTAGCTAAGTAAATGTTTAACAGGGTTAGTAAGGATAACTGAAATCCATACATAGGTGCACAATTTCTCCAATTTCTTTTTCTTGCTTGTTTCAAATGGTAGCTTCTAGCATAGGGGAAATGATTGAGCAAAATAATGCCTCCTTTCTCTTCCTGACTCTGGCTTCAAGTAAAGGTGCTAATGAGAACTGTGGAGGAGTGAGCCCCTAAAATAGAGTCAGGAAAGAGGCAGGAGCCAACCAGGATGGCACTTGGAAAAAGTTATGAGCACAGACATGTTTAAATTGGAATTGTATTAGAAAATTCTAAAAATGTTTGTGAGGATACAAATTGTATAAGACACAAAGTATTTCTGAGAAAGAAATATAGAGAAAAGTCAAAAAGGGAGGTTGTGACCTGCCGGTTATCTATTTCAACATGCATTTACTCAGAATTCACCTGCACCAAACACTGAGTATTAATATAATGTCAGAATGATAATATTAGGCTTCAGATCTGGCCAGCACTACTAGTAAGTTACAATAAGTGTTATGATGAGTAGGAGAAACCAGTATATTCTTATCCTATAAAACTAAACAATAATTAAAGTAAGCAAGGTGTTAATAAATGTTTTATCACCAGGATATTCCATATCAAATGTGAAAAAAGCAATCATGACTGTGAAGTAATTTCCCAGGAAGAAAAAATAATTAAACACTAAGAAAGCTAGAGAAGGAAGTATTTATCATTCACATTTCTTATCCCATGATTAAAATATATTATCAAAAATAGAAAGAAAATATATTTCATCCAAAGTATAAAAATTATAGCTAAAAATAATAAAATGTAATGTATCTATCAAAACCAAGTGATAATTTTAAAACAATATAAATGCTTGGAAATTGGATACTCAGTAATGCCATTTGAGGTATTTTGCATGGTACAAACATCCAACTTTTTAAAAATGTTATATTAATCTAGTGTATTATGTGTCTGAAACCAATTGCAAACTAGCCTTTGACAGACATACAATCTAGAAGGAAACAAATATCTCAAAATCAGTATCTTTTTATTTTTATATTTTACATAGCAAAAGAAAGTGGCAAGTGTGATTTCAGAATGAGGAAAGGGAAACATTTCAAGGCAAAGCAGTCAGTTACAATATCACAGGTTAGTTTTCTTTCCTTACCTAGTTGGCCATAAACTCTATTAGGCATACTAGCCCAATTCACATGCAACCACAAAACTGTCTGAGATCTGAGTGTACTGTATGACTTGTTTTGTTGTTTATTTTTTTTGTTTTGTTTTTTTTTCTGATAGTGATGGCATTCCCTGTCCTTTTCTTCTTTCTAAAATTGTAAGCTTCACAGTTAGTTTAAAAATATTAGTGCCATTGCTAGCTGCTATTTCAGTTTCTGAGCATCCAGATGAGCAGAGAATATGTTTCTTCCATGTCACCAGTTTTATTCCATAAAAAGAAAAATGGGGTTCTTAAATATTCACATCTTTTCAAATATCATGAGTTTCATCCTATTTCCAATTCTCATTTACTCAAGCCCAACTCCTACAAACATCCCCTAAGCATATACTATTTTTGATTTCCCTGTTCTAAATTATCTCACAAATCACAAATGTTTTTTTATACAGTTCTCTTTTGATCACATTTTTTTCCTCAGCATCTCCACCGCCTTCCTCTAATTCTTCATTCACTTTAGCCTTTCAGTCCATTTCCAAGCTGCATAAGAACAATATATCTGGGCTTAACTTTTATCACTTTATCACATGACCAAGATGTTCTATAAATCATCTTGTGGCCCCGTGGCTCCTTTCTACATAGTGTTATCTGCTGCCTTCTCATCATTAGAAATGTTGTTCTCTTGGTCTCTATTTATTGACATCCTATCCACTCTTTCAAGCTTAACTGAGTACAACTCTGCAAGCTGTCTCCAACATTATAACACAGGAAACTCGACATATATGAAACTTAATTTCTTACTGTTTAATACTGAATTTAAATGCCCCTGTCTCACCATGATTTCTGTACCTTGGTTAATGGTGCCATTAGAAACAAGCCTCCCAGGAAAAAAATCTGAAAAAAAAAAAAAAAAAAAATCCTGTCTTCTTTCTCTTCTGTAAATCAATTCTGGTCCATGATTTCTCTCCTTTGTTTTTGTTGTTTGTTGTTGTTGTTGTTGTGTATATGTGAATATCATTTGAATATGTGCCTTCCTGTGTTTACCTACAAATTCTGTCTTAGGTCAGATGTTTATCAATTTTCACTAAGTTTACTATATAACAAAAGAAAAGACTCTCCACTGCCCACCAATTCCATCCACTCAATGGCCACCAGAATTAACATCAATATCTGGGTGTCTTATAAGCAAATTATACTCAACATGCTTCAAAATAAATTCACTACCCATCACTCCTTTAAAGTTTGTCTCCTTCTCTATTCTCTCCCCCTTCTAATGATAGCCTAATGAATCTAGTTATGCAAGCCAGTGACCTGGGATCACTGGTGTGCTGGAGCCAGCTACTAATGGCTTGCGAGAGCCAATTGTGTGTATCTCTTTCCAACATTGTACTCGATGACATCATGTTGGCAGCTTGAATTCGGCTTTCATGGGAATATTTATACCACTAGAAATTGGCAAATGCTGTCATTTGGCACTTTGAGTTTTGTTCTTGTTTTCAGGAAGTCAATTTACCAGCATGTCACTGCCTGGGAACATCCTCCATGACAGTTATTCTTCTTTTCCATTTTTTTTTTTTTTTTGTAAATGTGCCAGGTTTTTAAAGATTTTAACTTATATCTGTTTAACCGTTTTATTCAGATACATCCATTTATCTTCAAGGATCATCACTGAAATAATTTCCTCATAATTTATTTTCTTTCTTCCTTGGAGTAGTTCTGCAACGCTGCTACCAAAATGATCTTTCTGTAATGAAAATCTGATCCTATAATTTTATGTATCATAGGATTATATAGGTTTATACTATATTATGTTATATCGTATTATATTTACTATAACATTAGCTACAAAGTAATATAACTCCAAAATACTGGAGAATAGAGTACAAATTCCCAAACACACTGTAGAAGTCTTCCATTTGTGGTCTGTGATCTTTACCTATTGGTCCAAACTTCTCTTCTCCTGCTTGGTGTTAGATATCCAAATGACATACCTATGAATTATTTTCAGCTCCCTTAGGTTCAACCAGTTCATTGCTTATTGTTTGCAATGCTGTTCATTATCATTTCAATATTCATTTTCCAAGCTCAGAATGCCTTACTTATCCAAAACCTAACTGTAAAATTTCATCTGCCAAACCATTCCAGATATTTTCAGATATTCTCATTCCCTTGCTGTCTTATAAATAAAAATCATATTACTACTAAAGTAATGCCTTTGTCACATTAATGTACATATGGAGATTCATCTTTTTATTCAGTTTTGTATTCTTGGAAACAGTCCTAACCATGGTGACTGATTGACCCATAGTAGTTGCTTAACTACATAAAAAAATAAAAAGAAGGAATAATCTGTGGATTACATTTAAAAATCAGTCATAAATGACAAAGATCTCTTATACTCCTGCTTCACTTCAATTCAAGTTCCTTCTGAGTGCCTGTTACTACCAAGAACTGTGTATCTTGGTTTTAGATCTGTCACAAAGTGTCTGCTCGTATTGCTGTTATCTGATTCGAAAATGGAATGTTTGTCACATGTGTGTGCATGTAACTTTTTTCTAAGAATTATGGCAACATGTTTGACCTATAAACAATATCGTTCAATTTTGAAAATATTCTCAAGGTTTGATAGGGCAAATATTGTGCCATAAAGTTTAGGAATAATAGCTAATATGTTTGTACTATGTACTTATCTATATGACTAAAGAGAATTCTCACTGCTATTGGCATCTGTGTCTATTCATTTAATCTTCATAATAGGCCTATGAATTTTGCTTACTATCATTATCATCCCTTTTCTAGAAATAAATTAGCTAGACAGAAAGAAATTAAGAAAAGATTTCCAATATTACATGGGAAATAAATGAAGAAAACAGAATGTTAACCTAGGCAGTCTGACTGTGGAGTCCCTGCCTTTAACTACTGTATAGTAGGTGGATGACTCAGTAGTTGATAAAATAACCCAAGCATTATAAAGAAATGTACAGAAATTGGTCTTCCTTTAAAAATTTTAATTACCACAATATTTTTTTCCGTGTTATAAATACAAAACAAAACCAATTTTTATCGGAGTTATAGAAAGCACTGTGGGATATGAGTCTACTCTTTATACCACTTCATGATGGGTGAAAGGTGGTAGCTGGAAAAAAGTGCATGTCTGTAAGGGAGTATATATTTACGGAATACCCTGAAGATTGAAAAATATTAATTATCTTTTAAAAACTATGTGAAATCATTAGGGTCAAATGGCATTTAAATGTTAAGTAAAATTGTTGAACAAGACAAAAAGAAAAGGAAAAGCGGCTTTTAACTTATAGCGATTATTTCCACCTCATGGAAGTCTGAGTAGGTTGAATTCTTTGGGGAAAAAACTGTTTTTCTTTATAAACTCTCAGTGCAACACTTTCCTAAATCAGAAATATCTTGTTCCAGAAATAGTGTTAATATGTTTTAAATGCACTCTTTAAACATGTGAATTTTGCTGATTTTATATTTGAAATAAGGCACCGCTCATGCAAGTATTAATTGATTTATAGCTCGCTCAGTTGACTATGATTTCATGGAGCGCAAATGTACTTACAGTAAAGTGTTACGACCTCCCAGGGGAGAGTCCAAAATGTTGAGAAAAGGAGCACTAAGCAAAATAGCTTCTGGAGAAATATTAACCAGTTTCTGACTAGCTTTTAATGTGCCTGGGGGGAGCTTTTGTTTTGCAGATTATCTTACTGTTTTTGCTGTCACAGAGGACTTTAGCTGGGCATGGAATGTGTTTGCATTACAGCAAAAAAAAAAAAAAAAAAAAAAGAAAAGAAAAGAAAAAGAAAAAAAGTTAAATAAATGGAACTGTAAAATATTGAGATACGAAAGAGGCAGGCAGCCAAGCGAATCCCATTTATATCAGTCTCCTCTTCCCCTATGTGCTGTACTACCACGTTCCTTCACTGACTTTTCCCCTTCCCTTTTCACCATCCCTCAGCTTGCTGGGCTGGAAGATAAGGACCCATTTCCTTAGGGGAATCAGTTCTTGTAACAGTTAATCGACCACCAAGTGCTGAAGCATCCAAGGGAAGGTGGCTGTACATCTGGAAAGAACAATCTGCCTCTCAAGGGGCATGGATTCCGAGAGATATTTGGAAGTTTATTGATTCCAAGAGAATTGAAATCATGGACATACGTGCTGTTTTCTCAGAGGAGTTTATCGGAGCACACTATCACCTTTCTGGGTTCTGTGTCTCTGCTTTGGGTAACAAGAGAAAGTCACTGCTATAGTTTGAACATTGCACTGGGATAACAAATATCACACGAGAGTTTTAAAAAAGCAGAATTATTGAAGGTTCAATACTTTCAATTCAGGGTAACCAAAGTCCTAGCTTGGGGTGTACTTTGGAGTAAATTTGTTTGACACTTTGTGTTGCTTTACATTGCTATTCTTTTGGATGTCTGTTTGTAACAGTTAGTTCATTTTATTTTAATGATCTGGGCCAGAATTTCTAGAACCTTTTGCTAGTTATTGAGGGGTGGGGGCAATCTTCTCCCTAATTTGGAGAAACAGTTTATTCTCAGACTCCAGATGGTCGTTTTGGAAATTCTGTTGTGACCAGAAGTAGAGAAGTATGATTGTCACTGTGAGAGCTGCTGAAGAATTTGATAAGTATTAAGATAAAGTAATATATATTGTTTTTTGTTGTCTTATGATTCTGGGGTATTTTTCTCTTTTCTTATACTTTAGACCATTATGATTTTACTCTCAGTTGATATATAAACTCACAAATCTGGGAAACAATATTTGATTTAATTTTCTATCTGTGGTGGGGAGAGGGGTGGAGTCTGGAATATATAGGGTGAATCCAGCAAGAGAGAAATATATCAAATATTAATATGTGACATAAGACCATGTGGCTAATGTTATATGTCATTTAAACATGCTAGGAAAAAAATAAGAGATGGAATTGGTTTCAGTTCCATTTTGTTTTGCAGCTCACTTGCAATATGTGGTATCTGGCCAGCTGTCTAAGCCTTTTATATTTTTGTTCATGACATCCTATTCATTACATCCTGTATTTTAAAATAAAGCTAGTTTAATGAAGTTTTCAAAGAAAAATTTAAAAATATTTTCTAATGGCAAAGGAAATGTTCTGTGTAGGTTTTGTTATTTTTGTTTTTCATCCAATCTAATTTAGAGAATCAATTTTTAGCTACTGGTTTGGAGAACATTTAGTTAAGATTTCTTTTCTCTTCTGTTTTGTGTAGACCAATCTGTGACTTTCATAATTTTATTTTTTCTTTTACACTGCGTTTTTAATTTTAAATCCCCATTTTCATACATATATGATCTCTCTATTTTGCATCCGGTAAAATATACAGACATACTCACACACACACACACACACGCACACACACACACCATTCAACTGTCTAACTCTGTCTACAACTCTTTTCTCTTTGTTGCTTATGCATTGTTTATGACAGGAAGATAGATTGTTAATGCTTAATTTTGAATATTGTTTCATTTTTGAAGCAATATTCAAAAAGTGTGACCTCACCAGAAAAATCTATTTCCAATATAGTTTCTATGCCATTCAGTGTAACTATTCAGCAATTCTAAGGCATGGTTTTTCACTTAGTCTCTTGGAAGCTAGGGAGAGAATTGTTTTTCTACATGCTGATGAACAAATAAATAAATGTCTTCTGAGGTCATCAAAAAACAGTTTCCTCTTTCGGTTTTTAACTTGTTCCTTCATGAATTCTGTTCTCCATCTTCATTTAAATGATTGTAAAATAACCTGTTATATAGTATAAATCATCTTTTACTTAAGGCATTATTATCTGTGTTGGATATTTAAGAAATTTTAAGGTTTTATCCTTAGATGCATAATATGATAACAGAAAAATTTATAGAATAATATTTGCCAATATCTATGATTCATTATTTTTGATAATTTGTAATATGTAAAAGTTTTTTTATTCAAAAGAGAAAACATTTTCTAAATATAATTCTTTGTTTTTTAATTCTATAATTAGTATCTTCTTTTTAAATGATACCATTTTGGTTTCATTGAAACTGTCTTGAATTTGTTATATAAAGCTTATTTAAGAACTGTGACAATTTTTTTTTAATTTTAATTGATGAAGAAGTTTAAGTTTCATAGTAAAATTGAGCAGAAAATGCAGAAAGTTTCCAAATGCTCCCTGCCCTCTCACACACTTAGCCACCTTCTCCACCATCATTTGGGTTACAACAAATGTAACCCAAAGCGGTACATTTGTTATCATCAATGAGCTTATAGTGACATGTCATTGACACCTGAAGGGCATACTTTACATTAAGGTTTCCTCTTGGCATGTTACATTTTATGGGTTTTGGCAAACGTATAATGACATGTATCCACCACTGTATCATCATATGGAATAACTTTGCTGTCCTAAAAATCCACTGTGCTCTACCTATTTAGCCTCCTTCCCAAACCCTGCCAAACACTGATCATTTTTCTCTCTCCATAGATTTGGCTTTTCTAGGATGTCACATAGTTGAAATAATAGAGAATGTAGCCTCCCAGAGTTGCTTCTATCACTTCATCATATGCATTTAGGGCTTTTCCATGTATTTTTATAGCTTGGTAGTTCATTTCTTTTAAGAATTGAATACTATTTCATTGTCTAGATATGCTACAGTTTGGTATCCATTCAATTATTGAAGAATATCTTGGTGTTTCCAAGTTTTGGCAATTATGAATAAAGCTTCTATAAACATCTGTGTGCAGGTTTTGTGTAGATATAATTTTTCAACTTGTTTGGGTAAACCCTGGGACCATAATTGCTGGATCTTATGAGGGTATGTTTACTTTTGTGAGAATCTGCCAAACTGTCTGGTTTGCATCACCATCAGCAATGAATGAGAGTTCTTGTTACTTACATCCTCACCAGTATTGGATGTTGTCATTGTTGAATTTTTGCTATTCTAATGGGTATGCAGTGGTCAATTTCCTTTTGCGGTAACTTTCACACCTGATTGCATTTTACTTCTGAAGTCTGTAATACATCTCTATTATGGAAATACTTCCATTATTAATAGTGTCAAACTCATGTTGGTAATTATATTCTCCCTTCCATTTTCCTCATTTTTATAGCCCCAGAATATATCTAACTTATCTTTTTATCTCTTGAAGTCTTAATAACATGTCTTGCATATATATAGTAGTTTTCAATGTGGAAAGAAAACAGTTCTCCAAAATCCACATAGTTCCTAAAATAGTTTAAGAAGAAGCACTAAAGAAGCACTAAAATACCAACATGAATGTGTACCCAAAATAAACTTTGAATCTTATTTTTATTGTTTTTAAACCATTATCTAGCTCATATTATGTGGCTAACACTCTATATTACTTTCAGAAACATTTTCAGAAACATATTTTTACATTTAGTCTTCTTTGAAATGCACTCATCAGTCTTATTATCACTACTATTGCCTGAATGTGTTCCTCCAAAATTTATATGTTAAAACTTAACCACCAATATGAGAGTACCAACAAGCAGGCCTTTAGGAGGTAACTAGATCATGAAGGTCCCAACCTTATGAATGGGATTAATGCCCGTATAAAAGAGGCTTCACAAGTGTTTGTTTCACTTGCCCTCCTGCCTTCCACCATTTGAGAATGCAGCAACAAGACTCCCATTTCAAGGCACCCTCCTGGAAGCAGAGACTGAGCTTTACCAGACAATGAATCTGCCAGAGCCTTGATCTTGGACTTCCCAACCTTCAGAACTGTGATAAATACATTTCTGTTACTTTAAAAATTACCCATTTTGTGAGATTGTGGTATCGTAGCAGGAATGGTCTAAGATAATCACCATTCTTAAATCAAGGACATGAAGTACCTAACATTTAAGTGTGTCTTAACATCAAATAATAATGCAAACCCAGTACATTTGAGTCTAAGATGAAAGTGTCTTTTTGTTCCCAGTAGAGTATGCCTAGATTTTTTTTCAAATATTTTATTATAAAAAGCAAAGCAACCATATCAAAGCAACAATTATATTGTTTGTTTATTTAAATTATTAATATTATTATTTTTAAATGATAGAGGAAGAAAAATAATTTGCATAATAACAGAACAGATATAACAAAGATGGAGATCTTAATATAGTTTTGACAATTCAATTTTTACATAATTTGGTGTTTTTATGATGCATTCTAAGATCGTTACCACTTAGAAGACTAAAAGCTATAGTGAGAATTGGTATCAAAGATCTGCTACTATTGGGGAGTTTGTTGTGGACTGCTAACTTGAAAACTTAAAGTTTCTAGGCCAAATTCTAACTTAGAGTAAAAAATATGTATTAATTTTCTTCACTTTTTGTTAGTTGGTTAATTGAATCAAACCTTCAATTGAATATCTTAACACAGGATGAGGTATGTCAAATGTTAAATAATAATTATTTTAGTTTATATTTCATATGTTGTACATTTTTATTAAGGGAAATCCTGATTCTGTACTCCATGACTGCAGATCTTTAAGAGAATAAATGTTGTTACAAGCCATTGACTTTGTCATAATTTATTACAGCAGCCTGTGGAATCTAATGGACCATGTTTATACCATTTTTACATTTCCCAGTCTTTTATGCAGGGCACCAATTATCCATAACCCTAAGGACAAAGATTTG
The DNA here is from genome assembly GCF_002776525.5 of Piliocolobus tephrosceles. Lineage (NCBI taxonomy): Eukaryota > Metazoa > Chordata > Mammalia > Primates > Cercopithecidae > Piliocolobus > Piliocolobus tephrosceles. The sequence continues at coordinate 157,269,553 of NC_045436.1, read as the reverse complement.
TTGAAATCATTGAATCTAATTTTGAAAAGTAAATGAGTTTGTTTCTCACCATTAAACAAAACTTATCAGATGAAATATATAATATTATATAATTTACATATTCTAATTATTTCAGAAGCAGTTTTTAGCAAGAAAATGTGATCAAGCTGTCAGCTGTAAACCAATATGTTGGGTCTTGTTCATGAGGCAAATGAAATATGCTTTGCACAGAGGAGAGAAGAACTAAGCATGAATCCTTCGCATAGACAAAACTTCATTGCCCAGACCATAAAACAGTCAAAAACAAAAACAATGGCTTAATCAATAAATTCTAGACTGTCTTGCACATAATGCTACTTAACAAATATTTTTTAAGGATAAAAAAGTGGGGAGAGAGGAAGTAAGAAGAAAAGGAGTAAGTAAAAAGAAGAAAGAATAAAAGGAAACAAGACATATTTTATAATTCATAATATAGCCTCCATTAGAGAAAAATGTTGCCGAGAATTGAGTGTAAAAATTATACCATAATTAAGCTTAAAGCAAAATTCTACAAGCCAATATAGACCCTTTACTAATGCTTTAGCTTTCTAATTCTTTTCATCTCACTATTGGGCCACAGGATATTGGGAGGAATGCAAACAATCTTTTTTTTTTTGTTTGTTTCTTCCCCTATGTCCATGTAGGAGAGCATTTCTAATAATAATAATAATAACAGCAATTATAGTTCAGGTTTAAGTTATATTAATGAATAATAATAATGATGACGACTTATTTGTATAGCGCTTCATAAAATCCTTAGTGCCCTCTCAGGCATAAACATATGAAATGACCTATGTAAACAATTGGCACAATCTGTGTCCTCAGGTGGTCCCTGTTCAGTCTCCAGAAATCATTGCCTCTCCCATGGCAATTCATTTCCTCTTTTGGGTGGTGTGATTCTTTGCCTTCACGCTGCATTTCATTGCACTAACTCAAATGGCTCAACCATGTCTGAAGTCGCGTGGGGAAAGCTCTGTGAGCTAACATGGATTTTTGCTTGCATGTAGAAAACTTACTTCCCTGGGACAAAATCACAGATGCCCAAATGTTCAGAACTCCGACTTTTCCCAGGAGGGTTGGCTCATATCTTGCGAAGACAACCTCCGGGCGGAGGGCCTATTGTAATGTCTGCTTTTGCTCACACTGCAGTTTTAAGCTCTAATTTTACCCTGTCTACTGTAAATGCCATTTGATTGACCACCTCTGAGTAAGCAGTGCTCCTATGGTTATTGCATAATTCTAAATTGTATTTACAAGTAAAAGTAATAGTGTAAATCAAATGATTTTTGAAATTATCTAAATGGACTATTGTCTCATAGTAGGAAACCAGAAAATTCATGCAGCCAGATCCCTGTCCACTAAATTATATAATCTTTTCTTTCTTTTTCAAATTGAAAACTTTATCCCAATCCTTGTTTTAGCCGTATGCTGACATAGATGAGGAGTGCTTGGTACAAGTAACTTTGCTTGCTATGTAGGGGGAAAGACATACATCTTTAGGTAGAATACAGATATTGGTGAGATTGATGTGTTTTTTGCATAAAAAATGCAGAAATTATCAAACTCTTGCAGTCAGGAGCTAGAGAAAAACTGTTGGGTTTTATTGGTTAAACCAAAACTGTTACTGGAACAGCAAAAATCCAACATAGTGATTTCCAGCTTACCCCTACCAAATGTGTCAACTATCTAGAACATTGCTATGAAGTTGTTTCTAAGAAATTAGAAGCCTGGAATATTTTGAGTGGTCTGAAACATTTTCCTCCACAAAGCAGATGACGGTTTTATTAGTTTTTCAGCTCCATTGTGATGATACATTTCTTTGTTTTATACTGAAACTGTTGTGTTCCTTTTCAGACAGCTCCTGTAATTCTATTAGAATATAATCTCCACAAAGACAGGTAAGTGGTCTATTTTGTTTACAGCTGCATTCTCAGGGTTTAGAACAGTGCTTGATATACAATAGGATTTGAATATATGCATGTGGAAGAAATGACTTCTGTCAGGACTACGGTACTTATACAAAAGTACTTAAAGCAGGACTCGGTGGCTCACGCCTGTAATCCCACCACTTTGGGAGGCCGAGGACGGCAGATCACCTGAGGTCGGGAGTTGGAGCCCTGCTTGGTCAACATGGAGAAACCTCCTCTCTATTAAAAATACAAAATTAGCTGGGCGTGGTGGCACCTGCCTGTAATCTCAGCTACTCGAGAGGCTGAGGCAGGAGAAACACTTGAACCTGGGAGGCGGAGGTTGCGGTGAGTCGAGATTGCGCCATAGCACTCAGCCTGGGCAACAAAAGCGAAACTCCGTCTTAAAAAAAAAAAAAAAAAAAAAAAAAAAAAAGAAGTACTTACATAAAGCCTTACACAAATTTTGGATAACTGATACTTATCCTAAAATACATACTTGGCTCACTCTTTAGAACAGACTATAACAACATCCACAGTGAAATCTGAAAAAGTTGATGCTGTAGTTCACATTATTTCTTTTCATGATTCAAAAAGGAAGCATTTTCTTTATACTTCTTATTGGCTGAGCACTGTGTATGTTGCTATGATGGATGCAAAAGAAGTCTTAAACTTCATCCCTGAAAGGTGCAGCTTCTATTCTAATTGGAAGGCAAAAATAAAATACAAAGAAATGGCATAAAATTTTCAATTAATGCTTAAGGTGAGGCATAGTGTAGTTATTGTCATATAATTAGTTCATAATTGTTCTATCTTTAGTTTTAAACCTTTAACTGCAAGTCTTTCACCTATCTCAATTCCACCAAAGGGAAAAAGCGAAACCAAAAACACAGCCCTCTTATTCCAAATAGACATTTCCTTGCTTATACCACTCTTCACTTACATAACTCCTTCCTTCTGTCTTTTGATTGCTAGATCCCTTAAAACCTAGCATTTGCTCACTGCACTCATGACCTAATCTCTAGTTGCTTCCTCTTTTCGCCATTGGTTTGTGCTCAGTCATGACTTTCTAATGACAAATTTAAGGGACCTCTTCTCATTGACCACTGAGTCATTTAAATTATCTTTTCCCAAGTTTTCTGAGATCATGCTTTGTTTTAATTCTTCATCTACTTCTCTGAGTTCTCCTTGTCACTTATCCCCTTTTGTGAGTTACTTTTCCTCCTATGTGTGTCCTTTAGAAACACTATCTTTCTAGCAGTCTTTGTCTGTGAGTTCTTCAGTAGAGGAAGACCTTCTTTTTCTTTGACTTGAAAATGCCCGCCACATACACACACATACGTACCGCTTTTCTTGGTGATTTGATTTTCCTATCTAATAAACTATTGGTTTTTCCATTGTTTTCAACACTAACTAGGTAACTCAAAACAGCTACATAACTGAAAAAATAAACTCTTTTATTAAAGAATTTCCTGAATACCAAATTAAATGAAGAAATAAAAGGGTGGGGGAGGAAAACATAAATAGTAAAAAAGGAAGAAAAGAATAGAAAGCCACCTTTATAAGGATAATCATATAGTTTGTTTTCTGAAGGCTCTAGATGGCTATTCGTTTGCTTTATAAAATTAAAAGAGTAAGAAGCAGGCAGTCTTTACAATGTTCATAACTTTTTAGGCATTTAATGTGTGCAAATTCTTCTAAAAGGCACTGTCATTTATTAAGGGTTAAAATAAAACTCTTACTATCCACTATAAGAGGAAAATAAATACATAGAAAAGAAAAAAATTGAATTATTGATTTGACATTCCCTCAAAGTTATTCTCTAAAATGTTCCAAGCACATCAATACTTGTCTCCAACTCTGAAAAGGCTTTATTCATTGTTCTTATAATTTGTATGTTTTACTAGATTTGTGAATCCTTTTTTATATTATTATACTTTAAGTTCTAGGGTACATGTGCACAACGTGCAGGTATATCTCCTAATGCTATCCTTCCCCTCACCCCATGACAGGCCCTGGTGTGTGATGTTTCCCACCCTGTGTCCAAGTGTTCTCACTGCTCAATTCCCACCTATGAGTGAGAACATGTGGTGTTTGGTTTTTTTGTCCTTGCCATAGTTTGCTGAAAATGATGGTTTCCAGCTTCATTCATCACTACAAAGGACTTGAACTCATCCTTTTTATGCCTGTGTAGCATTCCATGGTGTATATGTGCCATATTGTCTTTTTTTTTTTTTTTTGAGACGGAGTCTGGCTCTGTCGCCCAGGCTGGAGTGCAGTGGCGTGATCTCAGCTCACTGCAAGCTCCGCCTCCTGGGTTTATGCCATTCTCCTGCCTCAGCCTCCCAAATAGCTGGGACTACAGGAACCCACCACCTCGCCTGGCTAGTTTTTGTATTTTTTTAGTGGAGACGGGGGCCATATTTTCTTAATCCAGTCTATCATTGATGGACATTTGGGTTGATTCCAAGTCTTTGCTGTTGTGAACAGTGCCACAATAAACATACGTGTGCATGTGTCTTTATAGCAGCAGGATTTATAACCCTTTGGGTATATATCCAGTAATGGGATGGCTGGATCAAATGGTATTTCTAGTTCTAGATCCTTGAGGAACCGCCACACTGTCTTCCACAATGGTTGAACTACTTTACAGTCCCACCAACTGTGTAAAAGTGTTCCTATTTCTCCACATCCTTTTCCTGAATGGGCAAAAACTGGAAGCATTCCCTTTGAAAACTGGCACAAGACAAGGATGTCCTCTCTCACCACTCTTATTCAACATAGTGTTTGAAGTTCTGGCCAGGGTAATCAGGCAGGAGAAAGTAAATAAAGGGTATTCATTTAGGAAAAGAGGAAGTCAAATTGTCCGTGTTTGCAGATGACATGATTGTGTATTTAGAAAACCCCATCGTCTCAGCCCAAAATCTCCTTGAGCTGATAAGCAACTTCAGCAAAGTCTCAGGATACAAAATCAATGTGCAAAAATCACAAGCATTCTTATACACCAGTAACAGACAAACAGATAGCCAAATCATGAGTGAACTCCCATTCACGATTGCTTCAAAGAGAATAAAATACCTAGGAGTCCAACTTATAAGGGATGTGAAGGACCTCTTCAAGGAGACCTACAAACCACTGCTCAATGAAATAAAAGAGGACACAAACAAATGGAAGAACATTCCATGCTCATGGATAGGAAGAATCAATATCATGAAAATGGCCATACTAGTCAAGGTAATTTACAGATTCAATGCCATCCCTATCAAGCTACCAATGACTTTCTTCACAGAATTGGAAAAAATGACTTTAAAGTTCATGTGGAACCAAAAAAGACCCTGCATTGCCAAGTCAATCCTAAGCCGAAAGAACAAAGCTGGAGGCATCACGCTACCTGACTTCAAATGATTCTACAAGGCTACAGTAACCAAAACAGCATGGTACTGGTACCAAAACAGAGATATAGACCAATGGAACAGAACAGAGCCCTCAGAAATAATACCACACATCTACAACCATCTGATCTTTGACAAACCTGACAAAAACTAGAAATGGGGAAAGGATTCCCGGTTTAATAAATGGTGCTGGGAAAACTGGCTAGCCATATGAATCCTTAATAAAGCCTTTTTTCACAAAAAAGTAGTATTTGTTGAATTGTATAATTTCTTGGCTTGAAAAGACTTAGAGAAAAATCTTGAGTCTCTGTTTTCTCTCCCCTACTCTTCCTAATACCTGAGCTTATGTCTTATTACACAACCATAATCCTGCTATATGACAAAGAGCTACCTATTGTACTGAAGCCTACTTTTCCCGTATGGAGGTCACGTGCCTCACTTCAGACTGCCCTGCATTCATGTAGAGCTTTGTCCTTTGGCTATGCTGGCCCTGGCCTGCCTCTACCACAGCTTCCACTGAGTAACTCACAGCTTTTCTCCCTCTTCCTACACATAGCCACCTCCTGGCACATTCTTTCTTTGAGTTCTTGTAACTGCTGCTTAGAAACAGAAACTAGTATAAAGCAAACTGCATACAAGCCCCATAGCCATTCACAATAGCACAAATCCAATAGCCCCATACTAAAGCATTAAGGCCTTTAGAGAAGAATGGACTTCTATCTTATATCTATTCCTGAAGAGTATCTCATATCCCATAGGAGATGACTTTGCCACATTTCTTTTCTCTACTTTCTTGAATGATTTTTCCTTGGGATATTTACTGGACTTTCCTGTTCATCTACGTCAAGTGTTGGTTCAAATGTCACCTACTCCATGAGACATACTAAAATAGTCTCAGTTGCCCCTTCTGGCATTCCAGATCATACTTACTCTGCTCTGCTTTTATTTATTTTTTCCATAAGAATTAAAATCTTATCATATATTAGATAATCTATTCATAATATTTTGTATTTTTTTTTTTTTTTTAATGAGACAGAATCTCACTCTGTTTCCCAGGCTGGAGTACAGTAGCACAATCTCGGCTCACTGCAACCTCTGCCTCCCAGGTTCAAGTGATTCTCCTGCCTCATTCTCCCAAGTAGCTGGGATTACAGGCATTCACCACCACTCTACATTTTTTGTATTTTTAGTAGGGACGAGGTTTCACCACGTTGGTCAGGCTGGTCGCAAACTCTTGACCTGATGATCTGCCCGCCTCGGCCTCCCAAAGTGCTGGGATTACAGGCGTAAACCACCGTGCCTGGCCTGTATTCTTATTTTTAATTCTTCACTATAAAATTTAGCTCCAGTAGAGCAGACACTTTTTGTTTTATAGGATCCCGAACACCAATAACCTGGCAATAATGGGCACTTGAGACTGGTTGATGGGTGCAGCACACCACCATGGCACATGCATACCTATGTAACAAACCTGCACATTCTGCACATGTGTCCTAGAACATAAAGTAAAATAAATAAATAAATAAATAAATAATATCTTATGAATGAACGAATGAAAGGAAGGAAGGAATGTGGGAAGCTGGGGAAGGGGACAGAAGGGAAGGAAGGAAAGAGGAAAGGCTAAAAGAAAAGAAGGAGGGAAAGAAGGAACAAAGAATAGCAAGCAGAAGCCAAATAATGATCAGTTATCTTCTCTCGGCAAAGTCAATAAATATTAATTTCAGTTCAGTTCAAGAATTTAGTGACTATCACAATAAATTAAGCATTACTAAGTGTTAGAATATGTAGATAAATGATACAGCTTCAGTTAAAGGGGTGTGTAATGGTTTTGGAAGACAATCTTCTCTATACAATGCAGTAAAATATTAGAAAAGTCAGAATATTATTTACTATATGTGCTCTAATAGGTTTGCACTTCAACATACCCTAGTTGCTTCTAGATGATATAGATAAAGTGAAAGCTAGAATAGGAGTGCTGTGTGAAGTGTAAAACCAGCAGCAGGGAGACCAATTGGAGGCTCATGCAATAATCAGGTGAAATATGTTTGCCTGAACTAGGGTGGCAGTAGTGACAACAGGGAGGTAGGGATGGCTTTCCACAATACTTAGGAGGTGATATCAGAGGAACACGGTGAATGATTAAGAATAAGAGCAAGGCATGGGTTTGAGGATAAGCATATTAAATCTGTTCATCATTGAGGCAGCCTCTATTTAATACTTTTACAAAAGAGTGAATAGGATAAATATAATCCAGTGATCAGAGCAAACACATCAATGGGACATGATACAGAAGAATCTCAATTTAAAAACTTTGAGTGCTTGCAACCTCTGAAAATGAACTGATACTATTAAAAGCAGGCACTAGGAAGGGGTGGGTGGAAGTGTCAATTCAAAAACACAAAAAGGATTCAGTTTTGTCTTATAAGTTAACTTATTTAACATACTCTAGGACAAATTAGTAATATTAGTAATAGGAGAATATGCCAGTTCACCCCATGTTCTACAGGACCAAAGACCTAATGAAGTTGATGAAAGAAATACACTTAAAATTTTGCATTTATTTAAGATAAGAAGGTTCTTGAAAGATTCAACTTATTAGTTAACTTATGATTTAACAAATATGTATCAATCACATATTGCATAATTAATCACTCCATGATGATGGGGACATTATAATGTTTACCCCTCTGTTTCTAGTGTCTACCCCATGGCTTGAGAGTAATAGACTCTCAGTACCAGTTGTGAAAAAATAAATGAATAGGAAAGTTATTAACAGGGTGGACTTTGAAATCAAGGAGAAATGTTTTATATCCTCAATTTGCCATCTACAAGTAAAGAAAGCTATTTTATTTCCCAAGTTTCTGTTTTTTGTCCTTATATGTAAAATGGAAATAATAATAGATCTACCTCAAGGGGTTGTTGACATTTATAAGTAATAATCAGTTATTATTTAAAACACTTAGCATAGTGCCTAGCATGCAGTGTGTGTCCAATAAATGTTAATAATTATTATTATGTTCAAGTTTGTGTGCCAAGTAGATTTTAAGCCACAAATAAGTTTGAATTCTTAAGGCAGCTGTCAAAGACTCTGACAATTGTGTTCTTAGTAAGCCAGAAATCAAGTCAATTTAATGGGATTTCAGGGAAGACAACTCTGCTTTGTAACTATTGTTTTATGCTTTTGATTCACATTTCAGCATATCTTCAAATCTTTTTCCTGTAAATTTCCAATTTTATTATTTCATCATTTCTTCTCATTTTTGGTTACTATTCTTAATTAGGGATACTTAATATTCCTTATAACAAAATGTTTAAAATTGAAATCATTTGAAAGTGGAAAAGCTGAACAATAAGTAGTTTTTAAAATTTTTTTTTTCTTTAGAGAATGTGGTTGAATTTATATTTGTGCAAGAAATATATTCAATAACATCTACAAACTTCTGAATAAGTGTTTTAGAAGAGCAAATATAGGTTTCACTATACTCCTTAGAAATTGATGAGATCCTCTGGAGCAAATGTAGCTTTAATATTCTTCAGGAGTGTTTCATAATCACAATAAGCATAGAACACATTCTAAAAGTAAAAGAAATAGCAAAACCTGCCTGAACAGGTAACACTTTCCCTTTTAAAAAGTCATGTGACTTATTAACAAGGTTCTCTTGTTCTCAACTTGTTCTCAACTTCTGGAGGAGAACATAAGAGAAACTGTAGTGTTAGACTCACTGACCACATGTGAGATCAAATGTTAGATGTAGACTAAGAAACAGAAGGCACTAAAGAAGTCTAGTAAAGAAAACCAACCTAGCAACCAAAATGGATTCATGAAGGTGAGTCTTCTTGTTTTGCATTCATCCAATATGGAAATTAGTTATTTGGTCAGTCAGTTATGTTATCTTTACTAATTAAATGCCAAATGTACAGCTTTTTGAAAACTGCTGCAGATTGTGGACAATGGTTATGAGGCTTTCCATCCAATTAACAAATTAATGCAGTCATCTGCTTAACCTGACTCTTCAGTGAAATTAGTAATACTAAGAGTTAACTGACTCTTAGTGTTAACTTCCTGAGTAAATACTGAAAACCAATAAGCAATAGTCGGTTTTGTTTTTGGCAAAAACAAACCAAGGATTAATTAACTGGCATGATATACTGGAAACAGATACTCAAGAAGCACACAGAATTCCCTCTGAATGATATAGAGGGACTAGAAAAATTAAATAGAGTTTGAAAATGATTTCTGTTTAGGCAGTCTTGCCTAAAGGTAGGAAGAACTTTCCTAAAAGAGAAATTCCCCTAAAATTCCTTTTGCTACTATGGATTATTAGTTTATAAAAACATTAGCACCCTTTGTAGAATATTTTCTGTTTGCACTTTTTCAGGAATTCTAAGCAAGTTTGCTAAGTCTGCCAGATCGTTTTGCAGCAAGTTGATATTCATAATTCTCACTCAGGTTTCATCTGCATATAGGAAAACAAATTACCCTTTTTCAGAATGTCATATTCTGAAGGATTGGAATCCTTCTCAACACAGCAAAATTCTTTTTGTCCATCTTGGTTCAATAAATAGAAGACCTGACTAGAAATCTGGAAAGCGTATGTTACTGATATAATCCGTAATGACTTTTGGTGAGATCTCCTCAAGGCAAACGTGTTGATACATGCAACACACAGTCATGTAAAATTCTTGTTCAATAGTTTTAAAATCAATATTGAGTGAATTTTTCATTGACTGAATGTGTCAACAATTACGTGGCAATATGTATAGGCGTGTAAGTATGGATGTGTGTGTGTGTGTGTGTGTGTATTCATATAATTAAGGTGAGAATACAAGTCAAGAGTACCTACTGCATTAAAATATTTGCTATTTTTATATAACCCATGACTTCATGATTATTTGAAAAACCTGAAAATGAATTGGACAATATATGCAAATTATCATGCCCTTCCTGAAGAAAACATATAAAAAACTTGGAATTAATGATTACAAAAACTATGTTTTCTACATAGCATACATTTTAGTGCGAAAATGTGTTCATTATGACAGAACATAACTGTCCCAATGAAAGAGGACATCTTTAAAACATAAATCAAATGCCAAATATCTGTGATGAACATTCAGGAATACCCAAGGTAAATTTTCTAAATTGAGTGGAAAACAATTAGCTAGCATATCTATTATAAAACTTTACTCTTGAAAATAATGCCAACATAGCTATTCAAGGGAAAAAGATTGTTAACCACCAACTCAGAAGTAGTTACATTAAAAACTTGGGGAAAACTACACATATTTAGTTAATTAAACTATCATTAGAAATTCAAGGGAAAAACATTGTTAACCACTAACTTGGAAGTAGTTTCATACAGAAACTTGGGAAAAACTACACATAGGTAGTCAATTAACCTATCAATCAATGTGCATGTGTTAGATATATTCGATGTCGTTATTAACTGCCTACAACCATGGTAGCTTTATAAAATGTCAATTCCCAAGCCAATTTCACATCTACTAAGTCAACATGAGGAGGTAGAGGTTGGCAGTATGTGCTGATGTTACTTACTGCGATGTGTGAGATCTCCTGGTAGAAACTGGCTCAACTAGAACACTTATAGAAGGTTAGAGTGTTAGCCAGTCACTACAGTAATTCCAATCTAATAACTTTGAAATGAGATCCAGATATGTATTCTTTTAATAAATAATGATCAGAAACATTTGAGAAATATTCTTCTAGTCAGTGGTCTCCAAAATGAGAAAGACAACATTATCAATAGAAGAGTAGAAAGAAAAATTATGTTTTTACTCATTTTTATCTCAACTTTCTAAATTTTTCATCAATAGATATTGTATACTTCTCTTTTATAGATATTGTATGACAATTGTAACGTATTGACAGAGTGGCACATGTATATAATTTATAAATAAGTGTATATGTGCTTTACATATACATATAAATATTTGTCACAATACACAAAATTGTATTACACATATATCACACAGACATATACATTCACACATGCACACACACAATGTTCAGAGTATGCCCTCAGGAAATTTATACTAAATGGTTGAAAACATTTGGTTATACCTCTTTAAGAGGTAGTAAGTTTTGGTGTAGAAACTGTAGAAATAGAGAAAAAATTAAATAGTTTTTTGTAAGCTTACAGTGAAGGGTCAGATGCATGTATTTCATTCCCAGGTAGCCTCATTCAGAAAGAAAGCACCTGGACTCATTCCTGACCCTGGGTGGCTCCTAGGGAAGGGGGGTGGTGAAATAGGTTTTAGTCACAGACCTCCAGGATCCCAGCTGTAGAAGGCCTCATGGCCCCCATCGACATATGAGCTGGTTTTTCTTTCTCTATATTGTATAATATATAGAATGGTTTTTCTTCTATATATTGTATAATATATATTTTGTACTTACATATTGTATAATATATATTTTGTTTTGTTTCTCCCTAGTTAATTCCTTTTAATTAGAAATTATAGCTACATCAGCTATTCTTTGTATAAACTCAATGTACTTGAAAAACGTTCAGAGAGGCTATCAGATAGTAGGAATAATCCTGACACAAAGCATCGAAGAATCTATCTAGCCTGGTTGTCTATTTGGAAATTCAATTTTTCTAATAACCCTCTGTTATCCTAGATGCATGTTAAAATAAAACAATATACAATATTATATTTAGGAAAAATGTGGCTTACTCAGCAATCCTGGGGGAGGGGCCAGAAAATCTTCACGTTAAGCATCTTCCACATGTTACAATGACAAATAATCACATTTCAGAATCATTGAGGTGATATACTTTGGTTAGCAGCTCTTGTCACTGAACAGAATACCTTCACCATCTAGTTATAAAACCTTGGGCAAGATCATTAGGTCTGAGGTTCTAAACTTACCTATAAAACAAGGATGTTGACCTTCAGACATGTCTCAATATTTAATTAGGTTATAAAACCCATTTTGTAATTGACACTCCCAGTTTGTCATCTATCTTTTTTTTTATTATACTTTATGTTCTAGGGTACATGTACACAACGTGCAGGTTTGTTACACATGTATACATGTCAATTATTATTTATAATACATAAAAATACTTTATAAATCACAAAGAAAATAATGGAAAAAGTCCAGAGATATTAATAGACATAAAAATTTACTTTAGAAATGGCCATAGATCGGAAAAAAAAAGCAAACCTTATTTGTGGTTACATAAATGCAAATTAAAAGAGCAAGTAGCTACTAGTTTTTATCTTTTAGAGTGGGAAATATTAATTACTCATAGTCATTGTTGACTATAAAGACTATAGGCGTTCTCATACATGTTAGTGGGAGTTTCAATTGGTGCAACTTGTTTGAAGGCAGTATCTAAGTTTTAAGTGGGAATATCCTTTGACCCACATATTGTACTTCTAAGGCATTTCCAACAAAGTTAACTGTACAATTTTACACAGGTTTTATGATTAGATGGCTTGAGGTAGAATTGCTTTATTACATGGTCACTGAACATGGTATTGGGAGTTAGAAAATTGAATGCCTCTGGGGTCCAGATTTAAGGAAGACTAGGAAGTGGTGGGGCATTATGAGAACTCCAAGCCCACAGGCTGTGCTATTTCAGCTCAGTGTATTGCCCTACACCCTTCAGTTTTCAAGATAAGGCCTTTTACATAATCTTTTCACATTTAAAAATGTGGGCCCCTTAGTCTAAACTTTTAAAATGCCATCTAGACCACCACAGTATCTAGATTTTGGGCAACTTTTTCAACCCTTGGTGTATATCTATTTTCTCATATAGTTTTAATTCTAAAATGTGTGCAAAAATAGGCACAGAAGGGTGAAAATATGTCATGTTTAAAAAATAGTAAAAGAAATTCCGATCATGTTACTACTACTCACCTTGAGAAATAGAACATTAACCAAACTTTTCTGTCTTACTACAATTATATTTGATTTGTTTCACTTAAGAGGTAATCACTGCCTTTAATTTTGCTTTTATGTCTTATTTTTCTTTATATTGTTAGCAATGGTATCTCTACATTGGGTTTTGTTTAGTTTTTACTGGTATTGAACTTTAAAACAGAAATCAGACTGTAATGTATTCTGAGACTTTCTGAGATTCATCCATTTTTTGTCTAAATAGTTTATGCTTTTAGATTTAATATAATGTGTTAAAGTTTAATATGCATGCCATATTACATTATTTTAGAGCATTAAGAAAAAACAATTTTGTGCATTGTGACAAATGTTTAAAACTAAGTTATAGAGAACATATGACAGGGCTTCACATATTAAAAAGGTAAACACTGCATCCTGAAACTGTTCTTTGGAATGTGTGTATATGAGTACACTGGGACATGATGTAAAATATATTTTTAACAGTGATTTATGGTCAAAATTATGAGAAAACAATTGGACTAGATTTCTGAAATGTTTTCCATTTGAAAAATGTTTAAAATATCATATTTCTATTTTTGAGCTAGGGACTTCAAGTACAATATCAACAAAATATTTAAGAAATAAACCAACCTACATATCATTGTTTGATATAATGTGAATTAAAATAAATCAAGTAGAAACATCCAAAACTTAGGATTATTAAAATAAAATCACCCAATTGAGAAGCAATGCATTTCTTGATGTCAGAAATAACCAAAGAGTTGGTAATAAATAGCATTCATTTTAATTGCAAATGACATATTAACATTAAATAATATATAATACATTATATATATTAAGCTAAAATAACTTATTTAAAAAGAAAAATGCAGATAAAAATATTAAAAATACTCAGAAAAGTTGGAAATATCTACTTTTAGGTGATATTAGCATATGAAAAAATCAGCAACAATTCAAATGCTATAATACCAGAAAACAAATCAATAGGCAAAAAGTCAAGAAATACATACATACATACATACACACATACACAAACACATGCATACACACATATAAAATTTAACAAAGAAAATATAACTACAAAGCCTTGATTCTCAGCCATGGTTGTACATTGTTTTCACCTAGGAAGCTTTAAAAAGGACTGTTGCCTTGATCCCAATGCCAAAGATTCTAATTTAATTGCTCTAGGGTGTAGCTTGGGCACTGACATTTTTTATAAGCTCCCAAACTAATTATAAGACTCCACCAAAGTTGAGAAATATTGCTCAAGGGAATTGATTCCATCATTTACAATCACACACCAAAATTTGAACTTTGACAACAGACTTTCCATGTGTGTTAAATAAACTGAATCATATATTTTAATTCTTTTTTATTGTTTTCTTCATGTCTTTGTCTTTCTTCAATTACTATTGACATTATCAATTATAACTGCTAATCACAACTGAGATAAATGAGCACCAAAAAAACTCAACAATACTTTCTTACTTTGATAACTGTTGAAGGAGCACAAAGCAAATCACATAGTATATAAATACTACATATTTATGTTTCATAAATAAAATAAAATCCTTTGGAGATGAGCTAAGATGGCCTACTAGATGCAGTCAGGAAGAGCTTCTCCCACAGAGAGAGACTGGGCCATCAATTAGACCAGCACACTCTGGGAAGATCATTGGTAGGAAGGCAATCAGAGCAGACAGAAGGAGTTTGCAGACAGCGTGCTGCAAGGGAAGGAAGCTGGAAACCCTGCACAGGGTTGCAAAGTATCTGGACTCATTCCTGACCCTGGGTGGCTCCTAGGGAAGTGGGGTGGTGAAATAGGTTTGGAGTTGCCCACTTTAGCCACAGACCTCCAGGATCGCAGCTCTAGAAGGCCTCATGGCCCCCATGGACATACAAGTTGGCAGGGAGAACTGCCTGGAGACTTGAGTTAGACAAGACCCCAGCCTGTGTGGAGCCCAGAGGGTTTAGCATAGGAATAGCCATAGTGGAGCACAGCCATGGGTACCTGTATTAGTTTATTTTCGCCCTACTGTAAAGACACTACCTGAGACTGGGTAATTCATAAACAAAAGAGGTTTAATTGCTTCATAGTTCCACATGGTTAGTGAGGCCTCAGGATACTTACTATCATGGTGAAAGGTGAAGGGGAAGCAAGGCACGTCTTGCATGGCTGCAGGAGAGACAGAGTTGGGAAGGACCACGAACTTATCTAATAATCAGTCTCCTGAGAGCTCTATCACAAGAACAGCATGAGAGAAACTGACCACATGGTTTAATCACCTTCCACCCGGTCCCTCCCCTGACACATGGGGATTACAATTTGAGATGAGATTTGGGTGAGGACACAGAGTCAAACCACATCATTCTTCCCCTGGCACCTCCCAAATCTCATCTCCTTCTCACATTTGAAAAACAATCATGCCTTCCCAACAATCCTCCAAAGTCTTAAATCATTCCAAAATTAACTCAAAATTCCAAATCAAAGTCTCATCTGAAACAGGAAAAGTCCCTTCCGCCTCTGAGCATGTAAACCAAAATAAAACTAGTTACTTCCAAAATACAGTGATGGGTACAGGCATTTGGTTAATATTTACAATCCAAATGGGAGAAATTGGTCAAAACAAAAGGGCTACAAACCCACTGCAAGTTTGAAACCCAGAAGGGCAGTCATTAAATCTTAAAGCTCCAAAGTCTCCTTTGATTCCATGTCTCACATCCAGGGAATGCTGTTGCAAGCGGTGGGCTACCATGGCCTTGAGCAGCTCTGCCCTTGTAGCTCTGCAGGGTAAAGATCCTGTGGCTGCTTTCAGGGACTGGTGTTGTGTGTTTGTGGCTTTTCCAGGCACTTGGTGAAGCTGTTGGTGGATCTGCCTTTCTGGCATCTGGAGGACCATGATCTTCTTCTCACAGCTCTCTTAGACAAAGCCCCTGTAGGGACACTTTGTCGGGGGTACAATCCCACATTTCCCTTCTGCACTGCCTTAGTAGAGGTTCTTCCTGAGGGTTCTGTCTCTGCAGCAGACTCCTGCCTGGACATCCAGGTGTTTCCATACATTTTCTGAAATCTAGGCAGAAGTTTGCAAACCTCAATTCTTGACTTCTGTGCATGTGCAGGCCCAATACCACATGGAAGTTGCCTGGTTTGGGGCTTGCACCCTTTGAAGCTATGGCGTAAGCTGTAAGTTAGCTCCTTTTAGACACAGCTTGAGCTAGAGTGGCTGAAACGTGGGGCACCAAATTCTGAGGCTGCACATAGCAGTGGTACCCTGGGCCCAGCCCATGAAACCATTTTTCCCTCCTGGGCTTCCAGGCCTGTGATGGGAAGGGCTGTCATGATGTCTGAAATGCCCTAGAGACATTTTTATCATTGTCTTGGTGGTTAACGTTTTGCTCCTAGTTAGTTACACAAATTTCTGCAACCGACTTGAATTCCTCAACAGAAAATGGGTTTTTCTTTCCTATCATATGGTAAGACTGCAAATTTTCCAAACCTTTATGCTCTGCTTTCCTTTTAAACATAAGTTCCAAAGTCAAATTACCTCTTTGTAAATACATATATATTACTGAATGCTTTCGGAATAAGCCAGGTCACATCTTGAATGCTTTGCTCCTTAGAAATTTTTATTCACCAGATACCCTAAATCATCTCTTTCAAATTCCAAGTTCCACAGATCTTTAGGGCAGGGGCAAATGCTGCCAGACTTTTTGCTAAAGCATAGCACGAGTGAACTTTACTCCAGTTCTCAATAAGTTCCTCATCTCTATCTGAGACCACCTCAGCCTGGACTTCACTGTCTATACTGTCTATATCGCTATCGGTCTGGAGTTCATTGTCCATATCACAAAACCAATCAACACGTCCCTAGGAAGTTCCAAACTTTCCCACATCTTCCTGTCTTCTTCCGAATCCTCCAGAAGTGGGTAACCTCTGCCTGTTACCCACTTCAAAAGTCACTTTCACATTTTCGTTATCTTTATAGCATTACCCCACTCTGCTAGTACCAATTCTCTGTATTAGCCCATTCTCACCTTACTATAAAGATACTACCTGAGACTGGGTAATTTATGAATTTATAAATTGACTTATTGTTCCGCATGGTTGGGATGTAAATGCTACTCTGCTTGCTTGCCTCTGCCAGGGTCCCTGCCTTGCTGTAACCACTTGCAGCACAGCCTTAGCTTTCCAGCAACTTCTGTCGTAGCTCTTCCACTGGCAGACCCTGTCTAATTGTCAGAATACTTTTGCAGACAAAGCCCCCACTAGCACGCACCTGGCCACAGCCTGCTCCTGTCAATGTGTACCCACCTGCAGCCTTTCCCTGTCATTTTGCTACTGTGCATACATAAGAGCATCTCCACAGTCTTGCCAGTCTGCATCCACACAGGACTCACTGGCGTGACTTTCAGGACTTGGCTTCCTGAAAGCATCCAGAAATGAAGGCAATCAACTAAACCTAATTTATACCACACTCAAACCCCTTAAGGGCATCAAAGAACATGAGAGCGAAAAGCCCCATCAAAAGACAGCAACTTTAAAGAGTAAAGGAACATTAACCCACATAGTAGATTAGAAAGAACCAGCACAAGAACTCTGGTAACTCTACAAAGCAAAGTGTCTTCCTATTTCCAAATGATCACACTAGCTCCCCAGCACTGATTCTTAACCAGACTGAAATAGGGAAAATGACAGACATGAATTCAGAATCTAGGTGGCAAGGAAGCTCATTGACATACACAAGAAATTTGAAAGATAATACAAGGAATACAGTAAAATGGTCTAAGAGTGGAAAGACAATGTAGCCATTAGTTTCTTCTCTTATTTTCTTCAACAATTACATTATGTATTAATCTAACATATTTATTGAATGTACATGGATTGATACTGCAATTATATATATAATATCTGCTCTTAAGAGCTTATCATCTAGCCTGGGGCATAAACAAAAACATAAACAAACAATGGCAGAAGTTACAAAAGATAAAAATAAATATAACATAGTAATTTTATGCTTTATCTCCTTTACTTTTGATTTCTCAACTACTATTACTATACAATAAAAATTAAAAATATGATGTATTAAGGCACTGGGAGGTCACTGAAAGGTGTATTAATGTGTGGTGGGTTGAATTGTGGTCTCCCAAAAAGTAGGATAACCATGAATCTACAACTGTGACCTTATTTTGTAAAAAAGATCTTTCCAAATATAATTAATAATTTCAAGATAAGTCCACCCTAATGATGAGGTCATTTAGGGTGGCCCAAAGTACAGTGGCAGGCATCAGAGAAGGGAAAAAGGAGATTTGAGACACAGACAGGCAGGGAAGAAGTCATGAGAAGACAAAGGCAGAGATTGGAATTCTGCAAACACAACACAAGAAACCCGTTTCCGGAGGTACCAGAAACTGGAATAGGGAAGGAAGGATTCTCGCTTAGAGCCTTCAGAGGGAGTTTGGTACTCCTTGCACCTTTATTAGTACTTCAGGCTCTCAGAACTATGAACAATAAATTTCCATTGTTTTAAGCTACCAAGATTGTAGTAATCTGTTATGGAAGTCATAGGAATTTAATACAGAGGGACAAGCCCGGGCTTTGATTTCCATTTTTTTTTAAGATTTTGAAAAGATCAGTATGGAATTGTGAAGACCAAGTGGTGGATATTTTCATTACTCAGATAAGAAATAGTTATAGTTTGGACTAATGTTTGAGTTGATTTGGAAGCCATGGATGCAGAGTAGATGCGGATTACATGAGAGAGATGAAAAAAAGGGAGAGATCAATATGACTCTCAGAATGTTTTTTCGAACAGTTGGTGGATGTTGATGCTATTTACCTATGTATAAAAGACAGGAAGAATAGTTTGAGAGAGGGTAGTTTTATTCAAATATGAAGTAGGGAAGGCATGAGAAAGAAGAGAAGAGAAAAAGTGATGATGAATTTTGGTAAGAGCCATCTCTATATACATGTATATACATGCATGTGCATATGCATATACATGGCATACGTATATACATGGTGTACATACATATATACATATATAAATGTTCTGAGTCACTATTTAAACTTCATGTTTTCATGGGAACAACTGTTCCAAAAATTTGAAAGTCACTCTTTTAAGCGATAAAACCATTAATATCAAATGGTGCTTGCTTGCAGGGACTTATAAATTGTTTGGAGAGTAAGAAAAATGAAGCAACAGGCATGAAGAGAAAGATTTACATGAAAGTAATGAAACAGAGGGGAGGGAGAAATTCGTCTTTATTGGTGGTGGTAGAAAGTAGTAGTAGTAGTAGTAGAAAGATCAGTGAGGTTCAAGGTTTTAAGTCAGCAATATGGATAGAAATGTGGCATATGATCAAGGGAGAGGAGAATGCTTTGCAAACATTATACACAAAACCAATGAAGTAGGAGATTGTGTGCTATGTTGGAAGTACTTTAGTAATAAGTAGTAGTAGTAGATATACATGGGAGAGTTTATGGAAAAAGGTGTGGCCCATGTGCAGGCAATAAGTAGGAACTAAAGTTTCTACTATATCACAAAAGATTCTGGCTTGTATCTTTCAAATTTAGGAAGCTATTGAAGGATTTTAAAATAGGGAGTTGATGACTTGAATAGATTTTGGGGAATATTATTCTGACTGTGTGAGATAGCACAGAGGAGCTACATCTGCACAGAGTGTGTATCGACAGAAACTGTGCTGCTCCCTGGAAGAATCTAAGAGCAAATGATGTCCTCAATTAGCATGAAAAATATGTTAATTCTCTATTTGTTACTGCTTCGTTTGTTTGAGATAAATACATTTATAATAACTGAGGATAAGAGCAAAGCCCTATGACTCTCTTCTAAAGTTAATAGCAATGCCCTGTGACTCTATTCTCTTGCCATACTTCACAATATTAAATATTTATAGTAGTAGGAATCCGAAGAACATTTTCAAGATTAAAGGATAGGATAATATGTTTTCATTTGTTACATTATATGGTCGAGAGAGGGATCATCAAGTAAGAGAAAATGAATTCCAATGCTAGCTGTCTTTCTATCATGCATGTGAGTTTTCAATATAATTCTGTTCCCAGTCTGCGGGGGGTGGGTAATTGTGTTTTGGAGACACTCTTCATAAAACCTTATTTTATCTTTAGACAATGACTTAGCGTAGAAGGGTAGGGGAGGGAGGGCTTTAAACTTGAAGAGAAAATGATTAAGTGCTTCTAAATCCTATCTATAAAATAAAATTTTTCCTTCTCCTTCTCTCTGTCTTTGTCTCTCTTTTGACAATTAGGATAGTTGAGTATATCACAGGGTGATACAGTGTCCTCACCAAATCTCAACTTGAATCGTATCTCCCAGAATTCCCACGTGTTGTGGGAGGGACCCAGGGGGAGGTAATTAAATCATGGGGGCTGGTCTTTCCTGTGTTTTCTTGTGATAGTGAATCACAAGATAGTGAATAAGTCTCACAAGATCTGATGGTTTATCAGGGGTTTCCTGCTTTTGTTTCTTTCTTATTCTTCTCTGCCTGCTGCCATCTAAGAAGTGCCTTTCACCTCCTGCCATGATTCTGAGGCCTCCCCATTCATGTGGAACTGTTAAGTTTAATTAAACTTCTTTTTCTTCCCAGTCTTAGGTATGTCTTTATCAGCAAAGTGAAAATAGACTACTACACAGGGTATAGCAAGACAGTCCCCCCTTAAAGATTTTAAAACATTGTTTTTCCAAAAAAATGCAAAAATAGTCATGATTTTTTGGCAAATATAACATAATATAATAAATAACATTTATTTTTCATTTGTGCCTTACTTATAATTTATTCATCTATTCTTCTTCAGCATAAAAGTTATTTTTTACAAGTAACCCAAACCCCAGGACTTAAATAATTTAAAAGAAACTTACTGGATTATATGACTAAAATATTGAGAGACTGAAAAAGCTTCAGAGAGTATGTTCATTGTGGTTGCTCAAATCATGCTAATCTCTCTTTGTGTTCTTTGGCTTATCTTGAGTTGGACTCTAATCACATAAAACATTCCCTTCTTGATCTTAAATTGTTTCCCTAGGTCTCAGCTCTATATATTTTCTCATTCAAAGAATGCTCCCACAGAGCCTCATTTCCCCTAACCATCAAAGAAAGTTTTCAACCTTTGGTCTGATTAGACCAATTTAGATCGGGTGTTCATCCCTAAGCCAATTTCTGGGGCTAGAAAAATGAGATTAGACTAGAGTTTTCAATATCTCTATTATTAACATTTTGGGCCAGATAATTATTTGATGTGGAGAGTTACTGTCCTCTGCACTGTAGAATACGTGGTAATATCTCTAGCCTTTACTCAGTAGAGGTCAGTAGCAATTTATAACACCTTCCCATTGGAAAAATGTCTCTAGGCATGCTGAGTGTATCCTGGAGGGAAAAAAATTCTCCTGGATGAGAGCCACAAGTTTAGTATGCTGGAGTTACATCTAAACCCTAAACCAGGAGTAGAGTAGAATTCCCCGAAAATTGGATCCAGGGAAGAAAATGGTATGGATTGACACTATTTTTTATAAGAATAATTAGAGAAAGGGGGACCGATACCAGTAACCAAATAGATAAATTATCTGCTATTTTTATTCATTCATTAAACATACATGTATTACAAACAATTGTATGTGTCATTATATGATAGAAACTATAGGAAATATGAAGAGTAAATAAATCTCCACATTAATGGAACAGACAGTCTACAATCACAGTCTACAATTGAAGTTATAGGTCAACCTATGTATCTTAAAATAAAATTTGTTGCTATAGCTTTCTGAGGATAATTTTAGTATACTTCTTCTCAGACTATATAGTAATTGATTTACTTGTTTCACTATTAAATACATTGCAATTGCTTTGAGAGTAGATATTATTTATTCCTGCTACATGTCATCAGCACCTAGCACAAAGTAGGCTCTCATTATCTGTTTTATGAAAGAAAAAAGCTCTTTTTCCTTCAATAATTTTCATTCTCATTAATGTCAAGAATTCTTGATACAGAATCTGTATCTCTGAATAATTATTGTTTTGTTGCAAAATGTGATGATTTAAAGAGCACATCCTATCTTATATTCTTATTTACAGTTTGGTTTTACATAAACTATGATAAAATATGGAGGGAAAAACATTATGAGCTCCCGTATTGTTGCCTTAACCTGACGTAATAGACATTACAGTGAAACTTAATTTGATACAGTCATAATTTATAATAGCCAATAACCATGGCTTGTATATCACTTGTCTTGTGCATATTAAGGTGTGCTTTGGGGTGAAAGTGTACCTCCATATTATTTCACCCCAAAGCAAATATATACACATACACACACGCACACACATACACACACATATACATACGTACACACCCATGCAGACTCTGTATCTCTGATTCTATACTCTGCTTTTGATTTCATGCTTGTACCTTAAAAGTCAGAATCTATCTCTTTTCGAGTCATTATCATCATTGTCTTAGTCCTTTCAGGCTGCTGTAACACAATACCATAAATTGAGTGGCTTATAAAAACATAACTATATATTTTTTTACAGTTATAGGGCCCGGAAAGTCCAAGATTGAAGCACCAGCAGATCTGGTGTCTGGTGAGGGCCCAGTTTCTCACAAACAGTTATCTTCTCACTCTGAGCTCCTATGGCAGAAGGAGAGAGGGATGTCCCTTGGTCCTCTTTTATAATGGCACTAATTTCATTCACGGGGGCTCAGCTTTTATGATCTAATCACCTCAAAATGCCACACTTCTTTTTTTTTTTTTTTGAGGCAGAGTCTCGCTCTGTCGCCCGGACTGGAGTGCAGTGGCCGGATCTCAGCTCACTGCAAGCTCCGCCTCCCGGGTTTACGCCATTCTCCTGCCTCAGCCTCCCGAGTAGCTGGGACTACAGGTGCCCGCCACCTCGCCCAGCTAGTTTTTGTATTTTTAGTAGAGACTGGATTTCACCATGATAGTCAGGATGGTCTCGATCTCCTGACCTCGTGATCCGCCCATCTCGGCCTCCCAAAGTGCTGGGATTACAGGCTTGAGCCACCGCGCCTGAATGCCACACTTCTTAACACCATCATATTTGTGATTCTGTTTCAACGTATGAACCTGGGGAGAGAACCAAGCATTCAAACCCATAGTCGTCATCATCATCACCATCATCATTGCTACCAGGTATGAAAGTGTTATATGCTAATCAAGGTGCTAAATATATTACATAAAATTATTACTTTTAATCCTCACAACCATTTGTGATTGTTACACTTCATGTTACAGACAGATTCCTAAAATGGTGCACAAGATTTTCTGCTCCCATTGTGGATATCCTACATAATACATGGGGTTTTACAAAGAAAATGTTTTACTCCTGCGATCAAGTTATGTGAGGTGGCAC
The DNA here is from genome assembly GCF_002776525.5 of Piliocolobus tephrosceles. Classification (NCBI taxonomy): domain Eukaryota; kingdom Metazoa; phylum Chordata; class Mammalia; order Primates; family Cercopithecidae; genus Piliocolobus; species Piliocolobus tephrosceles. The sequence continues at coordinate 157,245,941 of NC_045436.1, read as the reverse complement.
ATATGTGTCTTTAAGAATGAGAATTTATCCAAGTAGACTGATTTAATCTCGTTAACCCTGCAAGAGCAGAGAGATTGCTCTGACTGGTCAAAAAGAAGAAGTAAGAAATATCCACCCTGGCTAGCCTGAGGAAAACAAACACCCATGTTGGGTTTCCAATGAGAGCATCTGCTTCTAGGAACTGAGATTGTCCCCAGTTGATAGTTTTTAGGGAAACAGAAACCTCAGTTCAGCAATTGCAAGGAACTTCATTCTACCAACCACAAGACTAAGTTTGGAAGCAGATTTTGTCCCTAACCCTGCAACCCCCAGAACCTCTGTGAGAAATCAGTTCAACTGATGCCTTGATTTCAGCTTTTGTATTTTGATACCCAGCTGTTATGTACCGTGCAGAGAAACCTACCACCCCATGCTTGACTTATGACTGACAGAACTGTGAGCTAATAAATATATATTGTTTCAAGCTGCTAAACTTGTGGTATTTTGTGACACAACAATCATGTGCTCCTCATATGTATTTTACAATGTTATTAACTAGATGAGAAATACAGTGGTTAGTAAAGCATAATGGATAAGAAAGTGAGCTTTGCAATGAGACTTCCTGGGTTTGAATTCTAACTCTGTCATTTGCTAGTGATGTGACTCCAAGCAGGTGAAGGAGGTAAAGCATCTGACCTGGTACCAGGAACATTCACATGTTCAGTATATCCCAGCTGTCATAGTTACCTCCATGTCATTACAGACATTCAGGATTTGGAGGAGAAATTTAGCCAAGGTTGAAAACCTGCTAAGGTGTGAATCCGGTTTATTACTCTAATCTGTGTGACTCTCCAATATCTGTACTTACCCTATAGAATGCATCCCACTGCCCTTCAGGATTGCCTTTGGGATAGTCTGGCATGTGTGTCTTTGTCCTCAGCTTCTCAGCTTCTTACTTCTCTGGCAAGTAACCTTGCCAACTGGGAAGAGAGCATCTCACCAATCTAGAGGAGATCTAGGTCAGAAAACCCAGAAATCCAGATCCTTTCCATATTCTTCATGTCTTTAGAACATCAGGTCCTAATATAATGAATAGTTCTTGGAAACATCCTCTGAAAAATGCAATGGGAATCTCCTGTTTTCTACCTTTTTCCTCTAGGACTTGTGGTGTGTTCCTGACGTTTTTTTTTTTTTTATTTTCCCTTTGCCCACCTTCATCTTCCTTTAGGAAATGTTAGCAATTAAAACCTCATCCTCAGGTATAAATGTCTCCTGCCTGCAGCAGACCACTAAAAGCCTAAAGGACCAGTCTCATTATACAGGTCACTAAGAGTAGCAGCAGTGTCCTGTAACCTGTCCCTACCTTAAGCAATTCAGGGGAAATATAAGATGTACTCTTCTAAAACAATTTAAACCCTGAGTCAGTGGTGGAAAGTTATTAAAGAAGAACATTACCAAATAATTAATCAGGTTTTTACAATTGTGTAAGCCAAAAAGAGCAACTATAAAATGGAAATTTAACCTCTACCAGGTATCCAAGCAGGTATATTTTTCTCCCAGCTTAAAGACTTTGTAGTGATGAAAATGTAGACAAATTGATTGGGTTAGAAAGATAATCATCTGGTACAGAAGTAATTGCTAAAAGTTAACTAATTTAGAGGGCTCTTATGGAGAAGCGATAGCTGGAGGCTACAAAACCTAGCTTCTGCAAGTTCTATTGCACACACATAATTGCTTCAAGAAACAAATGAAGTGTTATTTATTGGCAGTAAGACCTGGATCCTTGGTGATCACCAGTGAAAAAGGAAACTGTGAAATTAATTTGTATTAAGCAAAACTGCATTCAATCCAGCAAAGCTGTTCTGTGAATTTCAGGTGGTATTTAGGCAAGTTATTATTGCCCCAGGCCTATTGAACACTGAAGCCAGTGCCTAGCCATTTTTTGCAACAGTTTTCCAGTTGGGTATTTCATTTTTACTATGCATTCATCTATAACATATGAAGAGAGTTATTATTATCTGTGATGGAAAGTAATGATACTATCAGTTGGGGGGAAAGGTTTAAAACTTGCATAACCCCTTATTAAAATTCTCAACCAACCAAATTTATCTTATGCCTTAAGAAAATCATTTATTAGGAGCTTTAAGTTATTTATTTCTATTTTTCTTCAGATTCCTAGAAAAGAGGAAAACAATCACTCTAGAACTGTTACAAGCATGCTAACCAGGACTTCAGAGAAATGCAAAAAAAAAAAAAAAAAAAGTAAAATATCAAATTGTTTTAGCCTAAAGAAATATAAATATTGTTTTCCTCTTCAATTTTTTTCTTTTAGAATTGTATACAGTAGTATATGAGCACTATTGCATAAGACATTTTTTTAAATGGCTTTAGAAGTGGTTGTGAAGCCCTGATTTACTACATTTGTCTTTTCTGTCATGTGTATCCCTCCCCACCACAGCCAAGTTCAAGCTACCATGGATACAGCACTGAAAGCAGGGTTGAGAAGAAATGCATACAATGGGCTCACTGAGCTTGTAGGTACCCCAGCACACCACTGATTTTATATCATTGTTATCATAAGAACTCGAGTAAATTCCCTCAGAAAAATGTCTCACATCTCTTCTATAATGCATTGCACTCTTATTTATCTTTTATCTACATTATTATTATTTTTATTTACTTGTATGCATTTCTCATTAGAATGAAAGACTTACATTGGTTCACTCATTGCCATGGTAACGAGCAAAATTTTTAGATAGAATGAGTACTCAATAAACATTGGTACGAAAATTTCCTTGAATTATCTTATTTTACTGCCTCCAATACTAATAGACAGGAGACCAAATTGAGCTTAATGCAAAATATTTTTAGGTGCTCAGAGTTCCTCAGTGCTTTAAGGAAAATCTCAAATGTAGATACCACTTTGCTTTAACTGCCAGACAGTCCTTAGAGTTTGTTGCATATTGAACAAAACACTTATTCTCCAGGAAATGTGAAAGCAAGTGGATTTCAATAACAATCATATTTTGGTTGTTTATTATTATATACTTTTAATCACTTTTCGTCCTCAAAACGACTCAGAGAGTCACACATCCTTTTATAAATGAACAAAAATAAAGGAAATAGTTTTCCAGGGTCATGAAGTTGGTCCACACTGGACCCAGGGGTGGTAGAAATAATGTTCTATGCCTAATTCACTCTTTCTTCTCTTTTGTCACATTCCCATCATTTTATTATTTAGCAGGGAGGTCTATCACACCTGTTATCAAAGATGAGCCTTTTGCTAAGTGCTGGTACCACAATCTGACGTAGGTCAGATTCTGTTCTAATTCTTTCATATGTAAGCCAAAGTGGGTGCATGTGACTAGCATAGGCTGTTATTTGTGGTACAATAAAGTTACTAACATACTGTTATAAGACTAGGAACATTGGTGGATTATTTTGCCTTGTGAATCAGAAGAGCTCTCACAAAGTAATTTCTTGTTCAATCATACATAGAGTGAAAGCATCTACGTTTGAACATATTTTGAACATGATTTGAAAATACTGATGTTATTAAATCATATCTTTATTTTTTTTTATATTTTGGGATATGGCTTTTTTTTTAAAGAGTCACACTAAATGTTGTCTCTTGTCTTGTTTTTAATGCAAGGATCTTCAGAAAACCTGTTCTTTCTCTGTTCCAATTCTAGTTAAAAGGTATATGGTCAAAAAACACATGAACAGTTATTATAAATTGTATAAACATATATGAATATTTTTAATTATCTACTTTGAAGTATGGATGCTTTTGTAATTTTTAAAATTTTCTTTCTAAATATTTTGTGGCTCTTTGAATTAAATGCTGACAGAGTAGGCATGATACATATTATAAAACCATTTCAAGTATTGAAATTCTCACAAAATACAGTTATATGAACATGATATAAGATTATAAAAATAATGTAACATTTATTGAATACTTTTTCTTATGCTATGGTGAAAATTTTATCTCAAGAATCTTTTGGAAGGTTGCTCTATCTCATGATGTTCTGTAACGAACATAAAGGCAGTTTTGAGGATTCGCAATATGCACAAGTTTGTGCATAGCACAGATTTCAAAGACAAGGATTTAAAATCTGAATACTATCCTTGTTTGTACTTGTATACATTTTGAAATTCTCTCCTCCTGCTCTTAATTGTTTCTCTGTATCTTTCAGTGTAACATTTCTTCGCCCCCAAAAATACATTTCTTATCAAATTTCTTACTTTTATTGTAAAGCAGAAGAAGAAAGAAAACTTTTCAAAAGATTTCAAAGAATGGCAGTCATTTCACCCTCAGGGCTGGGAGCTGCTCCCTCTGACCATCTGGCTACCTAGTACTTGTTTCCTTTCCTTTTAAGGAATAGCCATCTTCCAATGTGTGGAGTCTTGGTGCAACCAAAGACAAAGTGAAAATCACTGCCATAGACACAAAGTGGTCACATTAACAAAGCATGATCCTTCAGTCTTTCTCTGTCTTTAGTGGAAGTTTTGGAGAAATAACATCTGAAGCAATAACTCACTCACAACCAAACTGCATTTGGTTAAACTGTTTTCAATTGTCTTGATGGACACTGTCAGATGCCCCAGACTGCTATTTTCTGTTAGGTCTCATTAATTTCATGCAATGCAACTCGCCCTGACCCTCTGACCTTCCACCCGTGCAACAGGAGAGACCAGCCACAATTAGTCTGCACCCAACATTATTTAACATTAGTCAACATTGTTCCAGCTGCTGCAGGACCATGTTCTTTCTCCTTCCTTCTTCCAATTGCTATCTGTGGGCCCCTCAGCCAGTATCTCTCTTTGCTCACGTATTCCTTATTAATAAACCATTTAATTACTTGTGATACTGTTACGAGCAATGTGGTGTGTTTTGACATTGACACTTTTAAAGAGTGGGGGGCAAGAATGGCAGACCCTGCAGGGGTGGGACAATACAAGAAATTTTGTATCCTAAAGGGAAGGAAGACAAACACAAACAGTTGGAGTTTGTTCATTCTAGCAGAGGGGGCCAAATGACACTTCTGGGTAGTTTCCATTACCATAACTGCCAATTCCTTACTTTTCTGGGCCTAGTTCTTCATCATTGCATTTGATTGTGTGCATTCCACTAACGTGCAGCAACTTCTCTTTATAAATAATCAGTCAAAGATCATGTTGCTACCAAAGAATTATAAATGAAACAATAGGTTTAGAGAGACTATTTAATTATTTAGTTGGTGATATGGTTTGGCTGTGCCCCCACCCAAATCTCAATTTGAATTGTATCTCCCAGAATTCCCATGTGTTGTGGGAGGGACCCAGGGGAGGCCATTGAGTCATGGAGGCTGGTCTTTCTCATGCTATTCTCATGATAGTGAATAAGTCTCATGAGATCTGATGGGTTTATCAGGGATTTCCACTTTTGCTTCTTCCTCATGCTTCTCTTGCCACCATCATGTAAGAAGTGCCTTTCACCTCCCACCATGATTCTCAGGCCTCCTCTGCCATGTGGAACTGAAAGTTCAGCTAAAACTCTTTTTCTTCCCAGTCTCGGATCTGTCTTTATCAGCAGTGAGGAAATGGACTAATAACGATAAATTGGCTTTAGAACTGGGTAACTGACAGAGGTTGAAACAGTTTGGAGGGCTCAGAAGGAGACAGGAAAATGTGAGAAAGTTTGAACTTCCTAGAGACTTGTTGAATGGTTCTGACAAAAATGTTGATAGTGATATGAACAATAAGGTCCAGGTTAAGGTGAGGAACCTGGATGGAGATGAGGAACTTCTTGGGAACTGGAGCAAAGGTTTTAGCAAAGATACTGGTGGCATTTTGCCCCTGCCCTAGAGATTGGTGGAACTTTGAACTTGAGAGAGATGATTCAGGGTATCTGGCAGAAGAAATTTCTAAGCAGCAAAGCATTCAAAAGGTGACATGGGTGTTGTTACAGGTCATGTTTAAAGGTTAAATACAGGTTATTTTAAAGGTTAAATACAGGTTATTTTTAAAGGGAAACAGAGCATACAATTTTGGGAAATTTACAGCCGGACTATGTGATAGAAAAGAAAAACCCATTTTCAGGATATAAATTCAAGCCAACTGTAGAAATTTGCATAAGTAACAAGGAGCCTAATGTTAATTACAGCGAACATGGGGAATATGTCTCCAGGCCATGTCAGAGACCTTCATGGCAGCCCCTCCCATCACAGGCCCAGAAGGTCAGGAAGAAAGAGTGGTCCCAGGATCCCCTTGCTGTGTGCAGCCTAGGGATTTGGTGCACTGTGTCACAGCCATGGCTGAAAGGGGCCAACATAGAGCTCAGGCTGTGGCTTCAGAAGGTGAAAGCCCCAAGCCTTGGCAGGTTCCACGTGGTGTTGAGCCCTTGGGTGCACAAAAGTCTAGAATTAAGGTTTGAGAACCTCTGCCTAGGTTTCAGATGATGTATGGAAATACCTGGATGCCTGAGCAAAGGTTTGCTGCAGGGGTGGGGTCCTCATGGAGAACCTCTGCTGGGACAGTATGGAAGGGATATGTGGGGTTGGAGCCCCCACACAGAGTCCCTTCTAGGGCACTGCCTAGTGGAGCTGTGAGAAGAGGTCCACCACCCTCCAGACGCCACAATGGTGGATCAACTGAGATCAACTGACAGCTTGCACCATGCACCTGGAAAAGCCACAGACATTCTATGCCAGCCTGTGGAAGGAGCCAGGAGGGAGGCTGTACCCTGCAAAGCCACAGGGGCAAAGATGCCCAAGATCATGGGAACCCACCTCCTGCCTTAGTGCGATCTGGATGTGAAACCTGGAGTCAAAGGAGATCATTTTGAAGCTTTAAAATCTGATTGCCCCACTGAAGTTCGGACTTGCATAGGTCCTGTAACCCCCTTATTTTGGCCAGTTTCCCCCATTTGGAACTGCTGTATTTACCAAATACCTGTATCCCCATCATATCCAGGAAGTAACTAGCTAGCTTTTGATTTTACAGGCTAATAGGTGGAAAGGACTTGCCTTGTCTCAGAAGAGAATTTGGACTGTGGACTTTTGAGTTAATGCTGAAATTAGTTAAAACTTTGGGGGACTCTTGGGAAGGCATGATTGGCTTTGAAAAGTGAGGACATGAGATTTGGAGAGTTCAGGGGCAGAATGATATCGTTTGGATGTGTCTTCACCCAAATCTCAACTTGAATTTTATCTCCCAGAATTCCTACATGTTGTGGGAGGGACTCAGAGGGAGTTATTCAATCATGAGGCCAGTCTTTCCCATGCTATTATTGTGATAGTGAATAAATCTCATGAGATCTGATGGGTTTATCAGGGATTTCTGCTTTTGCATCTTACTCTTTCTTCTCTTGTTGCTGCCATGGGAAAAGTACCTTTCACTTCCCACCATGATTCTGATGCCTCCCCAGCCATGTGGACCTGTAAGTCCAATTAAATCTCTTTTTCTTCTCAGTCTCAGGTATGTCATTATCAGCAGCATGTAAATGGACTAATACAGGGGAGAACAGAAACAAAATACAAATTAGAGCTATTTCTGAACACCCCTACTCACATGCACACATACCTATGCGTACCTACATACATGTTTTAACAGTAGGACCAAGACAAAGAATGTTTCCACTAATTCATAAAGATCCATCCAGTTTACGCACCACCTCTGTGGCCACACAAAATATCTACTCTTATTCAAGAGAAATATCTTCTTTCTCTTAGCCTCCATAGCTCTAAACGCAACCCTATATTTTGATTGCTTTACAGAAAATTGTAGAAATAACTGAGATTTATTTCATGCTTACTGTGTGCCAACATTATTCTAAGAACGTTATATTTTTGTTCCTATTTCTTCCTTGGATCAAACATTATTATTGTTATCTCATTGTGCAAATGAGGAAACCAAATTTGGAAATAACCCACCTAAAGTTTCACAGTTAGTATGGTCAACACAAAATTTGCTTCAACTGTCAATGTTTTTATCATTATTTTATGTTGTACATAATTTGTTTTCCCATACTTTGTTGCGTGATACTCTTTAACATCTCTAAAGTGAGGCCAGGGAGTGGAGTGTGTATTTACACTAGACTTGTGTATTGCCCAGAACAGTGTTAACACATTTCAGTAGTTTAGCAAATGCCTATTACAAAATTTCTTGTAGATTTCAAAACACATAACTTGAATTCTTCACTTTTCAGTGAGTTATTTGACATAATTTGAACATTGACTAAATCTCTTTCAATGCAGGTAAAATATTTAGTCAACATATGTCCAAGACAAAAATAGGAGCTGCAGCTCTTGACAAGCACTCAGTGAATATATAGCATAAACCTGTAAGTGAAGGAGATTAAGTATCTGCATGAAGAAAAGGGCAAAGGGATTTCAAGATTTTCAGCTGATAATCCGAGACAGGAAAGATGATATTACTGGAAAATAGTAACCACCAACAAAATATGTCCCAAAGTGTACGAATACGACAGAGCTAATTGTCCCATATCTATCATCAATGAAGAAAATATGATCTTGAATTTTCAGTTCAGTTCTTCAGAATTTATGTAACTCTAGGAAGTTGAAGTTCCATTGCATAATATAGTATGACACTATGAAGACTTTTCCTTAAAAATAAATTGTATCTCAATAGTAAAAAAAAAAAAAAAAAAAGTTGATGTTAAAATACACCTGTTATCTGAGAAAAGCAAAATGGCCCTCCAGGTAGAACACTACACCATGCGCTCCAGGAGATAAGGTGATACGAATAGGGAAAGACTGGAAAATGTGATAGGCAGAGCTGGCTTTAGGCATTTGGGTTGCTAAGCAAGCCCACATATACCACAAGCTCCCCAAGGATCATTTTAGTCACTCATTTAGCATAACCTGGGGTTGGAATGTGATGTGTATCAACAAAATCCCAGCAATGTACCCATGGAAAAGTGCTCATTTCTCTTTCACCTGAAGCAGTTGAGTCCCATGAGCTCATGCAGGTTCTTCTTAAAGCTAAAAGAAGTAGTGAAGTTAGTAATGGAGGCAATTAAGAAGTGATAATGCGACTTATATCTGTCACAGTCCAGATATCAGGAACTATTTATATTTAAATATCTAGACCCAGATTTTGGTTACCTACCTACGGATAACGAGACTTCATGCTCTCAAGCCATTTTCACTCTTCTGATTATGTGCATCTCAGCCTTTTTGGTGTTTCAGTGTATTTATAATGCTGAATATACTTTACTGAATTGAGGCCAGTTTATGACTGCAGACTGAGAAAGTATAAATAATCAGAATAAGGAAAATAATTAAATCTACAAACAAATTCATAAAAGTCAGTTTCAAAGGAAGTATATTTTGTGTATTTAAAAGCATAAAGAATGAAAATAGGCTAAATTAACCTCTACCTGTAACAAGTTACGCATGGACACAGAGATGAGTCTAAATTGTTGATACCAGTGAGGACATAACAGCACCATACATGCTATCCTCCTGTCCCTGACATCTTCTTCTGATACCCACTTTGAGATTCTCTTTTCAGATTTAAATTTTCTAATATCAAATTCAAATGACAGAGCAGATGCTGACCTTCATCCCCCAGGCATTTATCACAGGACAGATTCTGACTTGCTCATGAATATAATCTTATTCTTTGCAACTGGCATGTGGCCACTCTGGGTGGTGAGACAGAAGACATTTGGTCAGACATCCCAAAGTTCAACCTATTGTAAAAAGTAAAGTAGAAGCTCCTCTTCAAAGACTTTCCTCCCCATCTAACTGGGAATAAATAGTAACTTCTCTTAGAAGCAAAATTTATTCAAACACCTGTGCTAACATTCTTAAAGATTTGCTAGATGTAATAAAGAAATCGGTGTACTTTATGTTCTTAGCTCCCACAATTTAGCCTAAATATTTCCCCTGTCTTGCTTATACTGGTCCAAGCAAGCATTAGGTCATAGCCTGTTTTTACTTTTCTCAGCATTCCACAAGTTAATTCTTCCTTCCTTTGTTCTCCTCTGCCTTTGCCTTTTTTAAAAAGTTCTAAGTTGCTAGGCAATCAGGACAAACACAGAATGTGAGATCCTGTTCCAGTCAATGGAAACCGGACACAGCAGTAGGGTAGATGTGTCAGGTTATAAATGACCCTGTCTCCTTTGTTTGGTGTACTCTCATGGTGAAACCGCTGGTGAGTGTACCCTTTCTGCAGAAAGTAAAAAAAAAAAAAAAAATGGCCTTGCTGGGGAAATTACATTTATGTTCTAGTGCTATTTCTTTACAGCACTAGGGAACAAGTATTTCTAACACTATGCTGCTTCCATTTTGTTTAGTTGGATTTTGTTCGGCTTTGTTTAGTGGTGGTGGTATTGCTGTCCCCACTGATAGAGGCACTTGCTACTGTTCCAGTTCAGTCTCACAGTAGGTGAGCAGCAAGGATGCTTTCCCTGCCCCCTCTTCCTTCTCCTTCCTCTCCTTTTATTTTCTCTCTCTCTCTGTATCTCTTCTCTCCTTCCTCTATCTTTAAACATGCCTACAGTACAGCAACTTGAACCTTAAGTATTGTCATATGAGAGAAATATATTTGTGCATTTCCATTTCTTTCAGCCACTGTAATTTTGAATCTCTGTTGTAGTATCTCACTTTTCTTCTTAGATAAAGCAGTTGTTAGTGCAAGGAGCAATAGGGGTAAATGGAGTTTAGTGTATTTTCAGAAATTCAAATGCTAAAGCAAACTAAATATGGCCAGAGAAGGACTCTGTACTTCTACATTTGAGTCCTTGCAGATGAACTGCAGCCTAGCTTAAAAGGTGGACAAGACTAAAACCTAAATCTGGAGTATATGCCTGTAACAATAGCTGAGTCTTAGTCAATCCCAGCAGCTGTACTTCCACCATTCATTCACTGCTGAGTGAATGCCAAGCTGTTAACTAACCCATTTGTTTCTGTACCTCACTTCTGAGTTCTGTATGTCACTTTCCTTTTTTTGTTGATAAATTTGTTCTGACCACCCACAAGGCATCCCTGGAGTCTCTCTGCCTCTGCTGTGATTCTGGGGGAGCTGCCCCATTGGCAAATCGTCATTACTCAATTAAACTCCTTGAAATGTACTTAGACTAAAGTTTTTCTTTTTAACAGAAGTCAAGGCACTCACTTCATGCCCTGCCTTCCTTTTAGGGAGTCCAGGATTTCTTTCTAACTCCCTCCCTTTTTCTAAGTTGTTGTTTGTTTGGTCGTTGCCTTGGGTGGAGGAGGGGGTTGCAGAAATCAGGGACTGTTGAGGGGATGAATAGGCAGGGGTATTGTTGCTCTGCTACAGCTCATCTCCTGGGGGCATTTGCTAGGCTCCTGGTTCTCAGGGAAATAGAAGGACCTGCTCTGCTGTCTTGGGATTCTAGATCACTCTTCTTCCTCAGAATGTTAGTTACCAGTGAGCCTTCCTGCTACTCTTCTCTCCAGGTCCAGCTGTATCTGTCTCTCTGGAGGCAAAACCAGTATGCCAATCAATTAATATAGTGAAGATATAACTCCCTCATGCTAGTTTGACATATTGCATATCTTCACCTACACGTAATAAAATTGTGGAGAGCTATTATATAATTTGACTGGCTTATCCTGTATGAAGACTAGGGTTTAATGTGAATGTTCCTAATATATGAGGTCCATGGAGTCTGGTTGGTCGTCTGGTTCACCAGGATCAATCTGAAACTTATAGCACACTTGAGGTCCAACTCGAGTCCAGCACTGAAAAAACAGTGAAGAGAACCTTAAAAAAAGGGGAGGAGCACAGTGACAGGGCAAGAAACCAAGGAGATCTGATGTAATACGTTTAATAGAGCAAAATGTTTTTAAAGTCTAAATTATCAACAATCTAAGGAAACCCAGGGAAGTTGATCCTATGATAGATCTGAGTGTTCTGTTTTGTCTTATTTTGTTTTGTTGATGCTATTGGTACAAAGTCCATCTTAGATAAACATCTAGTCCACAAATTCAGGCAAGCAGGAAATGTTTCTTTAATGTTGCACAAACTATTTCTAATTTAAATTTAATTCTAATGGGTGGTGAAAAAATTGTCAGACACTTTAATTTCTCTTTACCATCTGGTTGACTTTCCTTAATGTATGAAGGGTTGGTGGCAATGATGCTTGCATATTAGGAGTGAGAACATTTGCCATTATTCGCCATCTATCCAGTCTGGTATCCACTGAGTTTTACCTGTTCCAGCCTCATCCTTTGTTACATGAATGTCACAGCTATTACATGAATGTTGCAGCTGTTCCCAAACAAGAGTCCCCTCTAGGTCCAGGTCTAGCAAAGTGTTCTTGTTATTTCTTTTGAGGCCACTCTGATGCCTCTAGAAACTCTCTGATGAAGCTTCAGGCCCTTTCTACATAGAGACATCAATCTTAGCTTTCAACACTCCGTTTCCCATGTCTTTCTAGAAATAGAATTTAATTTATTTGGAATATACTTCTGAAGTGAAGAATTAGTACCCTCCACTTTCAGACTTGAAAAACTATCTGAACTATCTCTACCCTTACATTTCCTTAGACAAGTTAAAACATTGATATTCAGGAAGACTCCATCACGAGGACCTTTTGCTTCCCCCTTATTATTCCTACATCCAAGTTGGAAATCTTATTTATTTTCTACTCAGGGAGCGGGGGAAACTAGCTCAGCTTTTTCATATATTCTTCAAAATCTTTTTCTTTTCTTTTCTTTTTATTTTTTGAGATGGAGTCTTGCTCTGTCACTCAGGCTAGCGTGCAGTGGCGTGATTCCGCTTACTGCAAGCTCTGCCTCCTGGGTTCACAGCATTCTCCTGCTTCAGCCTCCCGAGTAGCTGGGACTACAGGAGTCTGCCACCACACTCGGCTAATTTTTTTGTATTTTTAGTAGAGACAGGGTTTCACCGTGTTAGCCAGGATGGTCTCGATCTCCTGACCTCGTGATCTGCCTGCCTCCACCTCTCAAAGTGCTGGGATTACAGACGTGAGCCACTGCGCCCAGCCCCAAATCTTTTTCTTATACCTGGTCCTCAGCTTTTAAAACCAAAAAAATGTGTGTCCAATGTAAGATAACCATCAAGAAAAAAAGAACTGCATTAAAAAATGCATACTGTATTATTCATAACCCATTTATGCTGTACTTAAACTTCCACTGGGGTGGTCAACTCCAGCCCATTTTCATTGAAAGAGTTATGTTAATTCCTACATATTTACTTTAATCAGTAGGGTTGTGTGTGTCTGTGTGAGTGTGTGTGTGTGTGTGTGTGTGTCTGTATGTTTCTCTCTCGCTTCCTTACTCCCTCTCTGTTTACTCTTATAGGGAAAAGTAACCTAGAAGGAATGATCCACCACCCCTCTATGAAAAAAAGTTTTAATCTTTTAAGTGCCTGAGTCTTGACTCTTTTGTCCCCTTAGGAATGCCACTGCCACTCTGCGTTCGTCATCTCACGATGGATCTTCTATTGGATTGAATAAAGTAAAGCCTATTATAAAATGAAATAAATCTTTTTCCAACTTTCTCTTCGAGAATTCAGAAAATTCTGTCCATGTTCCAAATCTGAGCATCAAAGCCAATTGATATCCTTTTGGGTCTTTGGGTCTCTAGTGTTGATATTTCCATGTTTATTGGGAAGTGGTTCTGCCTAATATATGGCAATATTGACCTTAGTGGGTGGGTGTATTTCTAAGCCTATGATCTAAGTTAGTCTATAGAATCAGCTTTGTGTTTACTTTATTGTGAGCTCTCCAAGAGCCCAGTGACCTGTGACAGCTGAATTATTGTGTTCTTTATGAAGGCTTCTTCTACCATAGGCCTTTATTGCTGCTTTTCTTTGAGCCAACTCTTCTCAAAGCAATTTATCATCTGTCTACCGAAACTAGTACACCCCCGCATCATTTAATTTATATGTTCCCTATGCAGTTACTTCTAATAACCATTTAATTATATTAAAAAATAGGAAGACATGGACTTTTAGCAAAATTTTATTTTAAATAATAAAATAGCTTATGTAAAATTAGAGAAGCATTGAGCATTTCAGCTCGAGAGCTCTTACTCAACTGAATTGATCACCTGTATCTTAGCACATGCAGTTCTCTATCGCAGATACTTGTCTGCACTTTCCTCTACAGTTAGATATTCAGTACACATATAGAAAGAGTTGTATTTTACACATTTTGTTCATCACTGTAGCACATGAAGCAAAGCTAAATGTGTTATGTAGATGGTGTCTGCTTTATATTTCAAACTACTAATATATTAGAATGATGTGTAAGATATTGAAATAATCTCTACTAACACTAAGTAGAATGAATTGCTTTTTAAAAGATATTCTTAGTCATCAAATATGAAAAGAGAAAGCAGTAAGTCATGTAACATGCTTGTTTTAATTGTTTGTGATTTTTTAGTAGGAACTCAAAGGCACATAACTCTATAAGCGATGTTTTTATTGATCAATGCCTTCAAGCAAATACATGGAGGCATGTTTATTTTCTCTCAGCTGTTATTGTTATCAGGATATGAGTGTCATCTCCCCTGTATCAAGTACACTTTGGAGAAATGTATTTGATGTCCTTAGAAGACTTGGTGTATTTTTTTTTTCCTTTCAGGCTCTTGAGGTTAAAAACTCAGAAATTTGCCTTTGTGAGGAAGTACTTGAGTTTTAACATCACCATAAAGGATAAATTCAAAAGACAAGAATATCAGATGGTTCGTGGGTAGTGTTGAAGCTGGGCATGTTTCTAAATAACGGCATTTCAACTTTCTATGAATTAAATAGACAAAAACTATTTTGACACTGTCTCATTTTCTAACCTTCAACAAATACGGTCTGATTCTCAAAAAATAGACTCTCAGAATTTTAAGTATTGAGAACCATTACATATGGAGTAGGTGGAAATTTAATTGTCTTTTCTAGTAATTAATTAACTGTTGTTCTGATTAACCATGCTTATATACACCATTCTTTCAAACAAGCAAATTCAACAGGAAGCCACTTGTACCTCTGCATTCTGTATAGTTATATCAACCTACTCTGGTTAACAGCAGCAACAACAAATCACATGAAAAGAAAGGTGAAATTGTGCTCAATGACAACATATAATTGTCTTTCATGTGGTAACTGCATATTGTGTTTCTGTTGTTTATTCATCCTACATAAAGAAAGTCTCAACACTTCCGGTATGTAGTATAGTAGCCAGCATTAATAAAACATGTAATAAATGTTAACTGAGTATGCATAGAATAGTCCTAATTAAAATCAAGACGAATAGATAAAGGAACAAAGAGAATAAATGACCACAAGATATAGTACTATTGAAATATCCAAACTGTAAAGTAATGGGCATTTAGGTTTAACTCTTCCTAATATTGGACCAGGTCACAGTCTCCATCTTGAGATCTTTTTAGTAGGTTTCCATTCTTTCTTACAATAAAAGTACTACGCATTTTTTTTTCTCAATTCCCATGTTCCTTGTTTAAAGGCTGTAGCTGTTTTCCTTCACATGAAATTGTTCTTTTGTTTGTAAAAACAGGTTTCTCTTTTCCTGCCTTTCTTAATTATAGTAACCCATATTTAACTTTACCAAGAAACATTTTTAAGTCTTGTTCAAACTGTAGTTAGTTTTACTGGGGTTAGCATTGTTTCAATGAAAGCAATTAACTAACTTTAATAAGATGTTAGTAATGATTTTAGATTTGCTCATCCACATTCTTCATGATCAGTGATGCTAATCCATATACTCAAGAAGACATAGGGTATGGCTCACGTGCATTATTCTGAAACCAGTCTCTATGTTAACGTTAAAATTAGTTTACAGCGTGAATGTGTCTTTGCAATTCAAAGGTGGCCTGGATATCTCCAACTGGATTTATTCTATATTTTAAGTGAATTCTTTATTGCTTTCTATCATAGACTAGAGATAAACTATGCAAAAGTTCACACAGTCATAGAATCACTGATTTAAATAGGACCTGAGAGATCATGTAGACATATCTTCCCTGGTGCTATTAAGCACCTCTCTGTGTACCTACTAAATCACTTATTGCTTAGCACTGGACATTTATGTTAACACTAATATCTGCTTTAACTGTGGGCTCACCAGAACCAGCTACTAGGAATGTTCAGCTCTATATTTGTGTTTTACATAGATAGGTATAGCTGTTATTGTTGTTGAGTGAAGCCCTTATTAATTACTTCATCCATATAAGTTATAGCTACTGGGATGCTAAGAAAGATGAGGGAAAAAAAGGTGACTTTTAGTATTGTTCTTTTATGCTAAGTCAACCTTGACCCTAAGTTTTATGCTATGGTTTACTGATAAGGAAAAAACACTTATCTAAAAAGTCAACTTTGACTGGCATATTGATCAAATTAACAAAAGTGCAAATGTATTAATTTGCTACTGCCTCTGTGATGACATCTTATGGTTCATCTAACAACCTTTCTTTGGATATCTTCACACCTGTAATCCCAGCACTTTGGGAGACCGAGGTGGGTGGATCACAAGGTCAGAGGATCGAGAACATCCTGACTAACATGGTGAAAACCTGTCTTTACTAAAAAAAAATACAAAAAATTAGTTGGGCGTTGAGGCAGGCACCTGTAGTCCCAGCTACTTGGGAAGCTGAGGCAGGAGAATGACATGAACCTGGCAGATGGAGCTTTAGCAGTTAGCCAAGATCCCACCACTGCACTCCAGCCTGGGCCACAGAGCAAGACTCCATCTCAAAAAAAAAAAAAAAGAAAAGAATGTTACACACTTCTCATCTGGGAAGCTTTCTCTGCCCTCCTTATGTAGAGATGAGCCCCAAAGCAGCTATTTGTATGTGGCCTCTAAAAAAGCATCAATCATATGAAATCCGCCTGTATGTGTTTTCTTGTTTTCTTTACTACTTGGGGCCTTTGAGACAAGAGCCTAGACACAGTCTCCTTTTTATATACCATGTGCAACGGAGTGACTGGACTATCGTAGGCAATCTGTAGATGCCAATAATATTGAAATTCGTGTATTGCATTGAGCGCAAGCAGATGCGTCACTAGAAGTTATTGATGATATACCTGGTACTCCTACAAGATCCCTGAGATGATCAGCTAGATGCCCATAACCTTGGGCTATCTCCTCCCCTGGACAATTTATAGACAGGAAAACATAGCCCTCTCACATTTAAGATTGAATGTAACTCTATTAGTTCACAAAACAACTATGAGTTCAGGTTCCTTAATTATAAATTAGTTTTCCAACTTGTATTATTGTGATTATTAATACCATGTTTTGTAAGGGGCTCAGTAATTCTAACAAATTAAAGCATGAAGTGAAAAACAGATATAGAAAATCAACTCTCAATATGCATAGGCTTTACCTGTCTCAGTGATTGCATGTATAAATACACACTTGCAAAATTGTGCCCCTGAAAAAGTATTTGAAATTGATCATTGATATATTTTTGTCTTAGATTTTTTTTGCAGCTGCAGTTAAAGTAGAATTATGAAATGATTAGCCTCAGGTCTGTCATCATTCATCTTGAGCCTGGAATGGCAGAAGTTTGCACATATTATTGTACCACATCCAGCAATTTGCTCTAATGGAATCTTGTGAAATCCTGTCTGATGTTTGATAGGTATGAATTTAAGCTGTATCATCATGTAGAGTACAGGGATGAAAAGGAGTAGAAGCTGTGATCTACAATTACTGGCATCATACAACATGAGCATGACTAGATCTAAGTGAAGAAGATCATTTATAAGGGATGGCTCTATTTCTGAGAAACCAGAGTCATCATATTATTTGTGGGTAATTTAATTCGTGAATAAGTGGTTCAACATAGATGCTTGTGCAGTGTATATTGAATTTACAAATAAACTAAAAATAAATGTAATTTGAGCATCAAAATAAAAATAAAATCACTATTAAATGGCTAGAGGGTAAAAATGGTTCTCAAATGGTGTCTCCAATTTGGGGGTATTTAAAGAGTCTGATGACTTTGGGATGATTAGAGATTTGGAATATCATGCTCACAACATTCACATTTGCTGAATAAAATGAAAGAAATATAAAGTGTTATGTGCATGAACTTTATAATATTAAAGCATTAAATATTAATATGAAGCCATAATGCCAAGATATTTTTTTCTGCAAACAGAAACTCCTTTTTTATTTACCTAATAACCTTGTGTGCAAGTATTCTCAGGAAGGATGGTTAGCACTTTTGAAAGAGCATCCAATCTGCCTGCTATCTGAGCAGAAGCAAATTGAGGGTATAGATCATAAAATCTTAGTCCTGAATAGAAGCTGAGAAATAATTTAGTCTGCATAGATGAGGGCTCTTAGATCCAGAGCTGTTGAATGATTTACATAAATTCACATAATTGCCTAGTGACAGAGCTGGGATTAGAACCCTCGTCAGCTGACAAAGAATGCAGGACCCTTTCTATGGTATCACTTCCTATCACAGCTAGAAAATGACTACTAATACATCAGCATAACCTTGGTGGCTCAATATTCCCTTGGCAGAATATAACATGATTATTGAAATAAGAATCCAGAGGCTGCTCTAGCCTTGCTTTTGCACATCCTGCCTTTGGGAATTTGCAGGTATCCCGGGTTGTTCTTAGGAGAGGAGAATATGAAGGGCCACTGGTGATTTTTGCCAAGCCCCTTAAGTACTTGGGAGGGAAATTATTTTAAGATATTAGTGGCTTTTGTGCCTTAACGATCTGTTCTATCAGCAGTATGAAGTATGCGAGCTCACATCGGTTGGGTTGTTTCTACTTCAGGAAACAGCAAGAGATACTGAGGGAACCACTGATGTTGATAATTCCGTTTTCAAACCTGCTTTCTTAAGGTAACTTTAGAGAGTTTGGAACAAGGCTTTAAATGACCTGTTCCTACTAGAAGCTGAAAGTGTGGTGGTGAAATGATGAAGAGAGGTTGGTTAATGCATACAAATATATAGTTAGATAGAATTAATAAGTTTGATAGCACAGTAGGGTGACTATAGTTAACAACCATGTATTGTGTTTTTCAAAATAGCTGGAAAAGATTTGAAATGTTCTCAACATAAAGAAATGATAAGTGTTTAAGATGACTATCCTAAATAACCTGATTTGATTATTATACGTTCTATGCATTTATGGAAACATCACATGTACCCCATATGCATGTACAAATATTATCTATCAATTTACAAAAAAAAAGACTAACTTCTTTAAATGGTTAAATCTAAAGAAGTGTGAATATACTCCTTATACTCCAGTATATGGCATCATAGTCATTCTAGAAGCCTTAGTGAGCTCCGCTGCATCTTCAAACTGTCCTCTCCAGATGTGGCTAAGAGAGGAGCTGCACTGAGTAGCTGGTGGAAGAACTCTAGAGATTTACAGACTGTTCCAGGGAGTCACCTAGGTGCTAATGAGAGCAACATCTGGGCTTTGTCAAATTGGAACCAAAGTCAACATACTAATGAAAATTCTGCATTTATGTGAGGAGATATTGTTTTTCTGAAGTTTTGCTTTACATTTATTGGTCACCATAAATTGTGCTGCAGTTCACATTTTCTACTCTGTCTAATGACTGCAGGAAGGAAAGAAAGACTGTTGATATGGTTTGGCTGTGTCATCACCCAAATCTCATCATGAATTGTAGTTCCCATAATCCCCATGTGTCCTGGGAGAGAGCCAGTGGGAGGCAATTGAATCATGGGGCAGTTTCCCCATGCTATTCTCATGATAGTGAGTGAGTGCTCACAAGGTCTGATGGTTTTAGAGGGGGCTTCCCCTTTCACTTGGTTCTCATTCTCTCTCTTGCTGCTCTGTGGAGAAGCGCCTTCTGCCATGATTGTAAGTTTCATGAGGCCTTCTCAGCCTTGTGGAACTGTGAGTCAATTAAACCTCTTTTCTTTATAAATTACCAAGTCTCAGGCATTTCTTCATAGCACAGTGGGAATGGACTAATATAGTACAATGGTACCACAGACAGTGAGGTTCTACTGTAAAGATACACAACAATGTGGAAATAACTTTGAAACTGGGTAACATGCAGAGGTTGGAACTGTTTGGAGGGGTCAGGAGAGGACAGGAAAATGTGAGAAAGTTTGGAACTTCCTAGAGACTTGTTGAATGGCTTTGGCCAAAATGCTGATACTGATATGGACAATGAAATCCAGGCTAAGGTGGTCTCAGATGGAGATGAGCAACTTGTTGGGAATTGTAGCAAAGGCAACTCTGGTTATGCCTTAGTAAAGAGACTGGCAGCATTTTTTCCCTGTCCTAGATATCTGTGGAACTTTGAGCTTGAGATAGATGATGTAGGGTATCTGGCAGAATAAATTTCTAAGTGGCAAAGCATTCAAGAGGAAGCAGAGTATAAAACTATGGAAAATTTACTTCCTGATGATGCAGTAGAAAAGAAAATCCCATTTTCTGGGGAGAAATTCAAGCCTGCTGCAGATATTCACATAAATAAAAAGGAACTGAATGTTAATCACCAAGACAATGGGAAAAAGTCTCCAAGGCACATCAGAGGTCTTCACAGCAGCCCCTCCCATCACAAGCCTGGAGGCCTAGGAGAAAAAAAAATGGTTTCATGGGCTGGGCCCTGAGCCTTGCTGCTTTGTGTAGTTTTGGGACTTAGTGCCCTGCATCCCAGTCTTGGCTAAAAGGGAGCAATATACAGCTGAAGTCATGGCTTCAGAGGGTGCAAGCCCCAGGCCTTGGCAGTTTCCACATGATGTTGATCCTGCAGGTGTACAGAAGTTGATGACTGAGGTTTGGGAACTTCCACTTAGATTTCAGAGGCTGTATGGAAACACCTGGATGTCCAAGCAGAGGTTTGCTGCAAGGGTGTAGCCCTCATGGAGATCCTCTGTTAGGGCAGTGCAGAAGGGAAATGTGGGGTTGGCGCCCCAACAAAGAGTCCCCACTGGGGCATTGACTAATGGAGCTGTGAGAAGAGGGCCACTGTCTTCCAGATGCCAGAACGGTAAATCCACTGACAGCTTTCACCATATGCCTGGAAAAAGCCACAGACACTCAATGCCATGAACGCAGCTGGGAAGTGGAGTATAGCTTGCAAAGTCAGAGGGATGGAGCTGCCCAACGCCATGGAAGCCCACTTCTTGCATCAGCAAGACCTGGATGTGAGACATGCAGTCAAAGAAGATTATTTTGGAATTTTAAGGTTTAGTGACTGCCCTATTGGATTATGGACTTGCATGGGGCCTGTAGCTACTTTGTTTTGGCCACCTTCTGCCATTTGGAACAGCTGTATTTACCCAATGCCTGTAACCCCAATGTCTTGAGGGAGTAACTATCTTGCTTTTGACTTTACAGGCTCATAGACAGAAGGGGCTTGCCTTGTCTCAGATGAAACGTTGGACTTAGACTTTTGGGTTAATGCTGGAATGGGTTAAGGCTTGGGATAATTTTGGCAATGCTTGATTGTGTTTATAAATGTGAGGACATAAGATTTGAAATGGACCAGGCTGGAATGATATGGTTTGGCTCTGTCCCCACCCAAATCTCACCTTGAATTGTAGTGTCCATTATCCCCACATGTCATGGAAGGGGCCCAGTTGGAGATAATTGGATCATGGAAGCAGTTTCACCCATGCTATTCTCTTGATAGTAAGGTCTTACAAGATCTGATTGTTTTACAAGGGGATTTCCTCTTCACTCAGTTTTCATTTTCTCTCTTGCCAACTTCTGAAAGGTTGCCTTCTACCACAATCATAAGATTCCTGAGGCCTCCCCAGTCATTTAGAACTGTGGGTCAATTAAACCCCTTTTCTTTATAAGTTACCCAATCTTGGGTATTTCTTCATAGCTGCATGAGAATGGACTAATACAACTGTGATTGAGATCATTTGCTACAATATGTGATTGTTGAGCCCTCTCTATGCCAGGCAACTTACATATGCAATCTCATTAAATAATCTCAATAGCCTTGAGAAGTGCCTGTCAATATCCCTGCTTTGAGAATAACAAAGAGAGACTCAGAAGTGAAGTGACTTGTCAGAATTCTTTCTGGTAGAATGTGCAGGTTTGGGATTCAAAACAGATCAGTCTCAATTCAAAGTTCATGCTCTTTCTACTGTACCATGTGGTCTGTTTTATTCTTGTTCTTTTCTTATACATCTCTCTGAGAAGACTGAATTACAATTTCATGAAATTCTTTGGAGATAAGGGCTCCAGTCTTTTAGATGGAATTCTTACTCAGTTACAAGAACACAGACGCAATATTCAAGATAGAGAGATTTAAGCTAAGGGGCAGTTGATAATTTGTTATCTTCATAGTTCTCAGAAATGTAGTTATAAATGCAGAAAGAATAATTACATAATCTGAAAATAATAAGACAACATGCTTAACTTGCTGCTAGAGCTATATATCATGGAATATCAAGTATTAGACAGGACCTTTAAGCCAGACAGTATCAGGGGTACTTTGCCTTGCTCCTTTATACATGTAGGTTGCTATGGTTACAAGAGATAACGAATTCTGTGGAGTCTGAAGAAGCTACTCTAATACTTTAGATTGTTTGACATTTGTGAATATTTCTCTCTCTGAGATGTACCAGGTGGAAGAGTGACAATGTTTTGTGGTCATAAACATAAATTGCCAAAAAGTCTCCCAAAATTATTTTGTTTGGTGAAATATTATTTCCTTAACATTTTTCTTTTATGTTACCCTACAATACAAGCAAAATGTAGCTATGGAGGCAAAAGAAGCTTCCTGGAAACTGAGAGAGTGTTACTCTCAAAAGCACAAATACAGCAAGGTTGAGGCCAGTGCCCTACTTACACCCGCAAAGCATTTTCTCTAAATTTGATGCCATTTCTCTCCCTAAATAGAACTAATAATTAAAATAGTGTGTGTTTCACTAAGGTGCACTAATTGAGTCTGAAGCTGGATTTCATAAGTAAGCTTTTGTTGTTAAAGAATACAGCTATTTATCTATCTATATATCCTTTAACAAATATATATATATATATATATATATGTATATATAATATTTATTTGTTATATTTCTATCTCAGTTCGGGGATAGAAGTCAGACATTTGTTTTCTCTCATTCTCCAGAAAATAAAATTACACTTCCAAATTTTATACATGGTCAAAAAATAGCAGCTAAAAAATTACTAGGTTGCAGTAATTTCTATTTCATTTTAAAAATTCAAAAGAAGTTCTGATTATTAGCATCCTGATTATGATAGCTGGAAAAAAAGCAAGAATACTTGACTTGTCCTCATTAATTTTCCATCCAATTGAGAGCACTAACACAGTTTCTGTAGACAGTAGCCAAATGTCCCTGAGAAGCCACCAGTTGATTACTTTGAAACCTAAAGGACTATAATACACTGTCACAAGGTAAATTCTGTGTATGAAGAGGAGAGACAGGTTTATACCATTTAAGCATTATCTTCATTTGTATTGCAAAACAGACAGAAAGTTCTTCTTGGAAAAGTACAAGATCAAACACCATTGTAGAAAATAAATATTATTTGGTGAGGAATCCAAAATAGGCCATTTCTGCAAAGTAATCAAATGCAATCTGCAGTTGTTATTTGTCTCATATGTACATATTATTTCATACAGTATATGACTCCTGGGACTCAGAAAATTAATTTTTAAAGGGTTACAACTGAAGAAAAAGTTTATCCTTTTGACCTCTGCTTATTTGACAGCCCTTTTAAAACTGATTTCTGTAATGGATATTCCAGGTTGAATAAATTGAAGTTTGTTGGGTGTAAAACACTTCTGCTAGACTGTAAGCACATGAGCTTCAGAAAACCATGTATTTTTTGTTTATTATTAGAGTCCCAGCATCTAGCGGAAGGGCACCTGCTAATCTTCATCTTCCTTTAAAACTGTTTCTGTCTTGGTTACAGGAGCCAAAAAGTCACACAGACTAGGGAATTGCTAACTCACCTTTCCTTGGTTCAGGCGTCATGTGACCTGAGCCAAGACAATAAGACTTTTTCCTTATGAATTTAATTTCTGGAACAGGGAGAAATTGGAGATGCTATTTTTAGATGAGATGCTGTTAAGATAAAAGAACAAGATACTTACTGTCATAGTTTCAATGATCAGAAAAATTCCTCATAGTAAAACAGAACATGAATTTGATACATGAAGTAGAGAAGGCCATTACATAACGGTAAAGGGATCAATTCATCAGGAAGAGCTAACTATCCTAAATATAATGCACCCAATACAGGAGCACCCAGATTCATAAAGCAAGTCCTTAGAGACTTACAAAGAGACTTAGACTCCCATACAATAATAATGGGAGACTTTAATACCCCACTGTCAACGTTAGACAGATCAGCGAGACAGAAAGTCAACAAGGATATCCAGGAATTGAACTCCACTCTGCACCAAGCAGACCTAATAGACATCTACAGAACTCTCCACCCCAAATCAACAGAATATACATTCTTCTTAGCACCACATCACACTTATTCCAAAATTGACCACATAGTTGGAAGTAAAGCACTCCTCAGCAAATGTAAAAGAACAGAAATTATAACAAACTGTCTCTCAGACCACAGTGCAATCAAACTAGAACTCAGGACTAAGATAATCAAAACCGCTCAACTACATGGAAACTGAACAACCTGCTCCTGAATGACTACTGAGTACATAACGAAATGAAGGCAGAAATAACAATGTTCTTTGAAACCAATGAGAACAAAGATACAACATACCAGAATCTCTGGGACACATTTAAAGCTGTGTGTAGAGGGAAATTTGTAGCACTAAATGCCCACAAGAGAAAACAGGAAAGATCTAAAATTGACACCCTAGCATCACAATTAAAAGAACTAGAGAAGCAAGAGCAAACACATTCAAAAGCTCGCAGAAGGCAAGAAATAACTGAGATCAGAGCAGAACTGAAGGACATAGAGACACAAAAAACCTTCCAAAAAATCAATGAATCCAGGAGCTGGTTTTTTGAAAAGATCAACAAAATTGATAGACTGCTAGCCAGACTAATAAAGAAGAAAAGAGAGAAGAATCAAATAGACACAATAAAAAATTATAAAGGGGATATCACCACTGACCCCACAGAAATACTATAAACTACCATCAGAGAATACTATAAACACTTCTACGCAAATAAACTAGAGAACCTAGAAGAAATGGATAATTTCCTGGACACTTACACTCTCCCAAGACTAAACCAGGAAGAATTTGAATCCCTGAATAGACCAATAGCAGGCTCTGAAATTGAGGCAATAATTAATAGTCTACCAACCAAAAAATGTCCAGGACCAGACAGATTCACAGCCGAATTCTACCAGAGGTACAAGGAGGAGTTGGTACCATTCCTTTGGAAACTATTCCAAAAAATAGATAAAGAGGGAATCCTCCCTAACTCATTTTATGAGGCCAACATCATCCTGATACCAAAGCCTGGCAGAGATACAACAAAAAAAGAAAATTTTAGACCAATATCCCTGATGAACATCGATGCAAAAATCCTCAATAAAATACTGGCAAACTGAATCTAGCAGCACATCAAAAAGCTTATGCACCATGATCAAATGGGCTTCATTCCTGGGATGCAAGGCTAGTTCAACATATGCAAATCAATAAACGTAATGCAGCATATAAACAGAACCAAAGACAAAAACTACATGATTATCTCAATAGATGCAGAAAAGGCCTTTGACAAAATTCAACAACCTTTCATGCTAAAAACTCTTAATAAATTCGATATTGATGGTATGTATCTCAAAATAGTAAGAGCTATTTATGACAAACCCACAGCCAATATCATACTGAATGGGCAAAAGCTGGAGGCATTCCCTCTGAAAACTGGCACAAGACAGGGATGCCCTCTCTCACCACTCCTATTCAACATAGTGTTGGAAGTTCTGGCTAGGGCAATCAGACAAGAGAAAGAAATAAAGAGTATTCAGTTAGGAAAAGAAGAAGTCAAATTGTTCCTGTTTGCAGATGACATGATTGCATATTTAGAAAACCCCATTGTCTCAGCCGAAAATCTCCTGAAGCTGATAAGCAACTTCAGCAAAGTCTCAGGATGCAAAATCAATGTGCAAAAATCACAAGCATTCTTATACACCAGTAACAGTCAAACAGAGAGCCAAATCATGAATGAACTCCCATTCACAATGTCTTCAAAGAGAATAAAATACCTAGGATTCCAACT
Source organism: Piliocolobus tephrosceles (assembly GCF_002776525.5). Lineage (NCBI taxonomy): Eukaryota > Metazoa > Chordata > Mammalia > Primates > Cercopithecidae > Piliocolobus > Piliocolobus tephrosceles. Next base: position 157,219,812 of record NC_045436.1, on the reverse strand, counting down.
TACAAGGGATGTAAAGGACCTCTTCAAGGAGATCTATAAACCACTGTTCAGTGAAATAAAAGAGGACACAAACAAATGGAAGAACGTACCATGTTCATGGATAGGAAAAATCAATATTGTCAAAATGGCCATACTGCCCAAGGTAATTTATAGATTCAATGCCAGTCCCATTAGGCTACCAATGACTTTCTTCACAGAATTGGAAAAAACTGCTTTAAAGTTCATATGGAATCAAAAACGACCCTGCATTGCCAAGACAATCCTAAGTCAAAAGAACAAAGCTGGAGGCATCACGCTACCTGACTTCAAACTATAATACAAGGTTACAGTAACCAAAAACAGCATGGTACTGGTACTAAAACAAAGATATAGACCAATGGAACAGAACAGAGTCCTCAGAAATAATACCACACATCTACAGCCATCTGATCTTTGACAAACCTGAGAAAAACAAGAAATGGGGAAAGGATTCCCTATTTAATAAAAGGTGCTGGGAAAATTGGCTAGCCATAAGTAGAAAGCTGAAACTGGATCCTTTCCTTACTCCTTATATGAAAATTAATTCAGGATGGATTTGAGACTTAAATGTTATACCTAAAACCATGAAAACCCTAGAAAAAAATCTAGGTAATACCATTCAGGACATAGGCATGGGCAAGGACTTCATGTCTAAAACAACAAAAGCAATGGCAACAAAAGCCAAAATTGACAAATGGGATCTAATTAAACTAAAGAACTTCTGCACAGCAAAAGAAACTACCATCAGAGTGAGCAGGCAACCTGCAGAATGGGAGAAAGTTTTTGCAATCTACTCATCAGACAAAGGACTAATATCCAGAACCTATAAAGAACTCAATCAAATTTACAAGAAAAAAAAACAACCCCATCAAAAAGTGGGCAAAGGATATGAAGAGACACTTCTCAAAAGAAGACATTCATACAGCCAACAGACACATGAAAAAATGCTCATCATCACTCGCCATCAGAGAAATGCAAATCAAAACCACAATGAGATACCATCTCACACCAGTTAGAATGGCAATCATTAAAAAATCAGGAAACAACAGGTGCTGGAGAGGATGTGGAGAAATAGGAACATTTTTACACTGTTGGATTGTAAACTAGCTCAATCATTGTGGAAAACAGTGTGGCGATTCCTCAAGGATCTAGAACTAGAAATACCATTCGACCCAGCCGTCCCATTACTGGGGATATACCCAAAGGATTATAAGTGATGCTACTTTAAAGACACATGCACACTTATGTTTACTGTGGCACTATGCACAATAGAAAGACTTGGAATCAACCCAAATGTCCATCAGTGACAGACTGGATTAAGAAAATGTGGCACATATACACCATGGAATACTATGCAGCCATAAAAAAGGATGAGTTCCTGTCCTTTGTAGGGACATGGATGCAGCTGGAAATCATCATTCTCAGCAAACTATCGCAAGAACAGAAAACCAAATACCACATGCTCTCACTCATAGGTGGGAATTGAACAATGAGATCACTTGGACACAGGAAGGGGAACATCATACACTGGGTCCTATTGTGGGGAGTGGAGAGGGAGGAGGGATAGCATTAGGAGATATACTTAATGTAAATGACGAGTTAATGGGTGCAGCACACCAACATGGCACATGTATACATATGTAACAAACCTGCAAGTTGTGCACATGTACCCTAGAACTTAAAGTATAATTAAAAAAAAAAAAAAAAAGACATCCCTAAATGAAGTCATCTGTTCTTATCCAACCCTAAATGATGCAGTTTAAGCTGTCCTCATTTCAGGTTTGTTTACATGACCCAATAAATTTCTTTTTCTACCTTAAACTAACTCAAGTTGTGTTTTTCGAATTAAACTAGAACTTTTTTTTTGTACTAATTCACTTAGCACAGTGTTCAGTTCTTCCTATGAAACACTATAAGATCCAAGGGAAAGCTTCTTAACCTTCTTACATTTTTATAAAACAAGAGTGTGGGTCCAGACAATTTGCCATGTCCATCTTATACTCTGATTCTCTCTCTGGATATTTGTCTATGAAACTTCTCATGACACTTGTGTAACAAAAATTTTTCTTATTATTACCCAATTTTTATGCACTCATCTTTTACTCTGATACCTCTACCTCTCAACCGTTTCTCCTACTATCCTTAAAGAACTTGTTACTAAACTTGCAGTATTAACATGGAATTCAAAAATTACTTCTGCTTTCTCCATTTCAGGCTGAACCTTGATGGTGATTCAGATGGATCATGAGGCTCTTTCAACAAAGCTAAGTTCCCGTCTTTTAATGCAGTTATTCTCATACTTTTATACTGAAATATCCAGAATAGCAAACGAGTTAAATATGTTTTCTGTGGGGTTCTGTGCGAAGAGGATTTAGAGCTTTATAAACCTAAAATAACATATCACAAGGACAAAATTTATTTGAAGTGGGAGACTTGGCTTAAAAGCATCTAATATAAATTGTATATTCTATTCAATAATACAAAAGCAGTGCTTTATTTAGAATGAATTAAAATGCATGCTTCAGACAAATGCATCATGTTTAGCTTTTGATTTACTGAATATACTATTCAACAGATGTTTGAGTTACATACTTTGAGAAGCACAGGCCTTTGGTATTGATGGCTCCTGTTAAAATAAAAACATGTTTTCTGAGAGCATAATCGTATGAAACCAGGAGCACATGTTAACATAAAACTCAAATCACTTCCCCTGACTTTCTTCTTTCAAATGTAAAGAAAATGGAAAACAGGACAGATAAATTTGAAGAAACAGAAGAGCTTAGGAACGTTCAAAGCATGAAGCAAACTCAAAAGTCTATCTAAATAGCTAGGGAGCAGCTTCAAAGCACATGGTACCTGAAGATGAAACAGCAGAAGTGAAAAGAATTGCTCCTGTAGAATAGGGCTAAAATTGTACCTGAAGCATGTCTGCTGCTATCCCAGGAGAAGAAGGGTCAACGGTAGCTGTGGTAAAAATGCATGGAAGCATCAGGGAAAACAGAAATGTAGAGAAGCAGATAGAGTGAGCCCAAGGCAAGATGAGGGTTTCTGGGGCTGAATTTCAGAAAAGCCTGACTATGGAGAGTGGGAGTTCCTGTTTTCTTTCAGTAACTTGCTAATTTCAATTTTGTATGTGTGTGGCACTAACAGATTTTTGCTTAACTTGGGACATTTTTAACAGTAGAGGAACTCTTCTGTCAGTTCTGATATGATAATTTTAAAACACATATTCTTTAATTGAACATTCATTAAATCACTTGGCCAGGAATCCAAATAACAAAATGTCTATTATGGAATTCTGTGTGTAATAGAAGTTATGTAACTTGTTTCTTCTCAGTATAAAGAATAAAAAGTAAAGTCAAAACCACCCCCAGATGACCACTTTTAGCACTTTCATTTTATCGGGAGAGGTGAGCAACACGCAGAAAATATATATTCTTGAATTAATCTCCTTTGGGTACAGAGAGAAAAGAGCTCATTATTCTTCTAACTGGCAACGTTTGACTTTATTGACACCCTAACAGTAGGTCAGTTGCTCACTATATCTCCCTAGGCTGTAGTCTTGCAGACTTTCTTTTTTTCTTTTTTTTTCAACTTACCAATTCTATGATGTATTTCCATGGATGTCTCTTTACGCTATTTTACACTCTATTTCTAGAATAATAACAGAAATTTCAATGGAAACAACATATCACATTCTCTGTCTACTACATAAGCATAACTTTTTTATTTGTAAATAGAACACATTTTGCACACATTAGGTAATACACACATATATTAATTTGGTTTAGAAATTATATTGAAAGATACAATTGCATAAGGGTAGGGATTTTACTTTTAAATTCTTTTCATGTCTTCATGGACTGGCTCTGTGCTTCACACCCATTAGCTGTGAAACAAGTACTTACTTAATGATGAATGAATGAATAAATAAATAGTTAAATGCAAGAATAAAAATGTTGGTAGACATATAGGATTGTAGAATTTAATTGCTTGGTAGAATCATCAAGTTCTACCCAAATTTGGTGTAGTCAACACAATAATGTTCCCTTAAAGATTTCCAAGTCCTAATCTCCTAAACCTGGAATATACTACCTTACGTAACAAAGGGACTTTGCAGATGTAATTAAGTCAATGATCTTGAGACAGAAATATTATCCTAAGTGAACTCGATGTAATTACAATGAACAATGTTCCTTAAAAGAGGAAGGCAAAAGTTCAGAATGAAACACACATACACACATAAAGTGACAACGAAAGCAGAAGGAGTGAGAGATTTGAAGATGCTACCTTACTGGATTCAAAGATAAAGGAAGGGGTTGAGATCTAAGGATTTCAGGCAGCCTTTTGAAGCTGCAGAAGATAAGGAAATGAATTCTCCCTAGAACTTCCATATGGGAACAGCCCAGCTGATTCCTTGACATTAGCTCAGTGAGACACATTTTCAGACTCTAACTTCCAGATCTGTAAGAGATAGATTTGTGCTGTTTAAACTACTACATTTGTGGCAGTTTGTCAAAGTAGCAAAAGGAAACATGTATTGAGGTAGGCATCAGAATTTCCTGAGCAATATAGTGTGATTACCTTTGAAAATTCTGCTCAGCAGTTCTGGAATTGCAGCCTGAAATTTGAAATTTACCAAGTGCTCCCACTGTATCTGAGTTAGGAATTACCTAGAAAACCATGCTATATTGCATTACACTAATTCTGTACTTGAGAAAAAGAATAATGTTAAAATCTCAAGAACATTAATACAGACTTAAGTACAATTTATCATGTAAAAGCATATTTGAAAAAGTAAGCCTGAAGAAAAGAAACAACTGAAGTATTAACACTATATTCTCTAACTATATATTGATTTTCTCCTTTTGCTTTTACACAGCGAACCATATATACTTTCACAGAGGGTGATTTGGATAATACGTTCCATGCATTGCTCCAAGCAGAAATTCTCAATCTATCATTTCTGCTTGTATTATTTTACACCTCTCAAAGACATTCACATTTCATCACAGGGAGCCAAAATCAGCCTGTGTTATGTCTCTGTTTGCGTATACCACAATACTTACTGTACTTTCTCCTGAATGGATTGTTAGTGGTTTTTATTATCTCCTGTAAAGAGTGTGATAAATGCATGTTGCAAGGACATTTTTATTTGATTCACCTTATTGTACTAAATCATGCTAACCATAGCATTACATCTATTTGTCTATCTAGCTATTAAACATACTCAGAATACCTAACAACTTTAGGGGCATTCAATATATAGAATATGCTAGTATTGCTTATTTTCTAAAAAAAATAATAATTATGAATGTCATTCTATTATTGCATTAGTGACTTAGTTAAAATTTAGGCCATTAACAAAAAGGAGATAAAAGAAAGACCATTAGGAACTAAAGTAATCCTCAGCAATGGCTTTTTCAAAATGATACTTTGGCATCATAAAGCGGGTATTTGGTAACCATACTCTAGTATGGAACAGCAAATGGAATTTACATTCTGTTTTCCTACATCCACTTCTTTACTATAATTTAATAATCATTATAGTTATTACTATACAGCTATTTCAAATTTGATACGATTCCTACAGATGCTCTGATAGTAACATTTTCTTTGGTGCCTCATGTCACTCTTTCTCTTTTTCTCTCTCTCTTTCTTTAAAAATAAGGTGTCTTTACAGGAATACATTTCACTATAAATGCCCAAATTTCTCCTTTCAGAATGATTGTTAAAACTCATTGAGATCTGAGACTCTGTGTTTTTTATTTTTATTTCGTACATAGGAAAAAACGGACTCAGAGACACACATGGTTATAGGAGGCTGTGACTGTCAACTCTACCGCTTCCTATTGAAGATTGAAGCCTTTATGTTATTGAATACATTGAATATATTGCAAATTAGAAACCCATTAATAGGATTCTGAGAAGCCTTACTACTAGATCTGGATTCTAAACCTCCTTGCTAGTATGATAGGTTATTGTCTGAGATATTAAGCAACTAGACCTATGTTGGGACACTTGCTTCACAATGTAATATGATGGATTATTAATGAGGAAAGAAAATTGCCCTAATTGTGCTAGTGAGGATCTTGAGCACTCTCTATTTTCTCTTCACTCCTGCTTTAGTGGTTGCAGAAAATATATATATATATATTTTTCTGTCAGATGTACATGCAGTAGCAAAAACTTGAAGCATCTTTCTGCACTAATGAGCTGCAAAATTTAAAAGTTTGGGGCAGTCTCCATAGAAACTTTTTAGTATGGTGCCTACCAGTGCTAAATGTGTATAGGGTGACAATTCCTTCTACATTGCAGATTGTCACAGATAGCATATGGTAGGACTTTATGAAAACTACTAAAATTATTTCTGCCTCAGTTTCCATCACTATAAAGGCATAATCATATAATCTCCAGTCATAAGGATTACTGAGATAATCTTTAAATTTGCATTAAATTCCTTGGAGATAGGCATTATATAAATAGGAAGCTCTATATTAAATGAACAAAATTTCAACAATGAGTGGGTACACTTAATGGATACAATGTGGTCTGAAATTTAAGTAATTGACCAGAAATCAGGACCTGGGACCAATTACTGGACATTCAGTCTGGGTCATTTGAGAGAAATTGTATAGAACATTCTTTCTTCATTTTCAACATTTACTTATTACATGAAGTAGATAATTTAACACTAAATAAGGCTATAGTTACATTTTCTCCATGTATCACTGCAGACTGCAAAAAGAAAGTATCATATTAAATTAATAGTCAGAATCTTTCCCCAAATGATGATAATTGGATCTCTGATTCAAAGGACACCAAAGAAATGGCTAGAGAAAATATAGTTTATCCTCAGTATATATTATTTTTAATAATAATCTGTATTTTTAACATATTATATCATGTTCACTCCAAGAAGGGAGAAAAGAGCTCAAAACATATCTGGTGGTGCATCTGTAGTCGCAGCTACTTGGGAGATTGAGGCAGGAGGATCACTTTAGTCCAGGAGTTTAAGGCTGCAGTAAGCTATGATTCCACCTGTGAATAGCTACTGTACTATAGCCTGGGCAATATAGGAAGATACTGTCTTTTTTTTTGTGTGTGACGGAATCTCCCTCTGTTGCCCAGGCTGGAGTGCAGTGGCGTGATCTCAGCTCACTGCAAGCTCCGCCTCCGAGTTAACGCCATTCTCCTGCCTCAGCCTCCCAAGTAGCTGGGACTACAGGCGCCCACCACCATGCCTGGCTAATTATTTTGTACTTTTTAGTAGAGACGTGGTTTCATCATGTTAGCCAGGATGGTCTCAATCTCCTGAGCTCGTGATCCACCCACCTTGGCCTCCCAAAGTGCTGGGATTATAGGCGTGAGCCACCGCACCCGGCCCCCAGAAGATACCGTCTCTTAAAAAACAAAACAAAATATCTGACATTTAACTTATAAATCCCATGTATTAATTGTTCATATTTCTGTTATTCATGCTGACGTAATTATTGTGAAGTCTCTTCCCGTGTGATGAAAATCTATATTCTTATTCAATATTTATTAAATATATGGTACTTTGGTAGAGTATCCTGATGGACTCAGGGTAGAAAAATGGCCAAAACAACAGCTGTCTGAATTCTCTATCTTAATCAGTATGCACAGTGTTAACCTTATATAAGAATGTCCCTATAGTTAATCATTTGTGTTTTCATTAAGCAGTATTAAAGCTTTTAGAAGATACACACATACTGTGATTTAAGGAGTCCTGGCAGTTACAATAGAAAAAAGAAACTGATTCGTGTAGAATGTCTTGAAATTTTGACACTGGTAATTTTGGCAAGAACATTATTAATGTTAAGATTTGTATATAACCAATGAGAACACATGGACACAGGGAGGGGAATATCACACACCAGGGCCTGTCGGTGGGGGGGTGGGGGGGGGTGGGCTAAGGGAGGGATAGCATTAGGAGAAATACCTGATGTAAATGATGGGTTGATGGGTGGAGCAAACCACCATGGCATGTGTATACCTATGTAACAAAACTGCTTGTTCTACACATGTATCCCAAAACTTAAAGTATAATTTGTAAAAGTTTTTTATAAAAGATTTGTTTAGAAAATAGCAAATTGCTTAAGGGGAATCCTCAGAGTTGAGAAGTATGAGCTGTGAAGTATGTTTTGCTGGAAATATACCTGTAAGTCACTATATTTATATATATTCTCCAAACAGAGAGAAATAAGTGCAAACATCATTTACCTGGTTTCAACCTGTCCAGGTTGAAAATGGGTTATAGCCTAATATGAGATACATACGAAACTAAAAAAAAAAAAAAAAAAAAAAAAAAAAAAAAAAAAAAAAAAAAAAAATCAGAATGAGGGTGATACATGATCCCAAAATAGAAGTAAACAGTTTTGGGACAGAAAAGATTCTGAAAAACTTGGTCCCAATGGTTCATCCTTGAATTGTATCACTGCCCCTACCCCTCCCTCATACATATACCATGTCCCCTTCATGATTCTGAGAAATTTTGAAGACAAGAGTCAAGGGGGTTCACAAATGACACTAAGACCTTCATGTTACCAAGAATGATTAGTATATCAGCCTGGAGAAGCACTTGCTACAGGTTAGGCAAATTAGAGTCCCCTATAGAAGATGATCAAAATAGACAGAAGGAATGAAATTAGCATATTATTCAATAAACCTTCCTTATGTCTCATCTGCCTAAATAAAAGTCTTGGGAATATGTTTATAACTAACCATCATGCAAGTTCTTTCATCCCAAGATATTTTCTCACTATATTAACTATATGTACTCCCCTACACACACATATATCCCCTAAACTTTTTAAACTCTTCTACATTATATACTAGAAATTGTGCTAAGCATTTTACAAATATAAATTCACCCTATTTGTACATTTAGAAAGGTAAGATACAAGATTATCTTTAATCAGTATTGACAAAATTTATCTTCTTTTTAGGTATATTGACTAGTTAAGAGTTCAAAGATGAATTATGATAAAGAATGTTTAGCAAAATGTTTGCACATAAAATACTTTGAACTCACTAGCAATGAAGTGAATATTATAACCAGAAGACTCTCAGGAAATTTAATCCAGAATGGAGGATACTAAGTGATGTATGGAACTGCTTATTCTATTTAAACATCAAAACTCCACGTGAATCTTGGAAGTATACCTCTGCGCCTTAAATGAAAACACAGCAAACTCGGCTCAATTTATAAGTGAATCATGAATTACCCAATTGTTTCTTCCATGGGCTTCTCTCAGGGTGCCCCTTGGTTTCACTTTATTACGTACAAACATAGTATTACCTTCTATAATGCAATACTTTCACATACAGAGTAATATATCATTTAGATTACTCTTTAGGGCATCATTTTGAAAGTTACAGTTTTCTGAGCTAACAATTATAGCTATATAGAAATAATAAAACCTTTTTTTTTTTTTCTTTGAGATGGAGTCTCACTATGTTGCCCAGGCTGGAGTGCAGTGGCGCCATCTCGGCTCACTGCAACCTCGGCCTCCCAGGTTCAAGCAATTCTTCTGCCTCAGCCTCCCAAGTAGCTGGGACTACAGGTGCATGCCACCACGCCCAGCTAATTTTTTGTATTTTTAGTAGAGACTTGGTTTCACTGTGTTAGCCAGGCTGGTCTCCATCTCCTGACCTCGTGATCTGCCCGCCTGGGCCTCCCAGAGTGCTAGTATTACAGACTTGAGCCACTGTGCCTGGCCAGTAAAATCTTTCTTAATTAAACAGACTTATATTGTGCAACTATAATAGAATATGTGATATCTAAATTCAAAGGGTAAGAGTATTATATAACTTATTGTATATGCCTAAACTTATGTACCAAAATGTGCTATGTACATGCATACATCTAAGTGTACTAGGCTTTCATCTGGAGTCCCTTTTAGATTTCTGCAGCTGCTTTGTTCCTTTCTCCAGATCCCTTATATTTATAAAAATATATTTATATAAATTCAAAAAATCTTATTATATATAGTTACACCTATTTGATATATATTAATATATGTATTACAGTGATGTATTTCTGATGAATGTTTTCTAGCAACAACAAATATGTGGAATATAACTTATACAAAAAACATTTTGGATGACGTAACAACTCAAAAGTAATAATTTCCCACACCAATGACCTGTCTCTACTTATAATATAAATAAGGCATCAAGAAGTATGCTTTCTTAAATATGTTCCCCTTCAGCTGACAGTTTATTGGCTACCAAGACCTATGATAAGTAGCAAATATACATTTCTTTATTTAGAATATTGACCCTTGGGAGAGGTATATTTCCAAAGGCAATTTTTTTTCAGGCTTGAGTGGTTAAGCTTTTAACTATGTAACTCTACAGAGATCATTTCTTCCAATATTCTTTAATTCTCAGTTAAGTAATCTGTGATCTACTATACCTATTCATTTGGAGAGGATTACAATGCAATTTCAATTTCCACTGCAGTCTCTGACCCTTATGTACTGGATCATAAGTATCTCATACAATTGCATTTGTGAGCCAAGAACACTTTCTACTTATTTGGGGATGCTTCTTTTTATTATTTCCCGAGGATAAGACAGACTTAATGAATGGAAGACTAGCTGTGTGGGAGAATAATAACTTCTAAGACAGATTTTCACCCAAGTGCCATAGAAAGACCATCATACACTGATGATGATGTGAAATGTGAATTTAGGGCCTATTGTTTAATCCATTGCTCTTTTTAATACATTGACTTTTTAGTGTAGTGGGGAAGCTGAGAAGTTAGCAATATTTCACTATTTCTCAAATAAATCAATTCAAAAGATCATTACCAAAATAGTAAAATTCCACATATTTTCAATATCTGCCAAGTACTAAAACCCAGAGTCATCGTGTCATAAAAAAATAGCAATATATCGGAATCCTTTTTGAAGTCTTCAGTGCCCAAAATATGGAAGAGATCAGTCAACAAAAATGCATTAAGAGGAAGAGTAATAGGATTTATGGATCTACTTTTAGTTTTATTTTGTTTTTGGATTTTCATAACTTTATTGATATGTAGATATTACTTTTAAATATGCTATATTTTAGCTTATATTTAGAATACATTTCCAGGAAATGAAAATGCACAATGGTAAGTAAAGTTACCAGTACAGATTGACCATTGAAATCCCAATGAGGGTTCCAGGAGAGTGAGCCCTTTGAAAACTCTTTTGTTATGATGGAACCAGGAAAGTCACAAACATGGCGAGTAATATGTTCCGTGAAAAGATGCCCCATGTGTCCAAATGTCTGGAGACACTGGATGATCTGTTTTCCAGAAAAACAACAGCAGTTTTGAATATGATTCAACAATCCCAGTGAACTTCTATATTCAAAGAAATAGAAATCAGTATATTGACATGACAACTACACTTCCATGTTCATTGCAGCAGTATTCACAATAGCCAAGATATGAAGTCAACCTAAGTTGATTATCAACGTATCAACAGACGAATGGATAATGCAAATATGGGTTATAACACAAAGAAATGCTATTTAGCCTTAACAAAGAAGGAATTATTGTCATTTGCAGCAACATAGACAGATCTAGATAACATTACACTAAATGAAATAAACCAGGAACAGAAAGACAAGTATTGTATGAGCTTACTTATAATGAGGAATCTAAAAAAAGCAGAAATCGTAGCAGCAGAGAGCAGAATGGTGGCTACTAGAGGCAGGGGCTGGGAGACATGAACAGGGAAAGGGGAGATGTTAATCAAAGGATACAAAGTTTCCTTTAGACTGGAGAAGTGAGTTCTAGTGATCTACTGCACAGCTTAGTGTCTACAGTTAATAATAATGTATTATATTTGAAAATTGTTAATATGTTTTAAATGTTCTCACCAAAAATGAATGATAAACATATGAGGTGATAATGTGTTAATTAGCTACATTTCATCATTCCACAGTGTATACATATATCAACACATCACATTTTGCCCCATAAATATATAGAATTATTATTTGTCAATTAAAATAAAAAAAAATTTGAAGGGCGTGCTTAAATTTCTTTATTCTGCGATATACTACCTATTTGATCTTTGTCCAGTCACCCTGCCTCACTGTACCATGGTTCTCCTCTCCAAAAAATAAAATGCTAACCAATTAAAGAGAAGCCAGAGAAAAGCAAATAGAAGCAAATTAAAGTGTATTGCATATACATAGTTAAATTATGAATTATCTATTTATATGTGAATAGGACCCTCCGACATGCACTCATATTTTTAATATAAAACATAGCCTAGTGTTCCCCCTTGGAATTATAATCATGTGCCATTTCGAAATCATATGTCAGAAAATAATTTTGCTCTGAAAATGTTCCATTTTTAAAAAAAATTTTTATAGAGTTCTGGACTACTTGGTAATTCCACCTATCATTTGGCAGATTACTTATCTGTGACCTATTGTACCTATTCGTTTGGTGGACAAAATCAGTAGACTCTTTAAGTGCAGTAAGATTAGTGATGACTTTGTTAGTCATCACAAACCAAGATTTGTCATCACAAACCAAGATTGTTTTCAGGACAGTAAGTTCCACACTTAGGTTTCAGTGGAATTTGATTTATAAGAACAAATCAGTGCTTTGGAAATGTCATGTTCTTATTTTAATGAGTTTATAATTAAGCAGAACAGAGGTTGTTTTCTTTGCAGAATCCCACCCACAAGAATTCTATTGATTTACTGTTTAATTATATGAAATAGCACGTCAGGGTGAAGGTAAAGCAGAAAACAAATTATGATCTAATCTAAGATGTAGATCTATATTAGAATGAGACTGCTGACCTGTGAAATACGTTCAAATAGTATTTACAAAAATCATTCCTATTGTCAAAATGATGAAAAGACATTTTCTCTGGGTGTTGCAGTGGGGACTGAGATAGCAGATGTCTCCAAAGGTAATTGTGAACTTAAAATGCTAAAATACTTTCCACATGTTTGCATTACAAAGTGTATTTTTCATTTTAGAAAGAATAATTTAAGTCTTCAAAGTTTTTTATTATTATTTATAGAGAATATAGATTCTGAGACAACAGTGTTGAATGTAGAAGAACTACTGAATTAAATGCAAGAATATTGAAGATTACGGCTGAGCCTCTTTATAGTTGCAAATGTTATTGCTTTCACTAAAATTACTTTGAGATTGTTATGTTGCCATGAACTTTACTCAAGTGGCAAGTTTTCTTACCCAAAGTATGTTCATCTTTCTCATTTGAAAAAATATCCACATATAGAACAGGTATTTACAATCATGAAGCAAAAAATTTGTTATTATACTTTAATTATTATACCAGGTCCTATAGATAGCATCCAATGATGTAGCATCATTCAATACTACTTTATATAAGACCTGGCATAATTACACATAGGAATTAGAATTTTAAAGTGAACAAAACAATTCCTTTTTTATAAAAGCTAAAAATGGCATTTTAAATGTCATTAACATAAATTAACATATATGCAGGGTATTGTAAGACTGCCAAGAAGGACTCCACAAAGAAGAGGTAATTATTTTTATATAAGTGATCACTTATTTTCATAATAATAATTAATCACATACAATCATCAGCTTCATATGATGTCCGTTTGTGAAACAGCACGATCAGAACATGAAATGTGTGCTAAAGGTAGGTAATATTGGAAATCTAGAAGAGTACTCAGTTGGGGAGAACCTTGAAGGTCAAACTAAGCCACTGGATTATTTTTGCCTTCTTGAGAAACACAAAAATTTTCTGTTTACTCTTTCTACCTCTCTGGGAAATGGCCTGTGTAAAGAATGCTTAAGAAGTTTGATCTGAAAATACATCTAGAATAGTCCTAACTGGACTGTTCTCAGTTACCTTACTTGAAGATTCCATATGATCTCAAAAGCATTTCAATGATGAAAGGTCTAAAATAACACATGCCAGAGAACAGGTATGTTAGGAAATGACTCAGAATGTCCCACAACTGATAATGAGGAAGAGGTAGATCACAGGCTAGGCTAGGCAAAATTTTCTGAGGGGTGTGTGGGCAACTATTACGTTTTGTTTTGTTTATTGTGGGGTGTGTGTGTGTATGTGTGTGTGTGTGTGTGTGTGTGTGTATGTGTGTTTATATAGTTACTGGAGCACAGGCAAGGGCATACATACTCTGAGGAAAAAAATCTTCCAAACTCTTTTTACAAGGTCAGCAGTATTCTCATGCCATAACTAGATAAGGATACTATAAGAAAAGAAAATTACAGACCAATAGGCCTAATTAATGTAAATGCAAAAACTCAAAAAAATATAAACAAATCAAATACAGTTTCACTTTGAAAGGATTATACATCATGATCAAGTAAAATGTACCCTTTGGACGCAAGGATGTTCAACATGTGCAAATCAAAAAATGTGCTACACCATGTTAACAGGATGAAAAATAAAAAGCAAATGATAATCTTAATGCAGAAAAAGTATTTGATAATATTTAACGGCTTTTCATAACAAAAAAATTTCAACAAATTATGTATGCAAACAATGTACCTCAACGTAAGTGCCATATACCACATATAATAAGCCAACAGCCAACACCAAATTTAATGATAAAAATCTGAAAGTTTTTCATCTACGATGAGGAACAAAATTAAGAGGCTCACACTTTCTACTTCTATTCAATAGATTATTGGAAGTCCTACCCAGTGTAATTAGGCAAGAAAAAGAAATAAAAGTCTTTTGAATCAGATAAGAAATAAAATGGACTCTTTGCAGTTGACATCATCTTATTTATAGAGAACCATACAGACTATTAGAAAAAACTCTTAAAGTTAATAGACAAAAATTAATTAAAATTGCCTAATACAAAGTCTATATTAAAAAAATCAATTGCATTTCCATACTGTAACAAACTATTCAAAAAAGAAATTAAGAAAATCTCATTGATAATAACATTAAAAATAATAAAATGCTTAAGAATAAATATAAGTGAGGAAGTAAAAGATCTGTACACTGAGAACATAAGAAATACATGGAAAAAATGAAAAAGACTGAAATAAATTAAAAAAATCTTATGTTCATGCATAGGAATAATTAATACTGCTGAAATGCCAATAATAACAAAGTGATTATGTTGTCAAGAAAACTGTATTCTACCATTAATACTGTGTATAAACAATTGTAGGAACATAGAACACCTTTATTTTATCAAATTACTGATTTAAATGAACCATTTATAGTATCTTATAACTTTGAATCCTAAAATTCTAGTGTACTATGCCTAAATTACATCTTACAATTCATTTTGGCAAAATGGGGTTTGAAATAAATGTATATCTGAGCTAGAATGACTGGTATTTTGTCATATTTCCAGATATAGTTTACCTGCTACAGTGGGTTCCTGGTGTTATTTCCATTTCATGTATAATCTCTTGCATTGGGATCTATGCACACATTCTCAACTGACTTGTTACTGAAACAAGATCAGAGAACCATCTACAGATATGTAGTATTCCAAGAATGTGCATTCTTCTCTTTTGTTGTTTTTATTTGAACTGGAACTCTGACCAATGTACAAAATATGAATTAAAGATGGAATCATTAGAAAAGAGAATGAGATAAAAAGAGATAACAAAAGGAATATAAATTTGCATGACCTTCAACTCAGAGTATACAATATGTAGTTTGCAAAAGAGATTAATACATTATCTCGTGATGTTATTGGAATTACTGACTTAGCCCGTACTAAATAACCTTCAGATAATCAAATTACAAAATTTTATCTGCAATATCTTCAAGAAACTTAAGAAAAGAGGGAGCTTTAGCATACTTATGTCTAAGGTCAAACAGTTCCATTTGAATTTTGAAGAAAACAGTATGAGTGCGGTAATTGTCTTATCTTAGGTAATAACATGTGAAAGACGGTTTACATGATGTATTTTTGATAAACTATAATAAAAGTTCCACTGAATTTTCATGTCTGACAAACCCACATAAATGCCAAAGAAACCAGTTATTATTAATTTGCCCTGTTGTGAAACGATGCCTATAAATTTAATCTCAGATAAAAATATTTAGTGAGAATATTATTAGCTTTGAGAAGTCTAGTGTCCTACAGACTCCTCACAGTGAGTTATCAGCTGTGTGTTAAGTCAGCTTTACCACAGAGAATGCTAAACATATAAATTAGTACTTAGTATGAAGGACAATGTTAGATTAAAATAATAGTGTGAAATCTGTTCTATTTTAAAACGTTAAATAAAATTATACTTAATATATCCTTAAAATAGAAACTCATGATTTGCTTTCGTTTGAAAACAATTATTATAGTCTCTCATTTACTGCTTTTTTTGAGTGCCACAAATATTCACTCATTCATTCAAAAAATAAGTACTGATTGGATGCCAGTACAGCAATAAACATTTAGTGAAATAGTCTCTAACTTACATTAAATAGTAACTAACTTACATTCCCACCAGCAGTGTATAAGCATTCTCTTTTCTCTACATCCTTGTCAACATTTGTTATTTTTGACCTTTTAGTAATAGCCATTTTGACTAGTGTGAGATGGTTCTCATTGTGGTTATGATTTGCATTCCTCTAATGATTAGTGATATTGAGTATTTTCTCATATGCTGCTTGGCAGCATGTATATCTTCTTTTGAAAAGTGTCATGTTCTTTGCCCAGTTTTAAATGTTTTAAATGAGGTTGTTTGGTTTTCGTGCTTGTTAATTTGTTTAAGTTCCTTATATATTCTGGATGTTAGACCTTTGTTGGATGCATAGTTTGCAAATATTTTATCCTATTCTGTAAGCTGGTTGTTTACTTGATAGTTTCTTTTGCTGTGCAGAAGCTCTTCAGTATAATTAAGTCCCAACTGTCAGCTTTTATCTTGTTGCAATCACTTTTAATGCTTTTGTCATGGAGTCTTTGTCAGGGCCTATGTCCAGAATGGTATTTCCTAGGTGACATTCCAGGGTTGTTTCTACAGTTTTAGGTTGTACATTTTGAGTTAATTTTTGTGTATGGTGTAAGAAACGAGTCCAATCTGAATCTTCTGCATATGTCTTAGCTAGTTATCCCAGCACCATTTCTTGAATGAGGATTCCTTTCCCCATTTCTGGTCTTTGTCAGTTTTGTCAAAGATCAGATGCTTGTAGTTGTGTGACATTATTTTGGGGTTCTCTATTCTGTTTCATTGATCTTTGTGTCTTTTTGGGTACCACTGCTATGCTGTTTTGGTTACTGTATCCTTGTATAGTCAAAGTCAGCTGATGTTATGCCTCCAGTTTTGTTTATTTTGCCCAAGATTCCCTTCGCTATTTAGGCTCTTTTTTGATTCCATATGAATTTTAAAATAATCTTTTTCTAATTTTGTGAAGAATGACATTGTTGTTTGAGAGAAATAGCACTGAATCTATAAATTGCTTTGTAAAGTGTGGCCATTTTAACAATATTGCTTCTTCCTATCCATGCACATAAAATATTTTTCCATTTGTGTTTGTCATTTCTGATTTATTTGAGCAGTGTTTTGTAATTCTCATAGTAAAGATCTTTTACCTTTCTGGTTAGCTGTATTACTAGGTATTTTATTATTTTTGTGGTCATTGTGAATGGGATTGTGTTCTTGATTTGGCTCTCAGCTTGGATGTTGTTGGTTTATAGAAGTGATACTGATTTTTTTACAGTGATTTTGATTCCTGAAACTTTGCTGAAGTTTCTATCAGATCTATAAGTTTTGGGGCAGAAACTATGGGATTTTCTAGGTATAGAATTATATCACCTGCAAACAGAAATAGTTTGACTTCCTCTCCTCCTATTTGGATGCCTTTTATTTCTTTCTCTTACCTGTTTTCTCTAGTGAGGGCTTCCAGTACTGTGAGCCTTTCATGTCTTTCTGGTCTACAGATTTTATTATAAGTCACCTCCAGTAGGTCTATAGACAATTTCTCTCACACTAAATGCCACATGTACACATCTAGGAAACATTACCACAACTTACTGTCTTCAAAGCCATAATATTAATCTTGACTCCAGTAGTCTGGGATGGTTAGAAATATCGATCGTTCAAGATATGTATGTTGGAAGTCATGGACATCAGAAAGTTGATAAGTCTCAGCAGAAGAGAGAACCCAAAATCTTGCCTCCTGGTGTGTTATATTAGAGGAGAAATTGTTTCTTTGACAGATATAATCTTGTGTCAAAATGTACTTCTTAGGAATGATTGAGATATATCACATTGCTCTCTGTGGAGTTCCTTTGCTAAATGAGGGCAATGAAATCCTCCAAGTTCTCAGCAGCCAGACAGATGTTTGTCTTTTCTAGATTACCCTAGCTGCCAGTGAGTGCCAAAAGTGCTGGGAGAAAAGACATTCTACTGAAAATATCTTTCATTAGATTTGTGGAAGTACCTAAATTTTTTGATCTCTCAGTTATTTAGGATCCTGAATCTTTACCTCTGACTATAGTGCCAATTGAAAAGAAGAGTCTGGAAAAAATAATTTTAGGAGAAAAATTTGTTGCAAAGATAAAAATATGAATATGTTCAAGAAGGTACCTGATAAGTCCATGGAATATACATATATTCTGGTTCACAAAGAAAAAATGGCAGAAGGAGGTACATCCATTGTTTCAGAGACCATTGTAAATAAGAACGCTCAGATGACTGTTTAAGTACATGTACTGTCCATATTGTCAGTAATTTTAAGCTAAAATATGCAAATTCTTCACACTTTAGGCTATAATTAAATGTTTCCATTACTAAATGGAGAGGCAATAGAGGTAAACATCAAGACAACTTAAGACATTATTCATTTATGTGGGGCCTCATAATTTATAATACATGTGTTCATATTTTGTATCATTTAAGTTTCATAAATGATAGATTAACCCCAATTTGAGATTCAGGGAGGTTAAGCAAGTTTCAGGTTTCAGAAAGTAATAAATAATAGGTACAAGATGCTGAATTGGGTCCTAGCATAGAGAAACTCCAAATTGTACATTGATTCAAGTATTGCACAATTCTTTCCAAATGGAGAACTATGTTGATTGACCACATTTAGCATGTCACATTTCCATGTCCTGTCAAGACACACCATAATGTTTTAGTCATTCCTTACTTCCACGAATTTGCATGTGATTTCTAGAGGCTGAAATATTATAAATTTGGTAAACTTTATCTTCTATGTTACACAAAGTGTCTTAGCTTAATATCTGTTGCTATAACAGGAAGCCTGGGATTTGGTAATTTATATTAAACAGACATTTATTGAGCTCACAGTCCTGGAGCAAGGAAGTTCAGGAGCATGGTGCTAGGCGAAGGAGGGCTTTCTTGTTCTGAGATAACATGGAGAAAGGGCAAGTGAGTGTGCAAGCCAGAAAGGGTGAACTTGCTCTTATAACAAATCCAATCTTGTGATAGGTAATCCACTCTAAAAATAACAACACTAATCTATTTTTAAGGGCTCCACCTTCATGACCCAATCATTTCTAATTAGGCCCCACCTCTGAACCCTCTTACATTGCAGATTGTTTCTCAAACTTGAATTTTTGGGGGCCACATTCAAACCATAGCACAAAGGTATCCAGTTTCTCCAATATTTGAGTCATACTGAGATAAAAATTGTAATATATTTTTCAATTAATCATAAAAAGAATGTAATAATGAATGATGTTTTGCTTGAATAAACTATTCATATATACTTTAAAAATGTCATGGTCTTCCTCAAAAGCTTGCTATTACACTCTATCTAGACTTGAATGAGACAAAAGAAAAGCAAAATGGGTCCTCCTTTGTGAAAAGACAAGGCGAAAGAAGAAGAGAGTTGATTGCATCATGAAAAGGTGGTATCAGAGTTTTTTAATATAACTGACAAAATCTGAATGCCTGTCTAGATTTGAGCAGGCTGAATAGAATCTTTGCCTAGCAGGAGCACTTTATGTTCAAGCATAATTTTTCTTAAAATTTGAGGAAAGATAAGAAATGTATTCATAATTGAGTATTTGAGTAATGATTCTTAAATATATACATAGTGTTAACTTTTCTGTAAACTTATCTAAAATATAATGTCAAATTTTTTGAACTTTGTGCTACTTAGGGACATACAAAGATAAGTTTCTTCTTTCTCTATGACACCAATACAATTTATGATTGTCTTTAAATTTACATTGCCCAGCTGCGTTGGTTACCAACTATCTTGTAGGCAAGTTTATCTAAACTGTTCCAATCCCACTTGCAATTTTTCGTTTTGAATATTTTCAACCAAACCACTTAAAATTTAAAAAAAATCATACTGACAAAATAATAATAATCAGCATGTTTGCTAAGTCCTTGTTTATGTTGATTCCAAACAGGATCTTCTTATAATACAAATATTCTTTACTTCAGGAGGCACATGACTGATGGCTGATCCAATGTCACTGAATTCTCCTGGTCCAGGGGTAGGCACCTGAATTTCCAACTTACTTGAGAAAGCCAGAAAAAAATAGCCTGGGCATAACCTGAAGAAATTAACTTTGAGAAATTTCTCTCTCCCAGCTTCTACCTGGCTCCAGCTTTCAAATCAAAATCAGTTCCTGACTGTTCCATCTCACTGCCAAACTATTATATAAGGAGTAGAGGTTCTGGGACAATTACATTGCATCCTTATAAGACTAAGTCAGAGGAGCATGTGTCTAATTACAGTCTATCTTAGTGCTGGCTGCTATAACAAACTATATTGGACTGGATAATTTATAAACAACAGAAATTTATTGTTCACAGTTTTGGAGCCTGGGAAATTCAAGACCAGCAAATTGTCTGGTGAGAGCCTGTCCCTCATAGATTGACGCCTATGTGTCCTCACATGACAGAAGGGGCAAACAAGCTCCCTTGGGCTTCTTTTACAAGGACATTAGTTTCATTCACAAGGGTGGACCTCTTATGACCTAATTATCCCTCAAAGGCTTAAATCTCAATACTACCGCATTGGGAATAGGGTTTCCATGTAAGAATTTTGTTGAGACACAAACATTCAGACCATAGCATTTTATCTAAGTTCAATTTTTGTTTTACTGGTTGAGACAAAATCTACCTAACACAAGAAAGAAAAGGATTTAATCTGTGTGGAGTTATCATTGAATCTTTTAAATTTTTTACTTTCAAACATAAGATAATAGCTGACTCCAAGTATGCTATTAATTTTATTTACTTTTGAGTAAGTGAGAGTAAACACAGTAACATTTGCAAAATTGCCAGTAAACAGATGCCAGTTGAATTTTTTTGCTATCTTATCTTCTCAAGTTGAAGTAAATTAAGATACCATATAGAGCAGTGCTTCTTAACCTAATTGAAGTAGAAACTATTTTTTTATTTGTTTTCTTCTTTAATTCCCAATTTTCCCATTTTTTTTTTTTGTAGAGTACAGAGAGAGAGAGAAGAGATAATGTGCATGTGCTTGAATTTTACACTGAAATCATTCTAGAAATTTCTAAATGCTTCCTCTCAAATTTTGTACTAATTGCATGATAGGCTAGTAACAGTTTGTTGATTGAACTTTGTAATATTAGAAATAATGCCAGAGAATATTGTATTAAAAACTATTTGCTCTAAAACTTTTCCCTCCAATAGGTCTATGACACCTTGGAATTCTCTAGTGAAGGCTTGAGTCTTATTTGTTGTATCCATAACTTAAATCGAAAACTGCCTGAGACATAGTAAGTTATTAAAAACTATTATACCTTGAATATATAAATTAAAAAATCAAAGTAGTTTCAAAACACTCAAGAATCCTGAACTTCCCTGTCTTAGGAGAACCAGTAAAAGTAGAATCAGATACTATGGTATTATAAAAATGACAACAACAAAAAGTGCTTATATTTAACTTCTTACCTCAAATTGTATATACCTCAGGAATACTTGGAGTTGAATTAAAACAGCTTTCAGCTTTTAAAGGTCATTTGTAGATGAAGTGGGTTAAGCTAGACTGTGAAAATGGAAGGGCCTTAGGTTAATCAAGCCTGCGTTAATTCCAACACCAGACACTCTTGGACACTGAACTTTGTCCTATCGAAGTTTCCTTTTGGATAGAACAATTTCCTTTTCTTTCAAATGGACACACTGATACTTACCTTGTTTATTAACCTGCTAGGGCTGCCATATTAGAACAACACATTTTTTTTTTCCTCTGTCCATGTGCAATCATGTTTGTCTCTCTCATCTTTTAAGCATACAAATCTTATTAGATTAAGACCTTATCTAAAAAATCTAATTTAACATTAGTTACCTTCATAAAGACCTTGTCAGTAAATACAGTCAAATTGTGGATTACAGCTTCAATTTATGAATTTTGGAGACGACTTTCAATATAGTTCACAACACTTTGGTAAAATTATTGTGAAAAGTTACAGATAATCCATAAGAAGCATGTTTCATAGTATTCACTGCATATTGACCTGTCATTAAGTTATTACCATTACTAATGAAATGTATTGTTACACTATGTATTGGTTGTTAACCAACTGCAAAGTGATGCATTATGTATTTGCAAATTTCCCTAAAAACAAATACAATTAAATGAGAGTTTTAATAAAGTAGAAAAATGTAAGTTTTTTCAAAAAGGAGTAATATCTATGTTTACTGTAAGGCTAGATGAGAGTTGAGTATATTATAAAAGAACATTAATGATACTAATGATAACAGCAATAGTTTAAATTGGCAGATTTTAAAGGATAAAGTGATGGTCCAGGTTATCTGATCTCACAGTTAATGACATTGACATCTTAACCTCACCTTAGCTTAACACAGTAGTAAATATCCAGACTCGCTGGAGATTTAATTTTTACCAAGTGTTTTTTTTTTTTTTTTTCCAGAAACAATCATGATTACTAATCGACAATCATATTTTAATAGTGTCTTCATAGTGGTTTTCTTATACAACATGAATAATTTCATACCATCTGTATTACTCGACTTTCATAACAAACTTCTGCCAATGAATTGAAAACTAAATGTGCTAATCTATTCACTGCACTGAGCTCATGCATAAAATAGAAGAGAATGTTTGAGAAGTTATCTGTGTATTTGCATAGGCTTTACATTTTTTCTTTCATTCTTTCTTAATGCTTTTTACTCTGTCGCTTTCCCCACCAACCACCAACATGGCAAGTAGCTGCCTGGGCTTCTAGCTGATTCCATTTGTGGACCCTCTGTTTCAAATTATTTTTGACTCATGAGTGGAAGGAAAACATAATGGTTTGCCCCATCCTCTGCCCTGGAATAAATGTTTGTGCTTTGGGAAACTTTGCACCACTCTGGCAATTTCCTGTTTCTTCACTCAATATTGGATTCTAATCGCAAAGGCCAAAAGCTAACACCAAGTATCCTAGCAGAGTGGTGAGTGAGTAGTGAAAAAATTACTTATCAATATATATAATAGTTACTATTCAGGGCTATATTAGTTCTTTCCTATTTTGAGTACTAAATTGACATAGCATTAAGATGAAAGCTGTGGTTGTCTCAAAATGTGTTCATTATTAGATTTTGAAATGATAAATCTCCCTCTTTCCTGAGGTAGAACATGCTTCCAGTGCATCTGTAGTGTTCTCAAAAAGCAGGAAGACAATGCTCAGAATGAACAGTGTTTATGGCTCTAAAGCTCCTTTGAGCTGTAAAGTACAAAGGATAGATATTATGATCTAGTGATAAAAGGATCATGTTCAGGGCTTCACCCAAAGGATTTGGGGCATAGAACTTATAGAAACATAAACTGAAGGATGCAGCCAAACAATGTTAGGAGTGAACTAAGTACAGAAAATTCCCTTATGCAGAATGTCTTCTGCTGATTTTGTCCCCTCACTTTGCAGTTATAATCTCTTCTTACCTACTCCCTGTACAATAAAAAAACCTTTCCCCCACAGTGATTTTATTCCACGTGATTCAAAGTGTTTAGCATCAAGCAGATACAGCCCAAATCCCAGCTATTTCCCTGACTACCTGGGTGACGTTGGGCAAGTTTTGTTTATCTTTTCAGAGTTCAAGTATTCCTAACTTGTACAATTGTGATGATGATAGGATTTCTCTTGTATTATGGTAACAGGATCAAATGGATCACTATATGGAAAGTATTTACAACTTTCTTAGCACTTAGTAGGTACCAAATAGTGTCCATAAATATCTGCTATTTTCATGTGGAGAGAAACACATAACTGTTTGTTTTCTCTCTCTTTTTTTTTTTTTTTTTTTAAGACGTTAGCCTTTCTTTGGTCACCTGAATCTAAGATGTCTTGGTTCAATGGCTTTGTTTTTCACCAGCAGGTCACTGCATATTCCTTTTGCCACAGAGTATACAATTACTATCAACACTGGTTTATGACTTCCCTGGGCAGTTGGAATCAAGCTGCAAGATGAGCGTATCTGATAGATAGCAAAGTCACTTTCATTACAACAACAGTCTCTCACTTATATAAGCTCAGATAAATGTCACTAGCACCTATTCAAAGTTCCCATAAAAAGGGGAAGCAGCAATAGTAAGCTCTCCTGGTGAACATTCTCAAGTGGATCCAGCTGTACCTGACCCCTGCATGTCTCCCCATAGACAACAGAACCTATCATGCCACAGGCAGCAATAAACTTTCTGACTGAGATCACAAATGTGTTTCCTATTTCTTCAAGACCTTTGCTGACTCATTGTGATCATCATTATTATCATCTTTACCATCACCATTATCATCATTAACAGCAGCAGTAGCAGCAGCAAAACCACCATCACCGTTGGTACACTGTAAAAAATGTCCTATGCATTGTGAAAAGAATGGAAATATGTGGCACTTTGTCTTTACCTTCTAGGTGCTTATATATTAGGTGATAATAACATCATAGTAATAAGCCTTGACACACATGACTGTAGTTCAAACAAGCTCCTGGTCCTCCATCTCCAATATGTAACTGCCTATTGAAACATTCTACTTGGCTGCCCAACAGGCAATGCAGGGCATATAAAGACAAAACTGAACACTTAACTCTTTTCCATCTCTCATTCCTGGTATCTTCTAGTTTCCTGTGTTAATAAACAACATTCCTCTGCAATTGAGTGCCCATATTCAGAATTATGGACAATCCTTAATTCCTCTATTGTTATAATATACATTGACTATATCAGGAAGTGCTATTAGCTCCAACAGCAAAGTATATTTTGCCTTTGTTTAATTCCCTCCATCTCTACTACTATTACCGTAGCCTAAGTCAACATCATCTCCTGGTCTGACTCCCTGCTTCCTTCCTTTACTTACAACATTCCATTCATTATCTACTATGATATGATAATACTTTTTTAAAAAGACATTACAATTAAAACATAATAAATTGCCATTACACTTAAAATAAAATCAAAATTTCTGATTTTCATTGTAAGATCTCATGACCTGGCTCTTCTTAACATATTAAATCTATACTTTAGGGGTTTCGACTTTACTTAAAAAGTCTGGCCAGACTGGCTTCCTTTCTGTCTCTCAATTGTAGAAAGCCCATTCTCACCTCACAGACTTTACACTTGCTGTTCCCTTTGTCTGAAATGCTTTTATCTCCTTACCACCTATCTGGATCTTTCTCTTTTTGCAGTTGTGAGCTCAGATATTACCTCAACAGGAGATCTCCAAATTCCACCTTCCTGGCCAAAGTTGCACTCCAGTATCTACCACATTGGTCATCAAAACTTGTAACTTTCTCTTCATATATTCATTTACTCTGTTTTTGTTTGTTTGTTTATTTTTCTTTTTTCTGAGACGGAGTCTTGCTCTGTCACCCAGGCTGGAGTGCAATGGCGCGATCTAGGCTCACTGCAACCTCTTCCTCCCAGGTTCAAGTGATTCTCCTGCCTCAGCCTCCTGAGTAGCTGGGATTACAGGTATGTACCACCATGCCTGGCTAATTTTTATACTTTTAGTAGAGATGGGGTTTCACCATATTGACCAGGCTGATCTGGAACTCCTCACCTCAGGTGATCCATCCACCTCCTTTATTCTTTATGGCAGTTCTCCTCACAAGATTGTAGGCTCCATGGAGAAAGGGACTTTGTCTGTATTATTCATGGTTATATGTCCATTCTTAATATAGATAGTGCTCAGGAGACAGAAAGAAAAACAGAAGCCAAATGATGCTAATATAGGGGATTTGTCCCTCATCAATGAACATATATGTTCTTAGGACTTACATAGCAACATCGTTTCCATTAGGCAAAATCTGCTTCTTTATATAAATATACTAATTTTAAAAAATACCCAGGGATTAGTATATTTCCTTTGACATCAGCACTTATTTTATTTCTACAGTACATTATCCACCTGAATTGAAGAAGCAGAACAAGCTGGAAGTGGAAACACTGTAATAAAATTAAGATCTAGACTCTAATCTTGTTTTTTTCCCTCAATGTATTAACCCAGAGTCAATTGTTAATCTTAAAGGAAAATGTTTTTCTTCCATTGTTCCTTTGTAAAGTGGTCATGATCATGCCTGTGTTCAGAAGGAACTGATTCAGAGGTGTGAGAAGAAGACTCACAACTTATTCATATCTTAGAAGCCCCATAAAGACAAGCGTATAGTTTGATGTTTTGCAAAGAAAAGAAAAAGTGATTTCAAAACCAAAGGCAGGAAAAGTGAACTTTCTCAAGCCATTCTAGGCTACTGTACTAAGTGACGTTTTTCACAACATGAAAAGCTGCTTCCTCCTTATACATACATCTTCGTGAGGGTATGATGGCCTTTCCATACCAAGCTTCTTGCCTTGCAAACTAATCAGTGGTCCATGTGACAGAGCACGTAGCCATAGAAGAGGGTTCCTACGGAGCATCACAGTTGCCTGCCCTGAGAAATGTTGCCTGATACTGCATGAAGAGCTGGTGATTAGAAGGAGTGTTTTGTAATTGGTGACCACAATAGGCTAAGAACTATATAAAATGCTCATTTTCTTGTGACGCATATAATGTCATGCAGAGGAAGAAAGAGCTTATTTTAGACTGATCCCTGAATTTCTCACTAAACTTAGTGAATGAACCTGACATGACAAAATATAACATAAAAAAATTAATCAATTAAGTTAATTAAAACATAAAATAGTGCTTTATTTGTGCTGGGCTGTTTTAACATAGCAGGTTCAAGGGGATACAATGTTAAACAAAACACACACAGACCCTGTTCACAAGGAATTTATTAGCTAATGGCAATTTCTCAAATCATTTTCATCCAGTAACCAAAATCCCCCAAATCCTGAAGTCATCATTGCATATTTTTAAATCAATGATAAACTTTTTAAACCTAATATTTTCAGTGATTGCATTGGTAATTTTTCTCAAATAATTCAAATTTTTCACTTAGATTACAAGATTCTCCATTATCTATTCTTTCATTATACTCTTTATTTTTAAAATCTTAACGATCACTTCATAAAAACTGGCTTCCATGCACAGTATTTTCATCTTACTTGAGCAAGCAGTTTTGTGATACATTTGGGTAATTTATCACCTTCCATAAGTACTGAACTTATTTCAATCAGCCAGAAGTTATCAAAATCATCTACTGAAAACAATCCATAATAGAAGATTCTCTCTGTGAGAACCAGTCTCAGTTTTTCAAATGTTTATGTTTATTTGTTGGCATTTAAAATAGAATAAAAGGGCTCAAATTTCTGTGATAGATTGTTGCAGTAATGACCTCCAATTTATTCATGCTGCCCTCTAGCTGTATCTTTAGGGAGAACCTTCCCACACTGACTCTGGACTTGATAAGTGACTTTCTTTGGCCAATGAGAGAGCAGCAAGAGTAATATAAGCATGTACACGAAAAGAGATGTCTCCTTAATGTTTGCTTTACCTGGTAAACAAGATGTGGCTATTCTGCTGGGAGGTAAGAAGGCACAGGCAGTAATATTCAGCATCCTCCTCCAGCTAACTTTCAGCTAGTCCCAGTTTACCTAGCAACCACTCACAAAGCCAAGATTGAGATCCAGCCAAGATCAGCTGAGCCGGGCCTAAATCAACAGAACTGCCCTGCTGAGTACAGGGTGAGCTAAATAAATGGTTGTTTTCACAAACCACTAAATTTTGGGGTGATTTATGCTGTAACAACAGCTAATCCATAAAGTTTCCAAGAGATTTAAGTGTGCGGATAAGAGTCTATGATGCTGGTGATTCAAAATATTCTTCAGGAAATAAAATTACTACCAGGACTACCAGGTAAACCACTTCCAGAAGCTTGAAGCTTCAAATATAATCTGATATAGTTCAGATTATGATAAAGTAAGATTTGAATATTTTATTTTATTTTTTGTAAAACACATTCTGAAGAAAATTTTTACAAGTTTAACCTTTTATGTCTTTGGACAGTTTTATAGGTCATATATAAAAGGCATTTAAAATAGTTTTTCTCACAATTTTTCTTAGTTCTAAAAAATAATATGAAGTCATTTTAAATAATGTTTAGTTTATAATTTAGGGGATTTTTAAAATATTTCATATTAGATCTGTCCCATGACTCTGTATGAAGAAGTTTTTTGTCATTCAGAGGAGTCTTAAAAAAAAGCTTTGAAGTACATTTTAGGACAAGTTCATTTCTTACATCTTCCAAATAAATCTCAAAGAAACTAATAGTTTTGTTTTAGTTTTGTATTTTAGACACTAAGCAAAATAATCTTTAAACAACTTCTCAAGTCTCAAAAATATCCTAACATATACAGGAAACTAAAAATAACCAGCCAATAAATGGTGACTGTTTTGTGTCTTGGACACTCTCTAGTAGGTTTTACTCTTTTAGGTATACACAGGGCACATAACAAACAAACAGATGTGCAATAAATGGCTACTTAGAACAAAATACTATATTGCAGTATATATTTAACATAAAATCTTGTGTTTTTGCTTATTACCAAATGAATTTTATCAAATTATTTATTATTGATATTCAATGATGCATAATTGCTTTTGTGAGTTTTTTTTTTAATTAATATATTTCAAAGCATATAAAGGAATACATTTTATTTAAAGAATAAATACATTCCTGTAAACCCAGAACTTTGGGAGGCTGAGGCGGGTGGATTATGAGGTCAGGAGTTTGAGAACAGACTGGCCAATATGGTGACATCCCGTCTCTACTAAAAAAAAAAAAAATACAAAATTTAGCGAGGTGTGGTGGCGCACCTGTAGTCCCAGCTACTTAGGAGGCTAAGGCAGGAGAATCACATGAACATGGGAGGTGGAGGTTGCAGTGAGCCGAGATTGTGCCACTGCACTTCAGCCTGGGCAACAAAGTAACACTCTATCTCTAAATAAATAAACACATAAATAAATAAATAAATAAATTAATTAATTAATTAATTAATAGAATAAATACATTCTAAAACACTGTCAATTCAATGTTTTAATTAACTAGACCTCATTGTCATTGCAAATTTTTTGGCTGTATGACATAATTTTTTAAATCTACATGAGTTTTCATGGGACTATATTATGAAAATAATGTTTTTAAGCAATTGTTTTCCTTTTACTGTATTGCTTTCCTTAAAACTTTCCTTAGAACTTGTATTCAGTCAACAAATACTTTTCACAGATTTTGCATGAAAATAGTTTGATTCCTTAACACTGAAACGCAGGGTTAGACTGATAGCACTGGGTAATGATAAATACCAGAACTAATCCCATCATATTTTTAGGCGATATGTCTTCCTTTGGAAAGGTACCAAACAGATTTTCTTAGAGAAACTCATACAGACTATGTTCTCATAGACTATAATTATAAATGGATTTTGTGCATAATCTCTAAAAACTATTGCTACAAAGTTAAATGTAGAGATTGTTCATTAGATGGTTGGTAGGAAGAACTTAAAATTCATTTCTATCTTGTAAGAATTTTCGGTTTAGAATGCATTGACTTTCAATTGAAAATAAAAGTAGTAATATATATATATACATATATATATACATATATATATATATATATATAAAATAAGTGGGCAAAATGGGAATACTAACATACTTATACTTAACATATGTTGATAGCCTCTTCTTTATTTGGCCATAAAAGTCACAGCTAACAGTCAAATATTTATTCTGTGCCACACCCTGTGCTAAGCGCTTCATCCTTTTTATTTACTCAAGAAAATTAATTAATTTCATTTCATCATTCACATTTTATAGCTTGGGTGCCCACAGTAACAAAGCTATTAGTGTTTGGATCAAGATCCAAACCGTCAATGTCTAAGAAAAGCATCATACTCTTTATCTAAGTGGACTTTGTGTAGATGCAATAAAATATCCATTCAAATATTTTCTAAAGCGCCAGGTCACTTGAAGTTTATTTATACTACTATAGATTTTAAGCTGCAATTTCACTGTAGATAATGCAAAGACAATTAATAAAACCAGACAATAAGCAAATAAAGAGGCATTATTTTATTACTATGAAAGTTAATATGTCATTTGTCACTTAAACAGACATGTCTTTAATTTGCTTGGCAAAAGAGTGAGTATAAGGTCTGAATGTTTAATATCCCTAAATTGTTCATCACATTGCAATAGATTTAATCTATTCTTCATCCAAAAAAGACCACCTACAAACAAAGCAATTACTATTTGTTGTTATACAGATAATAAAATAATTAGGTATGCCAAGCATAGGAAAGTATGTAATTTTACTGCCATTTGTAAGAGATGATTAGAGGGAACGCTCCACAGGCACTTCAGAATTAATTGAGAGGAACCAGGTACAGATTTGATTACTGGTAATGCTTTTTGGAAGAATCAGGAATTTAGACGCTATTAATAATGATTTTAAAGATAAAGTTAGAGAAAGACGTGTTACAGATGGGAAAAAATTACTGTTTTGTAGGGAAAAGTACAGAATCACCCTTTGTGATGCTTTGAAATTCAGTCTATTTTTGGTTTGGTATAGAAGTTTGCAGAAAATAATTAAAGTTACATCATAAGCAGGTTAACAAATAATGATGAAACTGAAAAAAAAAACATTTATAATGCAAATATTATAACAATAATTATTAATATGGAGAAAACTACCAAAAGAGGCTGAAATTTAAGGAGACATCTTTTTGGTTTATTTTGTTTTTGTGTAATGATCTGAACAAATTCTCTTTGTAATTTAAGTAGAAATAAAAGCTTTAAAACCCTCTGAAGATATTTTAGTAGAATCCTTCAAAGTCCTCCAAAATCCATTCTTTATAGTCAGTGACAGTATAAAAAAAAATCAGTTTTCTAACTTGAAACACCTATGGTAATACTGTGGATTATTTTTAGTCAATTCTGACTCATGTTATTTTTGAGAACATAAAAGAAGTTTATTGTGTGATAAAATTGGAAACCACAAGATGTGTATTATGTCAGAAAGTGATGGCAGATAAATGTCTGATAAGAATACCTATTATAAAGAGAGATGGAACTGAAATATAACAGACAAGAGCCATTTAAGAAAATAAATTACATCTTATTCAACATTTTTGTGTTCTATCTCTTTGCCTCAGATATTATATGCTCTATTTCTGTTCATAAAATGTTATTTAATGCAGCATAAAGGTCCACGTCTACTATTCTATATTTTTTTGCATCACAGCACAATATTAACTGAAGGCTGCCTGCTGATAGGAGAGCATGTTCATTCAATTGTTTTAAAGCAATATTATTTTCTTTCAGAGATATGCATAAAGAAGACAAAGATTTAAAGTTTGTTACACTAGTTCGCTTGCTGGCGAAGACGGCACAATCTAAAAGCTATTGCAGATGATAGATTATGACCTACATTGTGACTCTTACCTAAACCTTACAGTGAACTGGTCAGCTCTTACCAGCAGAACATAAAAGTTACCATTGTTGGAACTCGGTGCATGAAACCCGAAAGCATGACACCTTGGCATGCTGAGTATCTTACACTGAAGGAAACGGAAAGACCTCAGAAGTGATGTCTTGTTGACCTTGCTTCTTTAATACCCCAAAATAAAGGCCTCAGAAGCAGCCTCAATAGCAGCCTTAGTAGCACAGTTTTCACTGACCTTCTGCCTTTCTGTCTGCCTGCCTCATTCTTCCTCAAGTCAAGGTGGAGAAACCAGACTCTCTATTCCCTAAGGGAGACTATAGAAATTAGAACCCCTATCGCCCAAAGCCAGCCATAAAACCCAAAAATATTACTCTAATTTTCCCCTGCCTTTCTGGCCTTTCTGTGTAAGGCCTGGACATAAAGAGATTCTTGGCAGACCTTGTTTGTTAATGGGCCATAGGATGCCCATCCCAGAAAGGGTCTGACCTCATACCCAGAAAGAAAGAATGCTGCACAGAGGCCAAGGAGAATCGGAACAGACACACCTTGCTAGGTTCCCCCTTTAGTCTATTCCTATCCCGTCACAGTTCTACATGGCTGCCCATTCTTCATCAAATCTAAGCATAAATTTGGACAGTTTTCCTGTCTCCATTAGGTCTCCATTCTGGAGGCTTTCATTTCATGTAAAACTTTGGTTAAATGCATTTGTTGTTCCTTACCTCTATTAATCTTCCTTCAATCCAGTGGTATTGTTCTGTAGTTATAATCATTCTAGAAATAGATATATCTGGAATATTCTGGAATAAATGTTAACTAAGCACCTGATTCAAGTTTCCTAGCATTAATTTTGTTAGTGGTTAGGTAACTTGTTGTCATTCTTTCAAATTCAGCTAAAAGGCAAACTTTTAACTAGATGTCATGTCCTCATCTCTCAAAATTAAATGCAAGCTATTTTACATATTCTCATAATCCGTCATGCTTGCTTGCAACTTAGAATTTGTCAACTAGTATTGTTGTTGCCTGTTTACTTGCCTTTCTCCCCTACTAGACTGTATCTCTTGAAGGGACTTCGTCACAATTGTAAAATCAAAGAAAGAGGAAATGTAGAAAAATGTATAGACCAGGAAGAAGAGTGATGAAAATAGTGATGCATATGAAGAAGAGAAAAGAATCAAAGTCTATTTCTTAAAATACCTAAAGAAAAGATGGGGAAAACTAAAATTAACAATTTGCACACAGCTATTTATAAACGATAAGTGTTTGGAGAAAAATATACAATGTTAGTAAAGCAGCTGTAATGAAAGATGGAGTTGGTGATGGTTGATGGTTCACAGAAAATTCATGATCATTATGAAGATTATTGGGGTAAAAAAGAAGAAATGTAAGGAATAGCATTACATTTAGGGTAGAAACTTCTCTCTATCAGTATTTTTTATGAAAGTTTAAATGTTTCTTTAGTCTTTCAAAAATATATAGTTTGTTAAGTATAGTAAATTAATTCATACTAGGAGATCTTGGGTAATGAGACTTTTGTTTGTGACCACAATATGGATTAATATAGAGACAATATATAAGATCTTTCAATCCAAAAATCAGAAAGTAAGCCTTCTCAACAACCTATTTAAATTAATAAAACCTGGGAAAACAGTCTTTCTATGTGTGTACATGTTATTAGCACACTTTTATATATTTGTTGTATCTTCTTGGTTTATGCAAATATGTATCAATGATTTCATATAAATGTGACTTATTCATTCATTTATCTATTTTAGTAAAATTAGATTACTTTCCTTGGCTTTTTTTTTCTCCCTGTTCAAATAAGAGCAGGGAGAGAGAAATGTTCCGAGGGCCACGAACTACATTTAATGGGGAGTACTACCATCTTGTTAATGAGTGTGTCAAACATATCACTCTAAGATGTCCCTGATCTACAAAGAAAAGGCCATAATAAAGGCGAAACTAATTTTCTTACTAGCCTACAACAAATTGGGTTTGGAATGATGGGTAAAAATAAAAAACAAGAAATTTTAAAAGGCACATAAACTCCCTTAAATCTGTTATTATTTCTTTATTTTCATTGTAATTACCTCTCTGTAATCCATTATTTAGGATAAATTTGCTAATTAGTATCCTACTTATATACATTTAAAATGATATATAAATTTTTATAGCTGAAATTTACCTAACAAACACAAACTTGGTTGTGTCTCATAGATCAACAAATTCATTTAATTAACAAGTTATCATTAACCTTTTTGGCTAATATTATATACATTTAATAAAAAGAGCAACTTTCATTTTCAGATTTTTTTGGTAAGTATTCATTTCCTGTTGCATTATATAAAAGAGGAATCAGGTGTAATTTTTCTAATAAGATGATGGTCACCCAAGGACCAGCAGTATCTTTTGTTCTTTTTGACCTTCAGATTCATTCAAGTCTACAGTCTTCTGATGTCTTGGTTAAAAAACAACTTTTAGTTATTTGAACTAGATAAGAAAACATCAGAAACGACCTTAATATGCTCTCATCTTTGAGAAAAATTTATTTTATATCATGACAAATTTGTCTTGGCTGAAAAAGCTCAACAAGGCAAAAATATAAGTTCTGCCTTGTGAACCTATTTTATATACAAATATGGGTCAATATGAGGCAGTGCAATATAAAGGTTAAGAGCACAGACTATGAGCAGACACCCTTTGTTTGACTACTAGCTGTGTGATCTTTTTTTTTTATTTATTTTTATTTTTTATTTTTTATTATACTTTAAGTTCTAGGGTACATGTGCATAACGTGCAGGTTTGTTACATATGTATACATGTGCCACGTTGGTGTGCTGCACCCATCAACTCGTCAGCACCCATCAATTCATCATTTATATCAGGTATAACTCCCCAATGCAATCCCTCCCCCCTCCCCCCTCCCCATGATAGGCCCCAGTGTGTGATGTTCCCCTTCCCGAGTCCAAGTGAGCTCATTGTTCAGTTCCCACCTATGAGTGAGAACATGCGGTGTTTGGTTTTCTCTTCTTGTGATAGTTTGCTAAGAATGATGGTTTCCAGCTGCATCCATGTCCCTACAAAGGACGCAAACTCATCGTTTTTTATGGCTGCATAGTATTCCATGGTGTATATGTGCCACATTTTCTTAATCCAGTCTGTCACTGATGGACATTTGGGTTGATTCCAAGTCTTTGCTATTGTGAATAGTGCCGCAATAAACATACGTGTGCATGTGTCTTTGTAGTAGCATAATTTATAATCCTTTGGGTATATACCCAGTAGTGGGATGGCTGGGTCATATGGTACATCTAGTTCTAGATCCTTGAGGAATTGCCATACTGTTTTCCATAATGTTTGAACTAGTTTACAATCCCACCAACAGTGTAAAAGTGTTCCTATTTCTCCACATCCTCTCCAACACCTGTTGTTTCCTGATTTTTTAATGATTGCCATTCTAACTGGTGTGAGATGGTATCTCATTGTGGTTTTGATTTGCATTTCTCTGATGGCCAGCGATGATGAGCATTTTTTCATGTGTCTGTTGGCTGTATGAATGTCTTCTTTTGAGAAACGTCTGTTCATATCCTTTCCCCACTTTTTGATGGGGTTGTTTTTCTTTTTTCTTGTATATTTGTTTGAGTTCTTTGTAGATTCTGGAAATTAGCCCTTTGTCAGATGAGTAGATTGCAAAAATTTTCTCCCATTCTGTAGGTTGCCTGTTCACTCTGATGGTAGTTTCTTTTGCTGTGCAGAAGCTCTTTAGTTTAATGAGATCCCATTTGTCAATTTTGGCTTTTGCTGCCGTTGCTTTTGGTGTTTTAGACATGAAGTCCTTGCCCATGCCTATGTCCTGAATGGTACTACCTAGATTTTCTTCTAGGGTTTTTATGGTATTAGGTCTAACATTTAAGTCTCTAATCCATCTTGAATTAATCTTCGTATAAGGAGTAAGGAAAGGATCCAGTTTCAGCTTTCTACTTATGGCTAGCCAATTTTCCCAGCACCATTTATTAAATAGGGAATCCTTTCCCCATTTCTTGTTTTTGTCAGGTTTGTCAAAGATCAGATGGTTGTAGATGTGTGGCATTATTTCTGAAGGCTCCGTTCTGTTCCATTGGTCTATATCTCTGTTTTGGTACCAGTACCATGCTGTTTTGGTTACTGTAGCCTTGTAGTATAGTTTGAAGTCAGGTAGTGTGACGCCTCCGGCTTTGTCCTTTTGACTTAGGATTGTGTTGGCAATGCGGGCTCTTTTTTGGTTCCATATGAACTTTAAAGCAGTTTTTTCCAATTCGGTGAAGAAACTCATTGGTAGCTTGATGGGGATGGCATTGAATCTATAAATAACCTTGGGCAGTATAGCCATTTTCACGATATTGATTCTTCCTATCCATGAGCATGGTATGTTCTTCCATTTGTTTGTGTCCTCTTTGATTTCACTGAGCAGTGGTTTGTAGTTCTCCTTGAAGAGGTCTTTTACATCCCTTGTAAGTTGGATTCCTAGGTATTTTATTCTCTTTGAAGCAATTGTGAATGGAAGTTCATTCCTGATTTGGCTCTCTGCTTGTCTGTTACTGGTGTATAAGAATGCTTGTGATCTTAGGCAAGTTATTTATCACCCTCTCTCCCTCCTTTTTTTTCCACCTATTTTTTAGAGTTGTTATGATGATTAAGTTAGTACACACTGAATGAGTTAATTTTTGGAAGAATGCCTGGCACATGATAAGCTCTCAGTGTTTGCTGTTACTTAATTTAATGTTTTCTTTTTAAATGTTTCAATTGACAAATTATAAGTGTTCATATTCATGGGTGCATAGTAATATTTCAATACATATAATTTATAGTGATGAAATCAGGGTAATTAGCATATCATCATCTCAAACAATTATAATTATAATGATAGGTGACTTTTAACCGTTAAAACTGCTGGTGGTTGGTGGACTTCAAATGTTGACAAATGACTGATTCCTTTTCATTATTCCATCTTCTACTCTGTTTAATAGATAACATCAATTGAAAGTCAGTGGACACAAAACCCATCTTGTAATGGTTTGTCTTTCTGAAACAACTAGATTGCAATGATTCTTCAGCACTGGTCAGACAAACATATGAATATTAACTACTATTTTTTGTGTGCTTGATTTTAAAACATTAATATTTTCAATTTGTTTGCATGGACAGTTTTGGGGGGTATAAAGCAAGTAATAAGCTTATAGATTTCAACTGAGTTAATTCTGAGGAATTGCATAAATCCATGTTTCATATGTCAGTGTGACTGTATGTAAGTCACTCTTGAGATGGTAACAAGCATAGCTAAGCTGTAATAAATCATCCCCAAATGCCAAATTCCTCAGAGAAAGGATGTTTTTTTTTTCTCCGTGTAAATCCCTATTTGCTCATGGTCTGGAATTTTCAAGGAAGACTATTCTAAGATCCGTTTGGGGAAACTCACATTCATATATTTTGGGTTTCCAATTTAAAATCTCCATGTTTGCATATGTGGACGTGACTGTATGTAAGGCACTCCAGAACAAGATCTTCTAACTTGGGAAGACAGTTGAACAGCATCTACACTTACTTTTGTTCAGCTTCTATAATAGACAAAGCCTAAGACAAGACCAGAAGGGCATACCACTCAAGGATAGAAGTAAGAGATGAGTTAAAAGGGCTGAAAAGATGGAATTTGGGAGTGGGGTCAAATCCAACTTATTTGGCTCATTCAAGCCTCATTCTTTCCTTTTCTTCTGTTTCTGATGTCAGGAAGTGCCTATAACACAATCATAATCTTACACTGTTTTGTACTCTTTAGTAAAACATCATAGATATTGTCCTTACTTCTTCAATCATGTAAGCTGCTGGGCTTATGCCTATAATCTATCCTGAACAGTTAAATCCTAGTAGGCACTCAAGAAATAAATATGGCTTGGTTCTTTATGCCGGCTTGGATTTTGCTAATAAAGTTCTACAATAAACACATATATTTCCTTTTACTTACTTCTAAATCTTATTAATCCCTTGACTTCTAAAATATGTTTAGAGCAAATACTAAATAATGGATTACACCTCTTGCTACATTCCCATTAATCCACCTATCAACCTTATACATTACTCTTAGGAACAAAGCTATCAGTGAAATCCCCTGAACTTAGGAGGTAGTAAGGAGAGTTTACATCACCTAAGCACATTATTTCCAAAGGTGTATAGAAGCCTAATATTTTAAAGGATCCATAAATATTATTTATTTAATAAATTCTTACAGAGTCCTTACTATGTAGCAATAAGTTCTAAGTATGCTACTGATGATAATTTATTTATTCTTCATGAAAACTTTATTATTAGTGCTATTCTTCTTATTTCATTAATGAGGAAAACAAAGCATAGATTAAGCACCTTGCCGAAGTCATCGGTAAGGTT
The DNA here is from genome assembly GCF_002776525.5 of Piliocolobus tephrosceles. Taxonomy (NCBI): domain Eukaryota; kingdom Metazoa; phylum Chordata; class Mammalia; order Primates; family Cercopithecidae; genus Piliocolobus; species Piliocolobus tephrosceles. The sequence goes on along the minus strand of NC_045436.1, from coordinate 157,181,588 downwards.
AAGCATTCAAACCTGGCCAGTTTGACTCAGGTCTATGCTGTATGGCAGGGCATTGTATTGATTCTCCATCAGCCAGTAGTAGAAGTGCAGTGCTTTGAAAGAATTATGGTGGTCAACTAATTTGACCATTGGTCCTGGTCATTCTTTATTGTTATTATATAATTAAGTACTTTCAAAGAAATGTGCATGTATTTGAATAAGATTCATATTCATCTTATTCTTATTGAATAATGAGTATTTAACCTAGTACCTGGCAAATGGTTAGTGTACTATAAATATGCATCAACTAAACGAATAAATAAACCCCAAATCCTAGCATACTGAAGTCCTGCAGTCAGCCCTGGGCAACCTATGTATATTAAAAGCCCTTGCTCCCTATACATGGGACTTCATCCCACAAATACTGTATTTTCTATCTGTATTTGCAGAAAAAACTTTGCCTATAAATAGACCAGTGTAGTTCAAACTTGCATCATTCAAGGGTCAACATAATACTTTCTAGCATGAGAATGTGGCCCTTAACTTTTCAGATTTGGATACTTTTCTTGCTTCAGACTACCTATCTCCTACTAATCAGGTAAGTCTAGTTTCTCCTGGAATAGGTCTTCTCAAGTCTGCTTTATTTTTTATCCTTACATTCAATCTTTGCCCTATTAAAAACATTGTAAAAAGAGTGTTCAGAAAGGCAAAATAAGAGGAAGATATCAGAAAATTGGGGAGAGAATTATTCTCTGTTTTCTGTTTGAGCACCCAATCTTACCTCATGGTAGAATGTGTTCCCTACATGCTGTAATATATTGCTCAAATACAATGTATTGTATAAAATTTATAATCCACATTCCACTCATTACTTTATTCATTCAGCTAACATTTATTTAAGTACTATGATGTGCTGCAAGTACAACCATGAGTACAACAGACATAATCTCTGTCCCACTGGAGCACATGTAAGAAAGATTAAAAAAAAAATGATTGTAATATCTGAAATAGCAGCAGAATGACTCAAAAGTGAACTACAGTTAACAATATACTTGAGTTTATTCTCTGGCAGCGATAGTAGTAACAGTAAAAACATTTTTTAATGACCTACTATATAAGGTTGTACTTCTTCCTTATGTCTGATCATCTTGTAATTTCCAGACAAATTCAGGTTGCTTCTTCCACAAAAGCAGAACAAAGAGGAAACATGTTCATCATGCAAACTGGGTATATTTCTAAGTCTACTAGAGATTGGGCTATTGATATCCATTTGCAATGGAGGTGTATTTTTAATACCCTGCTGGACCACCCACAAAATTTTTGTGTGTAGTGTCCTCTTCATGGGCCCTTTTGCCAAGTGGGTGGGAGTTGGCAGCTGAAATCAAGCTGTGGGCTTGCTTGCCAAACTGTGATCCCTAGTGTACAACCGCATCGAACTCAAAGAAGGGAACCCCCTTAATTCATCATTCAAGGGGGAACACTCTTTTCCTACTTGTTCTACCTAAGACTCTTCCTTTTAGCTAATTACATACCTAGATTGTCTATTTTTTCCTAACACTCACAAAGTCACCATATGCCGGTGGGAACCCCGCTGAGATTGTGGTTTTTCTTCTAGGTACTTGAACAAGATTTTCGTTATCTTTATCCCTACTTTTCTTAGGATGCTGACTTTACCAGTAAACTCTCTTGGGATGTAATATTTAAATGACTCCTCATATATTCATACATTCTTGTGTGTGTGTGTGTGTGTGTGTGGTGTATGTTTCTAAAGATTTTTTTTCCTGTCGTTTTCCCTATTTACCTAATGTGCATTTGTTTCCTATTCCTAACAAAGCAGTGATTGAAAAATAAGAAACAATACAGAGAAGTTGGAATGGTGAGGAATTATTGGCCAGGGTGGGGAGCTACAGTGAGTCATAATTTTCTGCCTTGTATTTACATGATCAGATCAACATAAAAAAGGGAACATTTATAGGTCTTGAGTAACTGAATTACCATTAAACACATGATAGACTTTTAGTTAACTCGTAACCCTACTTGCTCAATGATCGTGGTAATGGAAATCATGGCAAAAATAATAACTCTCATATCATAAACTTGCTGAGTTTATTAAATGAGATATTACATATGAAGTTTTTGGCAAGGTGCCTGGTAGATAAGGTTCAAAGAAATCATCTGTTTTTTGTTTGTTTGTTTTTTGAGACAGAGTCTAGCTCTGTTGCCCAGGCTGGAGTGCAGTGGTGTGATCTCCACCCACGGCAGCTTCTACCTCCTGGGTTCAAACGATTCTCCTGCCTCAACCTCCCGAGTAGCTGGGACTACAGGCGCCCATCAGCATGCCTGGCTAATTTTGTATTTTTACTAGACACGGGGTTTCACCATGCTAACCAGTATTGTCTAGATCTCCTGACCTCATGATCCATCCGCCTTGGCCTCACAAATGCAAAAGCTTTATTGAATTGGCAAGTGTTCCTTTGGCTACAGCAAATCTAAAATGTGAATCAGAGAAGTGTGTTAGCACTTGCAATATCCATGCTGTGAAATTATTCCTGTAAATAAAATCAAGTCAGCAAAAATGTAATTCTACAGCTGTTCTATCATAGTAACTTCCACCTCTTATCAGATTTGAATAATTGTTAAGCTTTTAAAGGATAATTCATTTCTATTTTGTTAATGATTTCCTTTTTCATTTTGGCAATGACAATAAAAAAAGAAACCTAGTTCATATAAATCTGTGATTTTTTTTGGAAATTGATAGGATTAGAAACAAAGAAGGGCAGTGTTCCTCTCAAGGATGTCTATAAAGTCAGGTCTTAGTTTTTTGCCTGGAATTTATGTGAATATTATATCAAGCTTTTTATAAATGTGCTTGGCACTAAGTCTTTGGTTTATTATAAATTGGTTTCCACATGAAATGCTTTATATAGTATAATAAATTGATTGCCACTGTATATTGGTTTCTGCTTATAATATATTGAATTGACTGAATAATAAATCTTTCTTTTCAGCAATTATTTTTATTGGTGTGAGTAAATTATATTGGTTTCACAGTGAGCCAAAATGTTTTGCATCTAAATTATACTTTCTTGGTCAGGTGTTTTTGAGTTTAACATTAAACATTTAAACATTGAGAAAAGCATGTATATGTGAATATTACATTTTTCATGATAATTAATTACATTTTTTTTGCAGATAACAGCAGTTTACTTCAAAGTCTCATATTAAAATTAAAGATATCTTATTTAATTTTATCAGATTTTTCATAGTGTATGATAGTTTGTGTTTCAATGTTTGCTGTAGATGCTGCAAAATAAAACAGATTTTATTGTTTTCCTGAACTCAGACCAAAGTGTATGATATATAAAAAATCATGACTGTGCATGGCAGATCACACCTGTAATCCCAGGTCTCTGGGAGGCCAAAGTAGGCAGTTCACAAGGTCAGGAGATAGAGACCATCCTGACTAACATGGTGAAACCCCGTCTCTACGAAAAACAGAAAAAATTAGCAGGACGTGGTGACACACGCATAGTAATTCCCTAATCCCAGGTACTTGGGAAACTGAGGCAGGAAAATCGCTTGACGGGAGGCGGAGGTTGCAGTGAACTGAGATCGTGCCACTGCACTCCAGCCTGGGCAACAAAAGCAAAACTCCGTCTAAAAAAAATGTAATAATAATAATAATAATAAATAACCCTCTCAGTAAAATATAAGGAAGAATACTGTGAGAATTATGGCTTTCAAAAGTGATGGGAATACCCTCAACTTTTGAGATAGAGTATTTGATACAGTATGGCTACGTTTAATAATAATATGATACTGTATTACTTCTGGGATTCTTATCTTTGTTAAAGGTTTGGTTTACATAGCTTTTTAAATGTGAAGATTCTTTCGTTTCCTCAGTTTATAAGATTCTATAATTCTAAACACAGCAGTAATGAAGCAACTGCTGTGTGATTTCAAGGTGTTTGCTTGGTAGTAACCTGAGGTATATATGGAAGCAAAGGACTGTAAAACTGTAATACAGATGTTGTGACATAAAGAAGTACAGATAAAATAAGAAAATAAAGGAAATAATAGTCATTTCGTCACAAGAAGGAGGTTGGAAAGATTTCAAAATATGATAGAAAGTCTTCTTTTTACGGGGAACTGACACTAGTCAGCAAGGGCTGCATGGAATCTAAGGTAGTAGAGAGCCTGGGGAAAGTTTAGCAATATCGTGCCTGGCTACAGTCTCTGTTAAGTTTTATCTGAGAAAGTGACATCATCAGATTTGTAATTTCTGGGATGTACTATGTTTGGAATATATGAGAAATCTAGAGTGGGGTGTAAGAAGATTAATGGGGATAAATTTGCCATAATGTAGATGAATTGTGATAAGTATTTAAATTAAGGGATGGGCTTGAAAATAGTAGAAAACGGATGAATTCAAACAGCACAAAGAAGAAATCTATAGGACTGAGTGACTCTTTAGAGGTAGAAGGTCGCATAAAGACCTAAGCATATGAGTAAGTTGTGGTGCATTCACTAATGCCTGGAATACAGGAGGAAAACTATGTTCAGGATTAAACAGATGTGTCTGTGTAGTTCAAAAAATACTAAGTTCAATGGGATTAATGGACCCCAAGTGGATAGGCCAATCGGATATAGGGTTTGGAGATGAAAAATTATGCCCAGCTGATGATTTAACTGTGCATAAGAGTGTAAAGAAAGGACACATGTTTTAAAGTCTGAAAATAAAACTCTGTAAAGAGAGAATACAAAAAATCATAAAGAACCAGAGATAAATCTCTGAGTAATGCTGACTATTAAGTTCCAGGCAGAAGAAAAGTATTGGGTAAAATATTATTAATTACCCCTTGGTATTCATTCTACTATTATTTTATGTCAGAAACTCTGAGTTTAGTTAACCCAGATAGAAGCATTTTTTTAATTTTTAATTTTTATTTTTTGTTATTTATTTATTTATTTATTTATTTATTTATTTATTTATTTATTTATTTTGGAGACAGAGTCTTTGCCTATCTTTGAAGTGTTATGTTGAAGAAATGTTCTTTATCTTTTTTATCATCTTTAAATGACTATGCTTTGGAGTCCATGTCTGCCACAACTTAGGTTGTACCCCAAGTAATGCAAATATTTAAATCAAGAGAGTGGGACAGATAATGTCTTAATTACCATAGAGTAATCTAAAAGTTTGAAAACTAATCAAGCTTGCTATTTTAGTTGTATATTTAAACTTGTATTAGTTGCTATACTTGGCATGACATGTGGGAAGTATTACTTGGATTCTTACAAAAATTTTTCGGTTTCTTTGGAGCCTAGTGTAAAGGTACACCAAACTAGCTTTGCATCAGAACCACGTGAAAAACTTTTAAATACACATAGTTTTATTCATGTCCTTAGGAAATTCTGATTAAAATCAATCTTAGAAAGGTGAATATGTATAGAATATAAACAAATGCCCCTGATAAGTTGCTTATCAGAGAGAGTTTCCTATATGCAACATTTTGTTATTAAAAAAACTAAAGGTTTACAAGACAAATGCAACATAAGACAGGATTGCCATCGGCAGCAACAGTAATGTGTCATGAAATAATATTCAAACCAAAAAGATAATGTAAAAAGAAGCCTCATTGTATATACATTTAATGGCCATAAAAATTTATTTGTTGGGAAGCATTACACACCAACAGTAGAATATCACATATAAATTGTAGAAACTGTTTGAAATGTAAGGGAAAATTGAAACAGTACATATACACTTGATATTTTAAGCCTAGGAAACGTAAATAAGTAGGTTTTGCATTTAATTAATAAATGTAGTGCAAACATTGTGTTATATAAACATAGAAAACTTAAAAAGAGAAAAAATTATCAGACACTACATGAGATTTTTTTAAAAGCACCACCACTAATTTTAATTTTATTGTGTTGCACTCATAACAATTTTTAAAAACCCTTTATTCTTGCATTATCCTTTTATCTTTTTGTATTTAATTCCATTTTGTTAATATCGTTTTACATTTTCCCTGTATCTACTAAGTGTGTGTGTGTTTTTTTTTTTGTTTTTTGTTTTTTGTTTTGTTTTTAGCTTTATGTTCTAAAATGGTTAGATGGTTAGTATGGCTTCTATATTTGTTAACTAGCTACTTTTATTTATTTATTCATTTTTGAGAGGGAATCTCGCTCGGTTGCCAGGCTGGAGTGCAGTGGCGCCATCTCGGCTCACTGCAACCCCTGCCTCCTGGGTTCAAGTAATTCTCCTGCCTCAGCCTCCCGAGTAGCTGGGACTACAGGTGCACGCTACCACGCTCGGCTAATTTTTGTATTTTTAATAGAGATAGGGTTTCACCACTTGGCCAGGATCCTCTGCAGCTCCTCGCCATCATAAGTGATCTGCCCGTCTCAGCTTTCTGGGATTACAGGCATGACTCACCGTGTCCAGCCTTGATTAGCTACATTTAATTAAAATATCTTTTAATAATGATTTCTCTAGTTAACATTGTCAATTTTAAGATGTTTAACACTGAGTCAACATTTCTGTATAAAATTATACATTTAAATTTAAATTTTACTGTTCTAAATTTTCATTAAAATGGCCATAATATGATAATACATTCTAGGCTTTCAGAACAGAATAAAATTTTTGTTCTTATACTACCTTTAGAAAAAAAAAATTCTTTCAAAAAGGATTTTTGACATTTGCATTAGATTATTTTTTAATATGCAATGAAAGTCTGTATGTAGATAATTCATGTCTGAAATGTCATAATTTATTTTGGAAGAGTTTCTCAATCCTATTAAAATCTTTTTGTAATTAAATGAAGCCATGGCAGCCATAAAATAACCCCTGTCTAAACTATTTATAATATGCACTCTTCACATCAAAGACACATGCCTCTCTATATATGAAGATTATTAATGAGGAATTTGGTACAGATTTGCTTATTTAAAATTGTACTACAAAAGGACTATAGCTGTGCTACACAATAAAGTATGTGCTGTTATTTAAAGTTAAATTAAATTAAATTTAAAATTGTATTTCTGGGTCTTATTAGCCACATTTCAAGTGCAAATAGACCAATAGTTTAGTAGCTAGTGTATTGAAAGGCACAAGTATAGAACATTTCCACCATCATAGAAAGGTCCACTGAACATCGTTTATGTAAAACAGAGTTTCTAGTAATCAATTTGCTCCATTATCATATTCTAAATTCTAAGTCTGTATAATACAAATTATTATACCATGAAAATATGATTTCTTGGAATGTTACATTTTTGGTAGTGGAAGACAATTTTTTGTTAATGGAAGACTATTTGTAAGGACTATATTAGACAAAGTTAACAGCTTTATTACAACAGGATTCCATACAGCCTTGATAAGCAAAGTTTAAATATTGTGATTCTTTAATGGGAGATATATTATTTCATGTTCCCAAAATCTATATGACCATAGGACTTCCACATACCCTCTTCCTTTTTGAAGGATCCCTTGTAAAATAACATCTATTTAAAAAGTATGTTATTTCAAAAACTATCAAAGAGATAAAAATACATTAAAATATTTTAGAAAATATTTGCATAGAGAAGTCCAAAATCATCAAGACATTTATATTTTGCTCATTTTAGTCAATTATGCTTCTATTTTATAAAATTTCTCACTGCATTGATGGAGACCTTGCTATGGCTTTTAAAAGATCTATATTAACATATATTTGATGTCATAAATGTCATCAAATAGAGACAAACTTATCACAATTTATTACTACTTACTGATTTAATTAGCTGTATATTTCTAATGCAATAAAATAATAATTTACTTTAATTTACAGAACCCATAAGAAGGGTAATACATTACTTTCCCATCTTCTCACCAATTCATGCCTTGCTCTTCTTAAATTCCATCAAAGGTTATTCCCTTATGAAGTCTTTAACTTTTTTTTCAAATAACTGATAAAGTATTATATTGCTATCAGTCATTAATTTTTATAAAGTTTCCACTGTGTCTTAAGTAATGTACTAATCTTTTTACAATATAACAAATTCATCCCCATAATGATATTTATAAAGTCAAATGTCTTTACTCATTTGTTATATAGATAACCCAGATATATATATACTTAGGTATATATATATGCATACCTAAGTGTGTTTGTGTGTGTGTGTGTGTATATATATGTATACCTAGTCACTGAAGGTTTTGAACAAAATTTCTCTACCTCCAAAGACCACATGCTTTCAAAGGTTTTACATTGTCCCTCAACCATCACATGATTTTTTTTCCCATTTGCCAACACTTTAAAAATATTTTACTTGATGATGTGTTTCTGAAATATTTCTAAGTTTATGTCATATTTTCAATAGTCCTAGGTATTATTTACACCTTGAGGCTCTGTGCCTCTGTTCCTGATCTTTCCCACATGCACAAAAAATATCAAACAACATTTTAACCTTTTTAAAATTATTCAGTACTCTCATTCACTGCTCAGGAAAAGTATTCCTTCTTCTAGAATGTCTTCTTTAATTTTCAGATGGAAGTAACTACCAGATCATGCATATATCATTTATCTGTCCCCATCATCTATTATCTAATAGTTAGCATAATACTTTGCCACCTATTATATTATTCTTTTCTCACTTTACTGAAATTATATATTTTTCACATTTCTATACCCATGAAATTACAGCGTAAGGGAGCTGATGAATAAATATTTGTGGAATAAAACACTATATTTGTCAAAATTCTTTTAAAGGAGTTTTATATTTAATAGGCTTTTTTAGAGTGGTTTTAGGTTCAAGGCAAAGTTGAGTGGAAGGTAGAGAGATCTCTCGTATAACCCCTGCCTTCACACATAAGCAATCTTATGTATTGTCAGCATCTCACACCAGTGTGGTACATTTATTACAACTGATGAACTACTATGGCACATCATTTTCACGCAGAGCCCATGGTTTACTTTAGGACTCACTCTTGGAGTTGCACATTCTATGGGTTTGTAAAAATTTATAATGACATGTATCCACCATTATGGTGTTATGCAGAATAGTTTCACTGCCCTGAAAACCTATGTTCTGCCTATTTATCCTTCCCTGCCCCCTAAACCCTGCTAAACATTCATCTTTCTACTGCCTGCATAGTTTTACCTTTTTTCAGAATGTCATATCCTTCCAATCTCACAGTATGTAGACTTTTCAAATTGGCTTTTTTTTTTTTTTTTACTTAATAACTATCTTAATAGCTATTAAGTTATTTTACTTAATAAAATACATTTCAGTTTCCTTCGTGTCTTTTTATGATGTGATAGCTCATTTCTTTTTAGCATTGAAAAATATTCCATTATCTGGATATACCAGTCCATTCATTCATTCACCTCCTGATGGACATCTCGGTGGCTTCTAAGTTTTGGCAATTCTGAATAAAGCTGCTATAAATGTCTCTGTGCAAGTTCTTGTGTGGATAAAACTTTTCAACTTTGAATAAATACTGATGCGCATGATTGGATCATACGGTAAGAGCATGTTTAGTTTCGTCAGAAAATACCTGACTGTATTCCAAAGTAGCTGTACCATTTTGCATTCCCACTAGCAATAAATGAGAATTCCTGTGCTCCACATCCTTAGTCAGTTGACTAAATGTATATGGGTCTACTTCCAGGCTTTCTATTCTATTATATTGATCTAATTTTTAAATTATTTGATAATATAATTTGAGATAGTTTTTATACATCCTCCAAGCTAACTTTATAAATTCAACTTAGCCATACAATTGAATGTCAATAACCCATGAAGGCTACACAAAAGACAGCACCAACTCAATGGAATTAAGTCATGTTCTTCTCTCACTCTCCATGATTTACTGTAAACTATTCTTGCTCTTATTGCTCACCACATCCTGAGTGACTTTTCACTTCTCCCTAATTTAATGTAAAAGCTACTACACGCAAAAATGAAATACAATTATTTGTCACCTTACTTTCTTGACCAAATATGATATGTTTTATGCTGGATTTTATGTTTGACCTTGGTAATCTCATAGAGGGCATTCATTTAAAAAATAAAATCTTCTATTTCCTATACCTCATATTATAGCATTGCAGAAACTCCATTAAATATTGTACTTTTTTCATCCAATATTCCTTTCCACCCTCTTCTCCATGAGATAATAAAATATTAGAGACTGTTTGTTAGTTCCTTTGACCTTATTCTTAAACAGTAGATCTAAGATAAAACTGTAAGATGTTTATAACATGTTAAAAATAATTAATTGACTCACAATTTAGTCAGGCAAAAATGTTATTGAGCACCATACACTGTGTTTTATGACATGTGTGCATAGGTGATTAGTTGAATTCTATCACTGAGCAAATGGAAATTATTGCCAAATCTTCTCCAAACCATCTATTGATACCATCCTGAAATACAACTATCAAGAATAAAACAAGAAAGCCCAGGCTGAGTCTAATTGCATACATCTAGCAGTGTGTTTGACAGTTTATTTCATTGACTAAACTGAAAAGTCAGTTTATCCAAAAATATTAAAGCATTAGAATGTTTTTACATAAATATAAACCTAATTATAGTAAACACAGTATACTTATGAATATCATACTACAAACCATCATAAAGTTAAAAATAATTCCAAAACACTTTAGGTGAGATTATGGCATGTTTTCACAAGCACATGATTATTAAAAACTCATAGCTATAGACTGACTCAATCTGTGTAGGCAGCCCGTCCTGTGTAATTTGATAGAAGTTATTGGTGGAACAGTTAAATATAAGAAACATTGTGAAAATAGTAACATAAATCCAAGCTTTAAAAATAATTTTAACTTTTATTTTAGGTTTGTGGGTACATGTGAAGGTTTGTTACATAGGTAAACACGTGTCATGGGGTTTGTTGTACATATCATTTCATCACTCAGATATTAATCCCAGTATCCAAGAGTTATCTTTTCTACTCTTCTCTGTCCTCCCACCCTACCTTCCCTCAAGTAGATCCCAGCATCTGTGTTTTCTTCTTTGTGTTCTTTAGGTCCTGAATATCTTTGTTAATTTTCTTCCTCAATGATCTAATACTGTCAGCATAATGTTGAAAGCTCCCACTATTATTGTGTGGGAATCTATGTCTCTTTGTAGGTCTCTAGGAACTTGCTTTATGAATCTGAATGCTCCTGTGTTGGGTGCATGTATATTTAGGATAGTTAATTCTTGTTTAACTGAACCCTTGACCATTATGTATTGTCCTTCTTGATGTCTTTTGATCTTTGCTGGTTTGAAATCTGTTTTATCTGAAATTAGGATTCCAACCCTGCTTTTCTGCGTTTTCCATTTACTTGGTAAATTTTCCCCCTCCCCTTTATTTTGAGTCTATGAGTGTCATTACATGTGAGATGGGTCTCTTGAAGACAGCATGGCATTGGGTCTTGCTTTTTTATACAGCTTGCCACTCTGTGCCTTTTAAGTGGAGCATTTAGCCTGTTTACATTCAAGGTTATGATTGATATGTATGGATTTGATCCTGTCATTTTGCTGTTAGCTGGTTATTACGTTGACTTGTTCATATAGTTGCTTTACAGTGACACAGGTCTATGTGTTTAAGTGTGTTTTTATTTTAGCTGGTAGTGATCTTTTCTATATTTAGTGCTTCTTTCAAGACCCCTTGTAAGGCATGTTTGTTGGTAATGAATTATCTCAACATTTGCTTATCTGAAAAGGATCTTATTTCTTCCTCACTTAGGAAGCTTTCTTCCTCACTTAGGAAGTTCCTAATATGAGGAACTAAGCTTCCTCATATTAGGAAGCTTAATTTGGCTAGATTTGAAATTATTGGTTGAAGATTATTTTCTTTAAGAATATTGAATATAGACCCTCAATCTCTTCTGGCTTGTAGGGTTTCAGCTGAGAGATCTGCTGTTCACTTTGTAGGTGACCAGCCCATTCTATCTACCTTTAACATTCTTTCTTTCATTTAGACCTTGGAAAATCTGATGAATAAGTCTTGGGGAATATCTTCTTGTGTAGAATCTTGCAGAAATTTTCTATACTTCCCAAATTTGACTCTGGGCCTCTCTAGCAAGATTGGGAAACTTTTCATGGATGATATTCTGAAATATGTTTCCAAATTGTTTGCTTTCTCACCTTCTCTTTCAGGGATGCCAGTGATTCATAGATTTGGCCTCTTTACATAGTCCCATATTTCTTTTGTTCATTCTTTTTTATTCTTTTTTTGTTTTCTTTATTTTCTTTATTTTTGTCTGTCTTATTTAAGAGAACCAGTCTTCAAGTTTTGAGATTCTTTCCTCCGCTTGGTTTATTCTGCTGTTAATATTTGTGACTGCAATGTGAAATTCTCGAATTGTGTTACTCAGCTCTGTCAGACCCATTAGGTTGTTTTTTTTTATACTGGCTATTTTGTCCTTGAGCTCCTGTATTGCTTTATTGTGATTCTTATTTTCCTTGGCTCATGTTTTGCTATCCTCCTGAATCTCAGTGATCTTTGTTCCTATCCATATGCTGAATTCTATTTCTGTCATTCCAGCCAGTTTGACCTTGTTAGGAACTCTTGTTGGAGAACTGGTGCAGTTGTTTGGAGGACATACAGCATCCTGGCCATTTGAGTTACTGGAGTCCTTGTCTTGGTTCTTTTTCATCTCTGCATGTAGGTGTTCCTTTAATTGTGGTGTAGATTGGGTACAGTCAGTAGAATTCTTTTCTGGATGTTTTCGCTGGGCCAAGGCTTTGTGCAGGGCCTTTAGCTGGCTTCTTGTCTCTAGTTTCAGGGCATGGTGTGTTAATGAGATATTTTTGGTGTTGAAGCTTTGGGTGTGATCTGGCAAGTGGCACTTAGGCTTATTGGTCCGTTGGTAGACTCTTGCTTGCTTGTGTGGCTCCTCTATGTATCCTAACAGTTGTATCAGTGTTCCCTCTCAATGCTCTGAAAATGTTGTTCCTCTCCCCCTTGAGTGCTTGCTGTAGATCGTGATTTGGCACTCCTGGGCTGCTCACGGTAGCTCTGGGGTGATCTCAGTATTTATGTTCCTTCCCTAGCTTAGAGACAGCAGAGGAAGGGATCTAGGTAGTGGTTGTGGCCAAGGGTCTTGTGTTTGTCTCCTGAGGACTCCATCTCAGAGAGAAGCAGGTCAACAATCACTCAGTAAAATCAGTTCAGGATGGAGGATCTGTGCTGTGTGGGCAAGGCAGGAATTCCCTCTCTTGTGAGAAGCAGTGGGGTGTGCATGGGACCCTTGGAGACAAATTAGCCTCCTCCCCTGAGTCGACTGCAGTTTGTTGGAGGTGTGGGTGAGGCATTTAGGGGTTTTGCTCCTTTGTTAGTCCAAGGGTGGCATGACAAGCGCAGTTCCCCTGCAAGGCAGTGACAGAGGGGCTTTCAGTTACCCCTGGATGCTTGATTCAAGGAGTTGCTAAATTGCTACTGACTGTATAGCTCTGGCCAGGGATGGCTGGAGACCCAGGCCTGGTGAGGAGTTATGGGAAAGGACACCGCTGTAACAGTCTGGCCACTTTCCTGTAGGGCTGTTGCAGTATGTTTGGGGCCTGTTCTAGTACCTAGTTGCCTCAGATTTTCCAGTACTTAGAGGTATCACCAGTGAAGCCTGCAAAACAGCAAAGATGACAACCTGTTCCTCCCTTTGGAAGCTTTGCCCCAGGGAATTAAGAGCCTGTTGCAGGCCTAAAGGCACCCATAGGAAGTGTCTGCAGACTTCAGTTGGGAGGTCCTGCCCAGTGAGGAAAAACAGGATTGGAGATCCGCTTAAAAAAGCAGTCTGGCCACATTTTGATAGGGCAGCTGTGCTGTTCTGGGGGTCCACTTCAGCCCCCTGTTGCCTCAGACACTCCAAAGCCCAAAGGTTGGAAAAACGAAGTCACCCAAACAACAAAGATGGTGGCCCACTCCTTCCTCTGGAAACTTAATCTCAGGGATGTTGCAGATCTCTGTCAGCAGGAGAACACCAGGGACGTTGGAGGCCCCAGTTGAGTGGTCCTGCCGAGTGAGGATGAGTGAGATGAGGGACCCGCTTAAAGTAGCAGTCAGCCTACATTTTGGCAAAGCAACTGGGCTGTGCTGAGGGATCCCTGCTGTCCCTATTGGCCGGAACTCTTCAAAGCCCAAAGACTAGATCTGCTAATCACCCAGAGAGCAAAGACGGCAGCCCACTCCTTCCTTTGGGAGTGCCAGGCCACATGGAATTTCAAATTTCTGTTGGCTGGAGAACATAGGCGGGGGTGGTTGGAGGCCCAGTTGGGAGGTCCGACCAGTGAGGAGGTATGGGATTGTGCACCTGCTTAGATAAGCTGTCTGGCCACGATTTGGTAGAGCTGCTGTGCTGTGCTGGGGGATCCCTTCTGCTCCCGGTTGGCTCAGACTCTCCAGATCCCAAAAGCCAAAGTGGCTAAGCTGCCCAAGCAGCAGAGATGGCGGCCTGCCCCTCACCCTGGGAGCTCCTTCTTAGGGAAGTACAATGCTGCTACCAGTGGCTGACTGGAATTCCAAATCAGTGGGTCTTATCTTGTGAGGTGCCATGGAAATGGGGCCTGCAGACTGTTGCTACTCTGCCAAGACTCCATGTAGCTCTGTCTGTCAGACTGAAGGCCCCTGTGGAGTGGTTCACAAGGAGATTTCCTGACCCGAGGGTTGCAAATATCCACGGGAGAAGCATAGTTTCCTGGAGTCACTCATTCACTTACCGCTTCCCTGGATGAGGGAGGTTCCTTTGGCTCCATCTCCCTGCTGCTGCCAGGTGAGTTGTTGTACTGCCTTGCTTTTCTTCTTTCTCTGTGGGGTCAAATTGTTTTCTTGATTAGTCCCAATGTGAGAAACTGGATGCTTCAGTTCAAGGCGTTATATGTACTTGCCCATTCCATTTCTTTCTGTGAGAGCTAGATATCCATCTCAGCCACTCTCTTCCCCCCACCCCCGCAAGAAAACTTCTAAATTTCTTCTACTCAAGGTTTTCATGGTTTATTGGATTATCTGCCTAGAATTTCTGAGATTTCTTCCAATGCCATCAAGTGTAAGTGTGCCCTGTAGTTACACAGAAGTTTTATTTCATGAAGAAGACACCTCAACTGCCTCCCAGCATCTGTTCTTGAAGCAGACACTTCCTGGCTGTGAGACTTCATATCAGCAGTTGCCCCTAAGGACTGACTGCAGATGTCATCACTCCCACTGGGTCTCCTTGGCAGTGGCTCTCAGTGTATTCCAGAGTCTGTTCCTCCTGGCAGGAACAACTCTCCAAAGTCCCATTTGGTATGGCTCAGAGACGGGCCCAATGTCTTGTCTACTACAACTTTAGACACCATGAACAATTCTCCTTTTACTCTTGATGTGGTCTCTGTAGGACAGTTCTCAGCATTAATTCTTCCACAAATTTTCCAAAATCTTTTCGCTTCACTCAGAGTTAAATCCACCTCTGTAATAGTGTCTCCAAGGCAACATCAAATATCATTACCTTCTCCTGTCCCTACCTCTTACCTGACACCTGCCACTTTGGTCTTCAGGCAAAGGACATGCCATCCTCAAAACCATTGTACTAGTTATTTATTTTATCTTTTTTGAAGCTTAACATTATTGCAATATGTTTTGATATTGTTTCTAAGGCACAATGATTGTGAGGAAAAAATAGCAGGAATAAAACAGTAAATTACGATTCAGTATGACAAAATTTAGGCATATATTTTGGCATATGGGGTGAGGTGAAAGTACATAGAAAACACAATCTAACAGGTGGGAGGCTATTCTTCCTAAAAGAAGTGCTGTTTAGGTTGAGGCCTGGAAGATAAGAAGTGGGCAAGGTGAATTTAAAAGGGAAAAATATCTTGGTATAAGAAGAAGGTACTCCCTGCCCAGACACAAGGGAAAATCTGGGGTACTCTGGGAGAGACACATGGTTGCAGCTATCATAGAACTTAAAAGTTTATGCACTTTGTCTTGGAGAGTGAAGATCAACATATATTCACAAAGATGATTGCATGACTATGATTTTTCCTTCCAAATGCACGTTATTTTATGAATTTGAATCTGATAAGCAAACATAATTTTCAAAATACATAATCAAGGTCAGTAATGAAATTTATTAAAAAACACCATTCAGAATATGAAAATGGAAATTAGATATATAGAAACATTGAAGACTTTTTCCCTAAAAAAATTTTTAAAACTGCCACAAAAAATAAAATTGATAAAACATTTAATAAAATAGAGTCGTCTTTTGAGGTGTAAATATGAACTTTTTCTCACTCCTACTATCTAAGAGCAAATGTCTGTCAGAAATGGGGGTTGTATTCCCTTTCTATTACTGCTGTAACAAATTACCACAAACATAGTGGCTCCAAATAACACAAAGGTATTGTCTTATAGTTCTGACACCAATCATACTCCAAGGGAGAATCCATTTCTTGCCTTTTCCAGCATTGTGTGCCTCCTGTTCCCATTTCTGTATCCTCAAAGCCAGCAAAGACCGGTTGAGTCTTTCCTCATTGCAACCCTCCAAACTCCACTTCAGCCTTCCTCTTCCACTATTGAGGGACATTATGAATACATTAGGCCTGTCCAGATGATCTAGCATAATCTCCCTCATTTTTGGTGGGCTGATTAGCAATCTTCATTTCATATAAAACCTTAATTACCCTTTGCCACGTGAACTGACATATTCATAGCTTCCAGGCATATGTAGATGATCATCTTTGGGAAGGAGATTATTTTTCCTCTTTCCCTCCTATAAGGTAGAGTGTTTGTGTGTGTGTGTCTTCTTTTTATCTTTATTAAAACATCTAGAGTTTTGTATATTCATTTAATCTGTTTCCTATCCTGGTAGTAAACAGGTCTAAGCAAATTCGGGAACATGATCATATCCCATACTTTGCTTTTCATTTGACTTATAGACTAGATTAAAACCAGGGAATGAACCACTGATAAGTCACTTTCTACCTGACTTTTTAATATGTGCATGATGTTATTGCATAGAGAATAATTATAAAACCACCTTTTGTCATCCACTATCTATGCCTCAATATTAATGTTGTATTATCAAGATGCAATACGTATTTTTTCTCATTGAAATGCTCCTGTTTGATGAAGTAGATAGTCAAAGTTGTAAGAGTACTTATTTTCCTCAAAGGGCAAAATAAGTCAGTTTTATGTAGAAGGAAACATATTTTCCAGGTATATGCATTTATTAATTTAGTTATATAATTGTATAATTTACTTATATAATTAATTTTATCAAATTACATAATTTGATAAAAATATTTGGTCTTTATGCTTTTTCTTTAAGGCCCTTGAGGAATGTGTTGGTATCTGCTAACCTAATTTGGATGAGCTGGATTCTTCATTCCCCGAATCCCCTTCTCTGTATGTTCCTGGGATAGAACTGGACAGAATAACTTGTGGGAGATTTAAAGGTGGAAGCACAAGAAAGCCTTTTTGGTTCTATGAACTTATTTCTCATGATTGTGGGAAAGAGGTGGGATGTGTTGTCAGGAGGTTTCTCAAGGTTGTGTTGTGAATGTTGAGAATTGCTGCAGTCCTCCAGGTACCTCTTATACTTTTTAACTCAAATAGTCCAGGTTTTGGCTTTAATCTAGGAATACAGATATTGGTGATTCAAAGCTCAGCATAAGCAGGGTGGGAAAAAGACATCAGCCTAGTTTTGCCATATGTTATTCTCCAACAATTATTCTGAATGTTATCATGAGTCCTTATACTTTTCTATTCATTGTTTTTGAAATTGGAGCACTCTAAGGGCAGTTTTTCTATAGGTATTTGAGGCTCTATTTTGTTGTCATTGTTGTTGTTGCTGTTGTTTTGTTTTGTTTTGTTTTGTTTTGTAGTCTGAATACATCTGTGAGCTTCATACTTTTAAGGGTTTTCTATTTTTTTTTTTCATATTTCTTTGAGAATTATTTTTTTCCTAATCGTTTTAAAATTTTATTTAATAGTATCTTATTTCACATCTAGGTATTTAGGGGAACAAGAATTACTTTATGTGCCCTGTCTTCCATGTTTCCTAAGTTTAGTTTCAATATTTATTGACAAAACACACTTTTATTTAAAGGTGATTTTGAGATTAAGTAATTTTTATATACGAAGGGACCCAGAGCCTGCTAGAACTCAATTAAAATTATGATGACCTGGGCAAAGTGTTAGATTTTCTTATTTCAATTGGCTATATTAATATGCAAAATATTGTAGTGTACCTATAAAAGGAAAAATGTAAAATGTTGAGTATTTTTACTTTTAGATACTTGTGATAAGCATCTATTTATTATTGCCACCTCATTCTTAGTGATTTTAAGAACTTAAAAATGGTTGAATTCCATGTGGAATATTCTGGGATTTCTAAATTCAACTGTATAAATAGCACCTCAAAAGACAGAAAAATTGTAATCATTATTCTTAGAGATTGTGTTGTTTAATACCTGTAAAACATCACTATATTAATCTTTGGGATCTGGATCTCCATCATACGTCGATAATTTATACAGTTGATTAGCTGTAAAGTTTTATTTAGACATAAAGATAAAATACAATACTACATTCTATACCACACTCAAATACTGCCATATGTTATGAATAGATAGGTGTGTACAACTCAACGTCAGGACTATTGTTAGATATTTAAAGCACTATAGATACCAAAACTATAACTGCAGACCTATTGAATTTAGCTGTCATTATATCAACCTAACTGTATATTAATGTTAATGGCAACAAATCAGTATAGACTTTAATAAATTGTAAAGAAACATAAACCTCCCTTAATATTCCCAAAAGAGGTGTGTCTGCGTGTACTACATTAAGACTTGAAAATAGTTGTGATTGTTCTCTCCCTTTTCTCCCTTTCTTCCTTGTTTCATCTCTGCCATTTTTGTTTTTGGGGAAGTAATGGAAATGTTCTGGAGGTTTCCATACTGAATTCCCCTCATGCTTCGTTAGATGTAACTAGGCCAAATTCTCCTGCCATTACCAATAAATCAAATGGAGCAATAGTGATTGGCTTAACCTTATGTTATGCATGCTTTATCTATGGACCAAAGGCAATGGTTGCCTTCCCTATCTTATATGGTGACAGGTTGGACACACGAAAAAGAACACCAGCAAGGGAGATAAGTCTACTTATGTAGACAACAACTAACAGTGTGGGATGCACATTTTCTAATATTTGTCATTGCGTCACCAATACCTAAAACCATGCATAAGTGAGTTGCTTATTAAATTCATCCTGCCTAAGTAGTAAAAACTGACGTTCAGTCTGTTCTGCCACCTCTCTATTACAATACAATATAATGCACTACCCATTTCTCAGAAGATATTTAGTGAAGAGCATTCAATAAACACCAAAGGTGAATTAAACAATTAGGAAATCATTTCACAAAGGTACAACACTCTTTGCCTAATATAGAAATATCTTCCTGGCTTCACTCAGTTAATAAGAAGGGACGACCTGAAAGAGTAAGGGAGTTTCAGGTCAAGAAGGAGGTGAAGGTTTGCAAAAGGTGTACAGTATATGCCAAGAAATGTGTTAGGCTCTTGAAGAATGCTCAAGGAATAAAATGTCCATTTCCTCCCAAACCCTCTAGTGATTTGAGCTTTTTTGTAGTTAGGTCATGAATGCCAGAGCAATTTACAAGCCAACAAAGAGACTCTGTAGTAAATTATAAATATAGGACAGAGAAGACAATGTCTTTCCTATGTATCTTAATTGATTTTAATAATTAACAGAATAAGTTTCTTCCTTTTCACTCAAAATTCATGAATTCTCCGGAAAACCAAATATAAAAGAATGTCTATTTCACACTAGCTTTCTTCTTATGGCTCTTTATTCTGCTTTTCTAACACCTGCTTTAACATTCTGATCTGAAATTATTATTAAAAAAATGTGAGGGGACTTAAAAGCAGGTGTATTTTGCTGGCTTTAGATCAGCATAATGAGAAGCTAGAATCTTGTAGACATAAGCTCTGTAGCGCTTACAGATTTGAGTGCCTGTGTGTGTTTATTATTTGTTTTGCTTTATTTAGTGCTTTTGTATTTGAGGGAGTAAGAAACAATTTAAAAATTACAGGTCTTAGAGTTACACGCACCTGGCTTTAAATTCTATTTCTGTGAAAAACAATTAACTTATCTGTTGCCCAATGTCTTCATGTACAAGTATCTCAACAGTTTTATAAATCACAAAAAAAATATGTATTTCCTGAGACAGTATATGCGAACAAATGATAGTTATTTATATTTTATTAGCTATAGTTCATTGATGGGAGATATAACCATTACTTCAACCTGAAACATATTATTCAAGACTTATTTTAGCTCTTTAGGATTTTGGACAGCTTCTTAGTTAGATTTTTCAGCTAATATTATTGGCCATTCCAACTTAACTAATTTTTATTTAAAAAATATTTTACATGGCCAGATTATAGAATGGCTATGTCTATGTCCTTAGTATTTGCTTAAAGATAAGCTTTGATTGTAGAATTCCAATTAAAAGTAGAATTAACCTGGCACTTTCACCATATAGTACTCATGGAAAAAAAATGGACAAAACAGCCTGTCTTTATCAAAATATTTTCTCTAATCAGTTATAATTAACATGAAGTAATAGGATTTTTCTAGCTTTCTAGCTTTTCAAGATGAATTAATTTTGAGATTGCCCACACTCCTAACTTCTGATTTGGAGGAGTGAATTCACAAATTAGGTTCACAGCAGATTAATTAGCTGGTAATTTAGAAAGTTAATCATCATTCAATGGTACTTATTAAGTGTCTTCATGCCCATGAAACTGGTGTTAGAAGATTGGTGTGGGAGAATTGAAATCTCGCTTGAAGAAACATTTAAGTAGTTTTGACACCCCAGCTCCAACCTAAAAATATATACCTGTGGTGCTGCTCAAGTCTTTTTATCACTATTTAAGAGCAGGTGTTAAACACAATGCAAAAATGTGTAAGAAACATATTACGTGTGTGGAGTCTTCGTAGTTTTCCTTTGAGACTGATTAAAGTATATTTCACATTAAATATTCTGAAATAATTTTCAGCATTCTGTGCACACTGCAACCTTATTTTTTTTTTTCTTCTTTCTCTGAAGACTTTTTCATGTTCTGCCTCAGTTCACAGATAAAAATCAATTTTGTGATTTCTTCCTCGTAGCTAATGGAAATTTGTTCAAATCACAAAGCTACTACACGATTTGCCCAATTCAGCAGAAATGTACCTGCCTTGGTTCACTCAGTTCAAGAGAAGTCCAATTTGGAACAGCAAGGAAGTTTTGGATCAGGAATGAAGCGAATCTATGAAATTTGTAAAGTACTCAAAGAAATTGTGACCACCTAAAGCCAACCTATTAGACTTTTGATGTTAATGTCTATGCTAACCTAAATGTGTATATAATATTCACTACAAATATGAAAATAAAATAATCTTGTGTATATGCATGTGGTCACATATGCATAAGCCCCTGAGCACATTTTCAGAATTGCCTTTAAAGTAATATATTTACATTTTTATGTTCTGAGGACTGCAGAGGGTAGTAAACATTGTTTGGCAAGCTGCAAGAACCTTCATGGATTTCTGTAAGCTTCATTTTCTTTCTTTTCTTTACTTTTCTATATTTGTGAGAGCTAATAAACAATAATGATTCACCTCTAGATTTGCCAGCCTTGAACCGTTTGGAAATTACAGACATATTCTTTAGTTCAGATGCTAGGCATAAAAATTTCTCGTATTCATAGGCAGTTCTAGCAAAAGGCTAACTAGAACAGGTTTTAGTGGTAAAACTCTAGTCACTGTCAACAAATGTTTCGTTGTTGTTGTTGTTGTTATGGTTTTTTTTTTTTTTTTTTTTTTTTTTTTTTTTTTTTTTTTTTTTTTTTTGAGACGGAGTCTGGCTGTGTCACTCAGGCTGGAGTGCAGTGGCCGGATCTCGGCTCACTGCAAGCTCCACCTCCCGGGTTCATGCCATCCTCCCGCCTCAGCCTCCAAGTAGCTGGGACTACAGGCGCCCGCCACCACGCCCGGCTAATTTTTTGTATTTTTAGTAGAGATGAGGTTTCACCGTGTTAGCCAAGATGGTTTCGATCTCCTGACCTCATGATCCGCCCGCCTCGGCCTCCCAAAGTGCTGGGATTATAGGCTTGAGCCACCGCGCCCAGCCGTTTTGTTGTTTATAATCCAACCTCTCTTGCACGTGGTGCAGAGCAAGCCTGCTCTCTTTATTCTGGCCTTTGTGTAACTACAGAACAGCAGGCTCAACTCTGCCTTTAACCTTACATTTCCTCTTTAACAAAATAAGTAATTACAATGATATTTGCTCCTTAAGACCATGCCATAGAGGAATTTTAGAACCAACAACTTCAGAGACATAATATCCTAGATCAGCTTGCTGCAATACTGTGAGCAGAAACTTTTATGAGATTTGCAATCGTCTGATTACCTCCTGCAAAGTGAGAAGAGCAGAAGTAGAAGCAGGCAAGGTGAGAAGATATTTGGGACATCTTAACAGCCAACAGAGCCTGAATTTCCAGAAACACTGATAAGTGCAACTGGTCAAGATAAAATAGTTCTCAATGTGATGCCAAGAAGTCCACTACTACACTTTTTAAAATGTTTTAAACTATTTTTTGTAGTTAATACATCCTCTTATTATTTTTAAAAAAATGCTAGTAGAGGCAAGCTGGATCCATATATAGAGAACAAAAACCTTCTTTACTGAATGCTATTTCAATTTTTTTAAAAGTGCTTTTCCTGCACATTTCATTCTGTGAGGAAAAAACAATTTTGTGATGATTTGGGTAAATAACTTCTTGCTTCTGATACTTGCCAGAATCTTATCAGACAAATATAAACACGCTACATATAATTTATTGTCATTTCAACAATCAAAGTTTAAGAAAGGATTACATTTATAATTCATCCTTTATGAAGTGTATATTTATATCCTTATACAATTTGTCAATTGAAGCCTTAACCCCCAAAGAGATAGTGTTTCAGAGGCGGGGTTTTGAGAGATAATTAGGTTGAGATGAGATCCTGAGGGTGAAGCCACATGGTGGAATTAGTGTCTTATAAAAAGAGGAGAAAGAGACTTGCTCTCACTCTCTCCACCATGTAAGGACTCAACTAGAAGGCGACTGGCTGGTCTGTAAACCAGGAAACAGGTCCTTATCAGAATCTGACCATGCTACCCTGGAGGGCAGGAATTCTAGTCTCCAAGAACGATGAGAAAGAAAGGTTAAGCCACCTGGCATACGGTTTATGGTATTCTGTTACGGAAGCCCAAGACCTCATCTTGCCTTTAGGAAGACAGCAAATATTTTTATTATAGTAATATTTTTAATTAGCTCATTTTCCTCCTTTCTTTTGTCGTTTTTTTTTTTTTTTTTTTTTAGACAGATTTTTGCTCTTGTTGCCCAGGCTGGAGTGCAGTGGCATGATCTCGGCTCACTGCAACCACTGCCTCCTAGGTTCAAGAGATTCTCTTGCCTCAGGCTCCTGAGTAGCTGGAATTACAGGCACCCGCCACCACGCCCAGATAATTTTTTTGTATTTTTAGTAGAGACGGGGTTTTACCATGTTGTCCGGGCTGGCCTTGAACGCCTGACGTCAAGTGATCCACCTGCCTCAGCCTCTCAAAGTGCTGGGATTACAGGAGTGAGCCACTGTGCCCTGCTTAGCTCATTTTCAAAGTTATTCTTAGTGAATTTAGTCAAATGGACAATGCTTTGGGGAGAACGAATGTGATTTAGGTAGAAAGATTGTGTCTTTGTCAGATGATACTGAAGAAATCAGGGTCACACATGTGTGAAGTTGGTCAACAACCATTGTTTACCACCATTAAAAGCCATAGACTGCCCTTTTGTAAAAGCCCTTTTTTTTGTGTGTGTGTGGTTGACCTTGACATTCACATTAACCTGATTTTGTCAGTATATAAACATCCAGCAAGGAAAAACATAAAGGGAAGTTTGAATCCATGTTGTGATTTACCTTTAGCCCAGACCATAGGGATGCCCTTGGGCCCTGCACTCTCTGTCCACACATTTGTTGGAGAATTAGACTGGAACGTAACATTGCTTCGGTTTGATTTGCTGTGGTTCAACTTTGACCCTACTCCCCTCTGGGGATAGAGACAGGGAGCTTTTACCACTTACGCTCTTTTTGACAGCCTGTGGGAAACTGTACATTTTAGTAATAATCCACCTCTAAGCAATTCAAAGATAACTTTTAAAATATTGTTGTATATGTAAAGAAAAACAATTTTTATTTTGCAGCTTCCAAAGTTTTGTGACATTGATTTCATAACATTCTGGAACCTATGTGAATTTTTCTATTTTTTCCAGGAAAATAACTTACCCACATAAACCCCGCAAAGCTGTAGTATGTCTAATTATATAATTAACAAAAAGTTTCACAATAATTGAAAGTATAAGTTGCTTCATACAATTTAAAACATTAAGTATTTCCATAACTCCACTTCACCACTACTTCACTCTGCCTAAAAGATTAGGCAATGTTTATTACTCCTGCCTGGGAGTGAAATATATGTTCAAGTTTCAAAGGATTTTCTAAAAGAAAAATTTACAGTTTTGCATGGGGTATCACTATTCTAAAATATTGTGAGAATATTTTAAAGATAAATTTACATCTGTATTATTTCCTGTGAGCAAGTGAAAAGAAAATGCCTGATGGGCTCTTTTCTTTTTCTTACTGTCAGAGAAAAATCAGAAATTCTATTGGTAAGAAGTGCAAATTAGTATGCAAATGCAAACATGCCTATTACGTTTTTCTAGAGGTTCATGAATTGGCCAAAAACAAAAATTCCAAATTATAGGTAGTTCAGGGATAACTCATGATGCTTGGAACATTTCCCTGTCTTTGTAAAGTCAGAGTATCTAAACTCTTTACAAAATAAACTGGATTTATCTCCTTTCTTTCTTTTTCATGTATTTCCGTCTTTTTCCCAAAGAATAAACCATGATTTTTTGGTAATTGGTAAAAAGTGAATGTTCCAAAGCATAAAGGACCCTTAAGTGCTGGGAGGAGAGTACAGAAGGATCTGGGGTGAAACCGTCCGCAAGAGCCTCAACCTGATAGTTGATGGTTGCCAACACTATTGTTTGGAAACCAGATAAAGCCTATGTGAAAGGATCAATATAGAAATATGTAACTTTGCTCAGCATACAGACTATATTGACTGAACCAAAATGTATTTATCAAGTAACTCCCAGATTATCAATGTGCATTGCACATTCACAAAGTAGATAACATACAATCCATGCCGATAAGATACAATCCTTGCTATCTCTGGAAACTACAATATAACAAGTATATTTATTCTTATTCTTTTCTTCAATATTCTGGTTGTGACTCCATTGGTAGAGAACATGTGTAAAGGCATGAAAGACCCTTGGCACTCCCACGTAGAAACTACTCCAGATTTATTTTTTCTACTTATTTCTTCTTCTCCTTTTTCCCATTAGTTTATTTACTTGATTTTTCATTCTTTATCTCTGTAATCCTACAGTTGTGCTCTATTTTCCCTGAATAATCAGACTAATTTTTATCTTAAAAAATTACCTGCTCTGAATGACTTGCTCTTTAATGGCTTCTTGGCTGCGGGTACTACAAATCTAAGTTCTTGATGAGACCTAGGAGATACTGCTCTACCCTAGCCAGAAACTCACCAGATTTTTATCTTCTTGTCAAGAAAGCAATGTCAATGATTGGGAAGCAAAATTAATGTACATAAAATAAGATGAAAAGAATAACCTTGGGCAAGTTACATCACCCTTCTGGACCTCAGTTTGTACATTTAAATGAGGAAGAAACGGAAATAGAAGATAATTAAGATAGTACTTATTTACTGGATTTCATTTCCACACTTTTATTTTTTATAGTATCCATTTGTAAAGTTATTCTATCCTCATTCTATCCTCAGGTTATTGAACTGTATTAGGAATCTTATGCTGGGCACGATGGTATGTGCCTGTGGTCCTAGTTACTTGGAAGGTTAATGTGGGAAGACAGTTAGAGTCAAGGGTTCAATGCCACAGTGAGCTATGATAGCACCACTGCACTCCAGCCTGGATGACAAAGCAACACCCAGACTCCAAAAAAAAAAAAAAAAAGAAGAAGAAGAAGACGAATTCTGATATTATCGTTTAATTGTTCCAGGTAAAGAATCAGGATTCAAATTTGACTCCAACTTTAGTCTTTATGTTTCCAAAATTTATGTTGCTCTATTGTATTTTATTACATAAAATAGTCTCACCTGGACGCCTACATAAAGTAGAAAAAATTAAAAAAAAAAATCTCTGTTATGACTGTAATGTGATTAAAGGTCATGCTTAAGAACTTAATCAAAAGGAGCTTTGTAAACATTAATTCTACCATATATTAGCCTTGCAAAGAGAGATCCAGTGGTGAGATTTGAGTTAAAAACATAAATGAATTTGAAGGTGTAAAAAGCATGAGCAGGCCCTTCAAAGAGGGCAGAGTGAAATAAAAGATGGAGACAGTGAACCAAAGATGGACTTAAAATGTGTAATTTGGGAAATTATAGAGAACATCTTTTTAAGAACAGGAACAGCTAATATTTAAATTTTTAAGTTGTTGTAAGTCATCTTTTTCTCTACATCTTCCTGAATATTGAATAAACTTGGTTATATGAATTGCTTTGCTTCATCTGGAAGGCATGGGGAATTTCTGTTTTCAATTTCTTGGTTCCCAAACTGCAGAAGAGATATGCCTGGGAGAGTGAGAAATTCTGTAAAGTAGTACAGTAGGAAATAGAAGCTCAGAGCTACAGGAGGCAAAAGAATTAAAGCCCAAAAGAATTCTCAGGGATTTGGGAGAAGCGATTTTGTCTTCTACAGAGTGTGAAATTGCATTTGGAACAAGTATTTCTTTAGGACCTCAAGGATCAGAGAGATTCCCAACTCTGATATCTAGGTCTTTCTCCCTCTCTGTGTGCGTGTGTCTGCATAGATGTATGTATGTTTGTGTGTGTGTGTACATTCCATATAGAAACACACACACACGAATACGTGTTTATTTTGTAAGAACCTAGACACAGGAAGAATACCTCCAGACGCAGGGAAGGAAGGAGGTTTCATTTCCCTCATTTCTTTTATGTTGTTGTTATGTAGTGTATTATTATATACACTTACTTCTAAGTTTGATGGCCTTGTTCATGTTTAGGTCATTTTTCTGTTCTGGATCACACACGTCCATGATTAAATATAATAGTACTTTCCACAGGAATTTAATCCACCATAAAATTTCCCTTAAAAAGTTTTGGAAAGCTGCCAGGAAGTCTTATTTATACAATGTAGAAAAAGTTTTCCCAACTCATGACCCATGATTGCTTTGAATGTGGTCCAATACAAATTCGTAAATTTTCTTATAACATTACGGTCTAATGTTTTGCCCAGGCATGGTGACTCGCCCGTTATCCCAGCACTTTGGGAGTCCAAAGCAGGAGAATCACTAGAGGTTCGGAGTTCAAGACCAGCCTGGCCAACATGGTGAAACCCTGTCTCTACTAAAAATATAAAAATTAGCTGGGTGTGGTGGTATACATCTGTAATCTCAACTACTCGGGAGGCTGAGGCAGGAGAATCACTTGAATCTGGGAGGCAGAGGTTGCAGTGAGCTGGGATCATGCCGTTGCACTCCAGCCTGGGTGACAGAGCAAGGCTTCATTGAAAAAAAAAAAAAAAAAAAAAAAGATTTTTTTGCAATTTTTTTTTGCTCAACAGATATTATCAGTGTTCATGCATTTTATGTGTTGCCCAAGATAATTTTTTTTCCCAATCTTTTAGCCAGGGAAGTCAAAAGATGAGACACCCCTGATAGATGAAAAACCTTTATCAATACCTATTATCCTACATAGTATTGTCCCATGTCCAAGTAAAAGCTGTCACTTGGCTGTCAATGGCCTATGGGTACCCTACTCCTGCAGGTGCCTGTTGATGACAGCTAAGCTGAATTAGTTGCTATTGTAAGTCTGCTGATATTGGTTTGCTGACTGCCCATCAACAACATTGTATATTCACCATCAATCCCACCCAAATCGCTCCTGTTCTTACACAAATATTTAGCACCGAAATGATTAACATTTAACACAGAGAGTCCTCAATATTTCAGGGGCTTTATAGAAAAACATAGTTATTTCCAATTAAAAACTGCCGCCTTGTCATTTTAGTATCCAATCATGAGTTGATGTGCCTGAGGACAATCTGAATAAGACCTTCTCTGCTGTCCTTAACTATTGATCTTAACCTATTTTCTTCCGAGAAAATGTATGCACCTTAAAAATAATGTATGGTTTCCCTGGGGAATTACTCATCACATATGTTCTGAGATTCATGGTGTGTGTATTTACTACTAAATTCCCAGAGTGTCTTGAATTCTTAGAATAATCCTACTTCCCTGCAAAACAAAATATGTCAAAACAGCAATTCATGTAAGGAAGAAACCACAATGTCCTAGAGCGCTTAATAAGAGCTGCATGGTGGAGGTGACATGATAATATGAATAATTGGAGGCTGACATTCTTTAATCCTCAAACCCTCTCTATTGCCATTCTTCTCTTAATTACCCATGATTCATGTCACAACTTTGGTTAAAAAATATATATATATATGTAATATCTTTTTTGGTGATAAAATCCTTTAGCTATAATAGATTACAATATGAAATGCAACCACAGTAAATTGTACAAATAATAAATTGGTCCTTGGAAGTAATAAATTACATAAAATCAAAGCAAATTGAACATATCAGAATCTAAGATCATGCTACCTAGGTTGGCATGTTCTTGCGAAATATGTTCGAAGAGCTACCATTCTTTTCATATAGTATAAGATAAAAATGATTAATGATTCTTTAATATGTTAGTTAAATAAAGTTATTTTATAAGAACCTGAACACAGGAAGAATGCCTACACATTCGGGGGGTGGGGGTGGAGGAACGTTACATTTCTCTCATCTCTTTTAGATTATTGGTATTATTTTAGAAACTATGTCTTTATTTATTATTTAGAAACTATGTCTTTAACCACTTATTATATATTTTTATTCCAAATGTAGAGGCAAGGCATTCAAAAGATATTTTAAAAGAGTATAAGTAAAAACTATCAAAGTATTAAATGTATAACATGTACTAAGCAATACTTAACATTTGGTAAATTACTAACTGAGTGTGGCCTAAAGTAAATGCCCCTGAGAGCAATAACTTGAGCAAACCATTAGGATGACACTGTATAGCAGATGCACTGAAATGTGTGTTCTGAGCTAGGGAATCCAGGAATAGCCAATCCAGAGATCCATTCCTTCTTCATGAGGAATATCTGAGCCCCTAGACCATCTCGTGGAACATGGGCTGGACAGGGAATTTAGGTCCTGAGCTTTTGGTTAACTGAAGGTTGCCAGGTAGAGGTCATTAAGGGAAGGGTTTTAAGTGGAAATGCTATATAAACTGCATGTTCTTTGCAAGTGATTGCAGATTTTCTGCCCAGCCTGCTGCCACTGGCCTATGTGGTTATGTTGTCCAGCCAGTGACCACCATACTGTGGGAATGGTGGTGACCCTGTCCAGACCACCGCCACTGCCACTCTTTCCCCCAAAAGTAAGCTCCTAACAAAACCCCGTGTATCATTTGCTGCCTCTGGGCCTCTTCTTCGGCTTCTTAAACCTGGTCCCTTCTCTATTGAGGTTAATAGGACTACAACACAACATGTGGAAAATAATATTTTGAGCACCAAGCTGTTTTAGGACAGCATCTGTATAATCATAAGGTTGTTACTAAAATCCACATTTTGTTGCCATTGCTTTTGGTGTTTTAGACATGAAGTCCTTGCCCATGCCTATGTCCTGAATGGTATTACCTAGGTTTTCTTCTAGGGTTTTTATGGTTTTAGGTCTAACATTTAAGTCTCTAATCCATCTTGAATTAATTTTCATATAAGGAGTGAGGAAAGGATCCAGTTTCAGCTTTCTACTTATGTCTAGCCAATTTTCCCAGCACCATTGTGCGATCTAATTAAACTAAAGAGCTTCTGCACAGCAAAAGAAACTACCATCAGAGTGAACAGGCAACCTACAGAAAATTTTTGCAATCTACTCATCTGACAAAGGGCTAATATCCAGAACCTACAAAGAACTCAAACAAATTTACAAGAAAAAAACAAACAACCCCATCAAAAAGTGGACAAAGGATATGAACAGACATTTCTCAAAAGAAGACATTCATATAGCCAACAGACACATGAAAAAATGCTCATCATCACTGGCCATCAGAGAAATGCAAATCAAAACCACAATGAGATACCATCTCACACCAGTTAGAATGGCAATCATTAAAAAGTCAGGAAACAACAGGTGCTGGAGAGGGGTGCTGGAGAAATAGGGACACTTTTACACTGTTGTGGGATTGTAAACTAGTTCAACCATTATGGAAAACAGTATGGCGATTCCTCAAGGATCTAGAATTAGAAGTACCATATGACCCAGCCATCCCATTACTGGGTATATACCCAAAGGATTATAAATCATGCTGCTATTAAGACACATGCACAGGTATGTTTATTATGGCACTATTCACAATAGCAAAGACTTGGAATCAACCCAAATGTCCATCAGTGACAGACTGGATTAAGAAAATGTGGCACATATACACCATGGAATACTATGCAGCCATAAAAAAGGATGAGTTTGTGTCCTTTGTAGGGACATGGATGCAGCTGGAAACCATCATTCTCAGCAAACTATCGCAAGAACAGAAAACCAAACACCGCATGTTCTCACTCATAGGTGGGAACTGAACAATGAGATCACTTGGAC
Organism: Piliocolobus tephrosceles; assembly: GCF_002776525.5. Classification (NCBI taxonomy): domain Eukaryota; kingdom Metazoa; phylum Chordata; class Mammalia; order Primates; family Cercopithecidae; genus Piliocolobus; species Piliocolobus tephrosceles. The sequence continues at coordinate 157,150,749 of NC_045436.1, read as the reverse complement.
TCAGGAAGGGGAACATCACACACCGGGGCCTATCATGGGGAGGGGGGAGGGGGGAGGGATTGCACTGGGAGTTATACCTGATGTAAATGACGAGTTGATGGGTGCTGACGAGTTGATGGGTGCAGCACACCAACATGGCACAAGTATACCTATGTAACAAACCTGCACTTTATGCATATGTACCCTAGAACTTAAAGTATAATAATAAAAAAAAAAAAAAAAAAAAAATCCACATTTTGAAGAAGAGGAAGAAGAGGCTCGGAGAGTTACAAGTAGGCTGGCATTTGGATGTTACACAGTCAGAACCTAAACCTTGTTAATATTGCCATTGTAAGGAAGAAAAAAGTGATACCTCTTCCTTATCATGCAAGGTCTATGGCTGACATTGTTATAACAAAAGACAGATTAACAAGAGAAAAGCATAAAGAATGTATTTAATTAAAGTCCTATACCACAAGGGAGTCTTCAGAAATAAACACCAAAGAAATAGGAAAATTGTGTATTTTTACACTTAGATTCACTAAAGAATGGAGAGCCATTTAGAAATGTTGTTGAACATAAAGGGTACGACCTAATGCTAATAAACTGGGGGATCTTAGGTAGGCTCATTTGTTCAGATTCTTCTCGTCTCCTCCTTCCCCCCAGGTATGAGGCAGATCTCTTTTAGAATGAGGATCTTATAGCCTACTTTCAGGGAAGGTAGGTCAGAGGGTGACCTCCCAAGATTTTATAACTTGCTTTGAGACAGAGGAGTTGTAGTTTCTACCATATGTTTTGAGGGAGAAATAGGAGAACGGGAAAAGAAAGTGGGGGAAAGTGAGGAAACTTGGCTCTGGGGCCCGTCCAATCTTTCAGTTCAAAATATTTAACATGCCAAAGCAACATACTTTGGGTATTATGTTCTGACCTTCAGTACTGTGTAACTGCATAATTAATTAATACAATTTGTCATTTGACACCGGGCAGGTTTTCCACAATCTGTGTGTTAATTATGCTTTCTGTAAAGTAAATATAAAAACACTCTTACCTCATAAGAAAATTTTGGGGATAAATTGACTTAATATGTATAAGATACTTAGAATAATGTTTGGCACTTTGAAACTGCTCAGTAGAGGCTATTTTTATTCTACATTTATAAGGAATAATGCAAATTTATCACATAATTATAGCAACCTTAATTTTCTTCCCTCCCTCCCTCCCTTCTTTCCTTCCTTCCTTCCTTCCTTCCTTCCTTCCTTCCTTCCTTCCTTCCTTCCCTTCCTCCCTTTCTTCCTTTCTTCTTTCCTTCCTTCCATTTCTTTCAAATATACTAATCCAAGATACAGTATTAATATAAACTGCAACTTCAGTCATATATATATATATATGTATATATATATGTATATGTATATATATGTATATATATATATATATGTATATATATGTATATATATGTATATGTATACACATACACACACACACACACAGGCATATCAATCATGTTAGTATTAATAAAGTCTCAGTCACTTAAATAAGTCATAAAACAAATCACATCACTCCCTTGATAAAAGCCCTCCAGTAGTTTCCCATCACAATTACAAGAAATCCAAAGCATTTAACATGGGCTAAAAGTCCCTACATGATCTGGCCCCTGAATGCCACTACCAATGTATCTCCTATTTTCCTTCTCCTAAATCTCCAGCTGTCCCTCATGCTGTGGCTTTAACATGCCCAATGTGATTCTGCCTTAGGGCTTTTCCACTTGCTGTTCTCTCTGCCTTGGGACCTGTACCCAATTTTCCACATGGTTCACTCTCACAATTCATTTTGTCCTTACATTTATTGAGTATGTGCACCAGGTACTCTTCTAAACACTTTAAATGAATTATGTTATGAAAACAAGTTATCTGTTTGGTGACATGGGTTAGGAAGAGTGGCATGGTTTAAGAACACAAGTGCAAAATAAAAATTTCATTTAATGCTATCACAATATCAAAGCAACTAATGAACAGAACTGGAAAATAAATTTAGATGTGCTATTTTGTTAGCTTCCCATTTCCTCATACACACACATTGTTCAAACAGTGTTGTTTGGAATAATGTGTATTGACTTTTACAGTAGACTGAAAAAGACACAACAAGGTCAGACATTTTCAAAGGGAAAGGAAGTTCTGGGGAAGAGAATTCAATTATATAAACCATTGGTGATTATTATTTCGAGGTAAATAAATGTCAGTCCCATGATATACCTCTGGGAAAAGGATGCTGCAATATGAAATAATACATTTGCTGGCTGTGATAGCATGAGCTCAGATAAAACAAATGCCTACATATAGCTCCTAATGTACAACATAATGAGTCATAAAACAGTCAAATAAGTGATTTTACTTTGAAGACAAAGTCACCATTAATTTGGAAGGCCATATGTGTATCCAGGATGGGATCTTGAACTGGAATAACACTTTCTATTTTTTGACATCACCTTCCATTCAATGTTCCCAACTTCTATGGCCATATCCAGGAATCTTGGGGGAAAGTAGAGACCTCAAGGGATTCTTGAAATTCAAAACTCACCTTAAAGCCAGTTCCCCCTGTTTTGTGGATCTTACTTTTAGCTGATTGCAATCCAGGGAGACAAATCATTATGAGAGTTTTAATTGCGTATACTGGGGTGATACTAATTTATTCCCATCTAGATAGAATTCTGGATATTTTTCCTTAATGAGCTATGCAGAAGCTTTTTAGCTAGACAAATGGGGGTTTGAATCCTGTCTAGGCAGTGTTATTATCAGAAAGTTGTCACATTTCTTATTAAGGTTTGCTTCACTCCTCTCTAAAATGAAAATTATAGCTATTTCATAGAGATTGTATAACAATTAAATGAGACAATTATGTGAACAATTTATCATAGGTCGTGGCAGAGTAGATACTCAATATATTAGTTTTCTTTTCCTTTCCTCCTCTTGTAGAATATAAAGTGGATATTTACCACTCAGTAATCATATAGAATATACCATCCTATTACATCTTTCTATACACATTTTCTACATGGTGATTTTGTCAAAATATTTAATATAAGGCTTCAAGTACTTTATTGATCCTTTATGAACAAAGTCAAGAGGAAACTCCAGCACTTTCTGTTTATACCTGACAAAGATATTTTCCTTGACCAAACCCTTTTCAATTCCCCTGAACTCATTTTTTAAATTGGCTCCATTCTAGGTTACATCATCAACAGACCAATTTTAGCAAGAATCCCACGAAGTCAGTTTAGCCAAAATCCCCACCCTCAAGATCTGATCACCCTCATACTCACAGAAATTCTTCATCCCCATCCATCCCCCAGGTAATGTGTGAACAACAATTGGCCTGCCTTCAGCCAAAATCCTGTTAGGTTGATTGAGCTAGTATCCCTTCCTACCTTGCTATTTCCTTAGTAATTTTCTATGTACACACCCTCCCACTGTGCTCGGCTCCTTGGCTATTAATTCCCACTATCCCCTGATAGTATTTGGAGTTGAACCCAATTTCTCTCCCCTGCTGCGATACCCCATTGTGGTAGTCCTTATATGTGTTGTAGTTGTCTTGAATAAAGTCTGCCCTTAGTGTTTTAATGAATGTCATGAGCAATTTTTAAAAATTAAGACATACTTAACTGATTCCATCTAGTCTCATATCTTTAAATACCATGTCTGTGTTGAGGGCTCCTATTTTTATTCCCAGGGCTGCTCTTACTCTTCAGCTCCAAACTTGGCTATTCATTTAACACCTAACTGAGATGTTGAGCAGGATCTCAGGCGAAACCTTGCCAAAAGAGCGATTGATTGATCCCTACACCTGCCATTCTTCTACAAGTCTATCTGTCTCTGTAATTGATACAATTTCCACACAGGTGCTCAGCCTAAAATCTGAGGAGAATGCTTCAATGGCCTCCTTGGGTTCACTGCTTTCTGATGGTATCTTCAGTAATCTAACTAAAATGTTATATCCACAAGCAACCATTTCTTCCCATTTTATATGCTAAAATTCTAAACTCAGCTACAAGTCTTTCTTATCTACACTAGGATAATAGACTCCTAATAGGTTTCCCTTCCTTGGCTCTTTTGCACCCTTGGAATACATTCTCTACCCAGATAGAGAAACAAAGATGCTTCTTCATCACCTTTGCACAAGCTCCTCCTTTTTAATAGGTCTCATCTTTGGGCCCTGCTCTTGGCCTGCTGAAGCTAGTTTTAGTAAAAAAAAAAAAAAAAAAAAAAAAAAAAATCTCCAAGTCAGTTTAGCAAGAATCCCACCCATTCTTGATATCTGATCATCCTTGATCAAGTCTCTCATCTACCACCTTTGATGTCTGAGTTCTTGGCCTGCCTTTAGCAAGAGTCCTGCCGTACCAGTTTGGCAAGAATCTTCCTATTCTTCATGTCTCTTAGCAATTTTCCATACACTGATTCCCTCACTCAACTTGTTACCAAGAAACCCTCATTTGTCTTTGCTGTATTGAAAATTGAGCTCGGTTCTGTACTGAAGTCTCTTTTCCCTACCACAATAGTCTAGTCATCACACAAAATCTGCCTTTATTACCACTAACTGATGTCCAGTTTTGTTTCTCTTTGAAAAGGTAACTTTCTCAAATATCACTCACCTCTTTGTTAAAGCTTTTTAACTGTTTCTCAAATGAAATAGAATGAAATAAAATAGAATGAAATCTCAGACTCTTCACCACAGTCTTCAAGATGCTGCATTATATGAACCTCTCTGATCTTTCTCCCACCATATTCCTTCTTTTCCTCACGGATTTTCATATGGCTGCCCCTTTCTCATCAGTGAGGACTTTGTTAGATGTCACTTTTCTCAAAAAACCCTTCAAGTTCTCAAAATAAAGAGGTACCCCTTCACTCCCATCACTACATTATTCTATTTATTTTCTTTGCTGCCTTTCTCAGTTTTTAAGGTATTCTTCTTATTAATTCCAGTGATTATTGTCTGAGTCCTTCCAGTGGAACAGAGCCAGACTTAGCGGATGCTAAATACGTGTTTTTCACTGTCTGCCTGCCTGTTTATTCTGTTCAGCCAGGTGATGGGAATGATACAGGCAAAATAACAAAATGAAAAAGAAAACACACTTAAAACCTAGAAAAAAAACAACATGCTTTGCTTTTCAATAATGAAAACAATTTTTCAAAGGTTCTCATCAGGATGTTTCCTTTTAGAAGTGTAAAAGAAATAATATACACAGTAGGATGTAAACATTTTTAATTCTAGGACAGATCTTGGTTCAAAAGGTTGACTAACCTCTTAAAATCCTTAATGTTCTAGATAAAAAGTCACTTTGGGGGGCAATTAGAAGATATACTCATTAAAGCAATTGTACAAAGGCCATACAGCATGGGTATAAGAGGTTAGGCCGTACCATTAAGAAGTAACCTGGAAAACCAGTCATTTGAACGACTTTGCCTTTGAGGTTACCTCACAGCAAGCAGACACCAGATAACCACATTGGGTTTCAAGTCCAAAGTTAAAGAGCACGATGGAACCCTGCTCTCTCCTCTTATTTAACTATTTCAATCTACATTTCAAGATAATAGTTGGATGACATACAGGTATATCTAAGAATGTTACAAAATGCTAAGGTTATTCAAGTTGTGTACAGTATTTGAAACAGGTAAATAGCTTGATAAGAAGGGTAGGGTCTCCTCCTTCTCTCCCATCAATAATATCTAAATCTGGACAAAAACATTGATATTTAGGGTTAAAGCTGAGGCTTTCTATCATAAAATTGATGTCTCTTTTTATGTGATTGCCTGTTGTATGCCTAGAGAACAAAATAAGGTTTAAGAAACTTTGAGGGACTTAGGCATGACAGAGATCTAAAATGGAGACAGAAAATGATTTATCTTTTTAACTTGTGACCAAAATCTATAGCAGAGTACAGATCCAAAACCTTATACAAAGCAATCATGGAGATATATCAGACAAAGGCAGAAGAAAAATGTTCATTTCTCCATGTCTTTCTAACCTCTGCCACCAGTTTCAGAATTAAATTGCTCTTTTTTTTTTTTTTTTTTTTTTAGTTAGTAATTTGTCTCTTTGATTTCTCAGTTATTGAAAAAACAACAAAATATCATGTCTGCTGAAACTCAGACAAAACTTCTTCCTTTTCTGAAGGAAAAGAGACACCTCCATGGGACAGGTCCTGGAGGCAGAGTTCAGAAATAACACATTTAATAATTCTCTGGGGCTAGATGACCCAATCAATAGCACTGATGGTTTTATAAGCCTGATTTTTTTCACCCAACACCTAGAGGCTTAATAAAGCTATGGTGGAAAGTCTGTTTTGAACAAGGCTTCAGGTGACCAATGTTAAAAGTAAAAGGAAGAAATCATGATTCTGCCCTTTTGAAGCTATTTTTTGTCACAACCAAGTGTAAGGTTTAAATTGATATGGTCTCTTAACAATTATATGTAGTTAATATTTACAGCCTTTAAGAGGAAGACAATTTTGTTTTATAGAAGGAGATAGCAACATGAGTTATATCTGTGTATACACTCTTAAATCCTAAGAAAGGTATAAGTCTGTGCATTCCTTGTGACCAATGAATAAGCTAATGCATTGAGTAGCTCTGAGGGACCAATTCATGTCAAAGTCAATGCAAATGGAAGTTCCGGGTGTTGTGCACTCTTCTGCTTGACAGTGGTGGGTGGACCTGGCCATATGTCTTAATATCCCTGACAGTTACTAATGGAGCAAAGGTTTGGAACTCTATAATTTTTAAGCTCCCACATGGTTCTAAAATCACGTGGTTTTTTTGTGCTTCTTTGAAACTTTACAATGTTATCAAGGAGTTGACCATAACCAACAAAGGAGTTGACCATTCTCAACAAGAGATTGCAGATTTTAAGGATTAATTCCTTTAATTTTGGAAAAGCCTCTGCCAATAATTTTTTGAATCTTGTCTCTATGTTGTCTATTTTTCTTTTAAAATTCTGATTACTTTTAGGTTGAAACTTTTTAGCTATTCTCCAAGTCTCTTACTCTTTTCATTGTTCATAATTTCTATACTATATAGTATATGCTTTTTCAGACTGAAAAACTGGTTTACCAATTTTCTTATAGTTGGGATTATCCTGTGGTTTAACCCTTCAGAAAAGTGATTCATTTAAGAAATTTTTTTCTTCTTTGCTAGAATTTGATTTTATTTTTGTTTTTGTTTTGTAATGCTGCCTGATTATTTTTCTGTTCTCCTGTTACTAGTACAATTTTCAGAGCCACTTTTCCTTTCTTTACACATAGACGTTGTTATACTATGTGTTTTTAAATCTAAACTAAGAGATAAATTATAAGCTAAAAAATAATTTCAGTACATTTCACAGAAGATTAGAATTGGAAAATAACTAATAATCATATTTGATGACTGAATATATGAAAAAAGTTTCAACTTCTATATTAATCAGGGAAATAGAAATTAAAACTACAATAAGACACAATCTTAAACCTAACACATTGACAAAAACTTTGAATGTTTGATAACATCAGACGACAAAGATATGATGCAATGAGAACTGTGATGTCAGTTCTGGTAAAAGTGAAATTATTAAAAACAATTTTTAAAATTACGCAGTATCTTCTGCTATGTTTCACATGCCAACTTATACAGCCCAGTAATTTTACTTTATAGAAGGTATGTACTTTACAGTGACTCTAACTCAGGCCCACGGGAAGACAAAACACAAGAGTGACTGAGGCAGCACATTTATAATAGCAAACAAACAAACAAACAAACAAACACTCAAATCCTCAAGAAGAGAATGGATACACTGTAATATATTCAAAAATTGGAAATTATGCACTGTTTAGAACGAAAGAACTGTTGCTACACACTGTTTGGACGAACGGAGGCAAGATGGTGCACTTCCGGGTTCTTCTTCACCACCAACTCTTCCGCCGCGTGCGAAAATGCAGCCGGCGCCAGGGAAGGTGCAGATCAACTGGGCATGCGCCAGGTGACGTCAATCCGAAGAGACCAAGAGTTACCTGGTCGCAACTGTGGAACGCCCCACCCACACACGCCCGTGCCCGGCCTATTGCCTTCCCACTCCTAGAAAAGCCGCTGTCGGCCAGGGTCCCACACGGCCTTCTCACAGTCCCACTCCTGTCGGGATGTCTGGACTGTGGGAACTCCCTCCGAGAGCCCCAGGGGGGACTCTGCTGGCCTCCTTCACCGGAGGCGGACAGACTTCTCCCCCACACCTTAGGTTACCAAAATAAACTTGCAGTTTTGCTGTTACCCTTGCCTACTCGCTGGTTGTTTTGTGCCCACTGGGCTGGTCTTAGAAAAAACAAATCAGTTGGTGCTGAAACCCCGGAGGAGACCCCTCCTCAGGCCTCTAGGGATTGAGGAACCTCCTCCTGCTCCCATGCTGCAGACAGACCAGGACCTGAGACCCGCTTCCCTCACTCTCATGGCCTCTCTGGGGTAAGTGCCCTTGTCTCCTCTTTACCTCCCTCGGCCAAAAATCCTGCACAGGTCCGAGGCCCACTTTTGAGCCACCAAGTGGCTCGGGAGACCTGTTCAGGACGGAGACGTCCGCCTGAAGGTAATCTCCACTTTGGCTCCATGAGCCTCCAGTCTGTCTCTGCTGGTTCCAAAGTACGCTTTGAAGCCAGGCAGAGATCCACTTCCATTTCCATTGTGTCCATTGTGTAAGTAAAGAGGAGACAAACGGGAAACCCCCCCAGTCCAAATTTCCAAAGAGCACCCCCTTAGGGTGCCTCCTAGCCAATTTAAAAACCTTACAGCTCGAACAAGACCTTAGGATGAAGTGGTTAATTTTCCTTTCCACTGTGGCGTGATCGACCTCAGCAATTTCTGCCAGCGGCTGGACAAGTGGTCCGAAATTAATTACGTACAAGGCTTTTGGGCCTTAGGCTCTCCTCCCCATACCCCTCCTTCTCTCCCCGCTCTCTCCACCCCCTCCCTTCCTGCCCAGACTCCTCCTCCTCCCCCCATCCAGACTCCTTCCTCCTCCTTATCTACTAGTAATCCACTCGGTCCCATGCCTCCTTCGGGGCCCCCAACTGGCTGTCTTGAGTCCCCTATCTCTGCCCACACCCTCCTACAGTGTTAGCACCTTTGCGAGAGGTGGCTGGGGCGGAGGGGGTAGTCAGAGTACATGTCCCTTTTTCATTGGCCGATCTGTCCAAATTTCAGTGCTCCTTTTACAGGACCTTTCAGCAACGTTCACCACTATTCCTCTTTCTTCCTAGGAACACTGCAGTAGGCATGCATGATATCAAAATCTTTGTGTTTCTCGTGTACTTCACTAGCTAGCTTTTCTCATTCTCATTGCTATGTCTTTCTTACCTTCCTGCTGCTAAAGTCTAGAAGTGCCCTTAGACCTTTCGGTTTTTTTGATCCACATTCGCTCTTGTAGTAATCTCATCCAATTTCATGACTTTACATATTATTTATATGCTAAAGAATACAGACTTGAGTATCCAGCAATGCAGTCAGTACTTCTACTTGGATGTCTAATAGGAATCTGAAATACAGCATGGCTGAAATTATCCTTTTCACCTTCACCCTGAGACCGCGTCCTCCCATATGAATTAATGACAACTACATCCTTCTAGTTGCTGAGGTTGACAACAGAGTTATCCTTGAATACACTATGTCATACCTCACAATCATTCTGCCAGCAAATACCATAGGGTTTAATGTCACACTGTATGCAGATTCTAACCATTTTTTAATATATTTCATCCACATCATCACTCTGGTCTAAGCTACCACCATTGCTCATTTTTATTATTACAAATGCTTCCTAACTGTTCTCCCTGCTTCTGCACTTGCCACTACAATCATTCTTAACCAGACAGGCAAAGAGCCACGTTAAAACTAAAGATAAATCATAATACTTCTCTACTCACAATGTTCAAGTGACTTTTAATCCCAAAGAAAAATCTCATATGTTTGCAATGACCTCCCCCACCCTCACAACTCTGATTCCATTCCTATCACACAGTGATTCAGAACATAGGCTCAGGAGCCTGACTTCTTAGTTTGTGTGGGCTCAGGAAATGATACCCAAAATATGCTGCTTTTGACTTCAAAAGAGCCTGGGGAGCAGCAAATGCAGGGAGGAACTTTCTCTGACGTTCTTTTACCTGACTAAGAAATGTTCCTCCAGAAGGAATGCAATTGTCTTGAGCCTCTTCCCTATAATCTCATCAAACTGGGAAGATGAACTCAGAAGAAAGAAGGCTAGAGTTGATACTCATCCAGAGCCCAGAAAAATGTTTTCACAGGCAATGGTCTGGGTGATTTGGATGCACTGATCACCTCTAAAAATCATTTACCCTTTCTCTAAAATTGTTTACACTCTTCACTTCCCTCTCTCTTTTGTAGAGGATATTTAAACTTCAACCATCTGGCTCTTTTTGAATCTTATATTTTGTAGGACTATGATATGCTTGCAAGTAATAAATCTGTATGCCTTTTCTCCTGTTAATCTATTTATTAACAGTTTATTTCAGCAGATTCAGTTATTATACTTTCAGAGGCAGAGGAGAAGTCATTTTCACCCCTACAAGTACAAATGACGGCTCCATCACTTACCAGGTGTTATTTAATCTCTCTGCTCCTCAACGGGGATAATAAAATGATCACTGAGATTTTTAGGAGTGAGTTAATAAATATGAAGCATCTAGAATATCCCTTGTATATTGGAAGTGTTCAATAAACATTAGTTACTACTGCTTTTCTTCTCCTACTCAGGCTCCACCCACCAAGGTCTCTTTACTGTCCCTTAAATATGTCAATTACCTTTTCCTGTAAAAGCCCTTAAAACTTTAAAGCTCTTAACAATTTAAAGCTTAACTTCCAACCTAACAGTAATAGTCCTCATTCTTATCTCCTAGATAAGCTTGCCACTGTGTGCATGTATTTACTATTTTATCCCTAGAAGGCATGGATAGTCAATAAATATTTGCTGAATAAGTGAATAAACAAGATATAATTTATCACATGTTCACACTATCTCAACCACTGTACTCAATTTAAATATGTTTATTATATATTTGTCCTTCCAATAATTCTATGAGGCTGGCATGTGTTTTACAAGTGCAAAACTAAAACTTCAAAGAAATTTTGGAACTTGCCAAGACCACAAAACTAGAAAGTGGTAGGAATTGGACTTAAACCACTGTCTCACTAATTGTAATATGCATTATATATATTTTTATATAACATTTTAACTTAATTTTTATTATTTTACAAAAAAATTTTATTTTACATAAAAAATTAAGATGATGTATACTTTATTCTGAGACATTAATATTTATGAAAGATGATACTGAAAAATGAAAACACATACTTCAATATTGTGCCATCTTTAAAAATGTTTACAAACATTTTGTATATACCCCCAAATTGTTGAATCATATCCCTCAAAAATTGATTGGTTTTAATGATTTACTTTGATGAAAAGGTACACACCATCATTAGAAATATGTTGATATGGTATATGATAACTACATTTTGTGTGGTCAAAAATGATTTAAAAGGTTTTAAAATTCTGAAGGCACATAAAATTCTGTTGTATGTTCCTCACAATTTACCTGTTTGAAAAATAATTATGTCCTCAACTGCAAGTATAAATAATGCAATTCAGGACACAATCATTTTAAATCTAATTTCTAACTTTAATGTATCAAATTACTAAATAGGAATGTAAATTTCAAGGTTAAAATAAAAGCAAATTTTTTTAAAACCAGAACCAAAGGAAATAAGTTATCTGTTCAGTCAGTATTCAAAGAGTAATGATTCTCTAGAATTTGAAAATAAAGACAACAGGCATTTGATCAGAGATAGATTTGATTGTATGTAGTGTTCTTCGAAGGAAGAGATTAGTTATAATAAAAAATATAGCTGAATTACTGTGAGACTAATATGAGATTTAAGAAGGAAGGGTAAATATTTCTAGTAGTTGACCTTTAGTATGACTGAACTAAATAAATTGGTTCTCAGGAATATGGCAGAAATTGAGAAGAAATGCAATTTTCTCATTAAGGAGATAATTATCCAAATAGGAATGCAATTACCCAATGATGAACACTTGGAGAAGATAGATTCAATTTTACTAGTGAGAATTGAAAAACCATCAGAGAAAGTTCCAGAGGGAACAAAAGAAGCACTCACAGTGGTCACAGATCTGCACTATTGTTAATGACAACTAAGAACATTTTACCTTTAAAAAGATACCTGCTGAGCCACACAATGGAAAGAGATCTGGGAGGAATTGAAGCTTTCACATATTCAGGGCATTTCAGTACTAGCTGATTGGATAGCTAAAGTAAGAAGTAAGAAAAACGATTAGCTGCCTCCTCCTAAAATATTTCATATTACCATATTGCAAGGCATTTTTGCTCTTTATGAACTAATCTCACCTTCCTTTTCTTCCTACAATCATTCTCAAAATTTCTAATATCTCAGCAATTATTTTAGATTTTTGTTTTCTTGACTGAGGTTCATTTTATATTTAATAAAGCTTAACAAAATAGGATTGTAGGGATGGCTTATAATTTTGGATAGACTCCCTTTGTAAATTCATGAAGTTTGATCTATTCTCATGTTTGTTGCCATACTAACTGACTCAGCATACCGAATTCTCCAGGTAGAGTGTACCCGCCAAAATATAAACAAATCTTGAATGGGGAAAATGTAATAGTATATTACAGTAAATATTCATTCACTGCTGCCTCATGAAAAATGGCCTTTTCTTGATCTAACTCTATTCAGACTCCTCTGGGTCCTCTATTTTACTAAACCCTGAACTTGGGCTCTGTTTTGGCCCACTTATTGCAGTTTTACTAAGAATCATAAGAGTGTATTTAGGGAAAATTCTGCAGCTTTGGTCTGACCACCTTCACCTGGCTCCAGTAAAAATCCTATTAGATCTGTTTAGCAAAGAATTACCCTACTTACTAATTTTCCATCCACCGATCAATCCCTTTACTCTGTTCCCTGACCATAAGTCTCCACTTTTCCTCATTGGATTCAAAGTTGAGCCAAATCTCTCTTCCCTACTACCAGACACCATTGTAATAGTCCCTGCTGAATAAAGTCAGCCTTACAGCTTTAACAAATGTCATGGATAATTTTCTCTCTCTCTTGTTTTTTTTTTTTTTTTTTTTTTTTTTTTTTTTTTTTTTTTTTTTTTTTCGGTTGAGACGGAGTTTTGCTCTTCTTGCCCAGGCTGGAGTACAAAGATGCAGTCTCAGCTCACTGCAACCTCCACCTCCTGAGTTCAAGCGATTCTCCTGCCTCAGACTCCCAAGTAGCTGGGATTATAGGCATGCACCTCCACGCCAGGCTAATTTTTTTGTAATTAGTAGAAACACCATTTCACCATGTTGATCAGACTGGTCTTGAACTCCTGACCTCAGGTGATCCACCCACCTCGGCCTCCCAAACCCAAAGTGCTGGGATAACTGGCCTGAGCCACCACACCTGGCCAGAATATTTTTTTCATTAACAATTTCCGCTTACACCTCAGTTGTCTCTCGCTCACTTCATCAAGTCTAGGCACGAATGATACCACCTAAGACTTCTTTATAGCCCTCTCCAAATCTGTCACTCTCCATCTTATGCACTGATATATTTTCCTCCATAGCACTTACCAGTATGTATTTTTATATTACACTCTTACTTGCTTATGGTAGGTTTTTCCTTCTAGAATATAAGTTTCCTAAGTACAGGATTTCATTCATTGATTAGTCCCAACTACTAGAACACTGCCTTGAATGTTTAGGTGATTAGTACATAACTGTTGAGTGGATGAATGGACACCTCTCTCCCAATGAACCTCTCTCCCAATGAACTGTAATAAGCATTGCATTTTCCTACCAATGAAAAAAGTATCTATACCATTCAGGTAAAAAAAAACCAACAAAACCACTCCTAGATTTTACTGAAGGGGTAAGGGCAAGAAAAGATGAGGAAATTAAGGGTAAAGGTGTGAGTATTCTTAAGGGTAAGTAAGGTATATATACAACTCTCTGTATATACATAGAGCTATATATATACACGTATATATACAACTCTGCATGTTAATAAACCTGTTATAAGCTAGCACACTATTTGTGTGTTTGAAGCATATTACACTTCTAATCTACAGATTCAACCACAAAAGTAATTTTCAAAATGGGAACTCTGAGATTATCTTGTTCAACAATATATTTTAAAAAGTGATATAGACAGAACCAAAACTACATTCACCCTACTCAAAAGGGTGGATTATTTCCACTAACTGTAATGTTATTTTACTCAAATTATATTTGGATAATTCTTAAATAACATTCAGGCTATTTCATGGGGAGAGAATATAAAAAATTAAAATGTGAAATTAAAAATAATGTTATAACATGGAAATAATTGACTAAAAGGAAATAAATCATTTTTTTTTATATTTTATGGCAGAAATAAGAAAGTGAGTCTTTCCATTTTTCTCTCTTCTTTATTTCTCTTTTCTCCTCTTTTTCCAGATTTGGGTTACCAAAACTGATCCTTAGAATTATAAAGTTAAGAAAGCTAGATAAGTGAAAACTTTTGACACACGTTTTTCAGATACTTATGGTGGTTTTGTAAGAAACCCTGAAGAACTGAGAATTTTCTTCTGTGGCTTTCACATGACCTTTGACCTCCTAGCTATCTCTCTCTGTCCTTTTATGGAAGAGGGACCCGACTGTGCCACCTCAAAATATGCCCTTTTGGCATAAGAATTCTTGAGCCGAAGGCAATTAAGATGAAGCAAATGTTAGAAAGCTCTCTGCCCTTTGGCTTAAAAACAGGACAGAAATTTACAAAGACAAAAAAAATCCCACCTCCCCTTTCTATCAAGAAGAACAAAGGTTAACCGCTGAAGACCACTTAAGACCCATCTAGGGATGGAGATGGCACTAGGGGAATCTACATTAACGTGTTCTACTAACTAACCTTTATTATCTATTTGCATTTCCACAAGTTGCTGCCCTTATAGACTCAAAAGTTCTTTTACTTTTGTCCCGTGGCTTCTCTAAAATTGTACTTTTCTTTGTTTAAGATATTATATAAACCAGAACTCAAAGCCATATCATTAAGAACTACTGATTTACTGAGTGATAAACACTCACTTATATATACTCTACTCATGTATATATAAAACTCTACATGTTAATACACTTTTGTTTTTCTCCTGTTAATCTGTCTTTTGTTACAGGGATCCACTCCAACTAACAACTTATGAGGGCTGAGGGAAAACTTATTTTTCTTCCCTATCTTCTCACACAGCACTTTATCTCCTAAACCTTCTTTCTCACGTCACTTGATAAAATGAAAATTACCAGGACTATGGTTGCTAATCTACAAAAATACTCATTTTTCCAGGAACTCTTTTTTGCATAAACAATTTTTAAAATCAACCGGAATTTGACTGATGGCTCCTGCATTATCAGATCAATTGTAAAATTTCCACCCAGTTTCTCCAATATAGAATGTTCTTTCAGAGATTTATTGTGCCTGGCATTTTAAAATAAAGGTGTATGCTAACCATGCTTTTGTATATTTTTTTCCAGAGTATATTTTGTTAGGAATATTTATTGATAAAATAGAGCCTCCTAGTCAGTAAAATATTACCCTCAAATTTGTCCTAAATAGTTTACAGGCGTAACCCCAGGTACTGATGTCCTTGGGGATGTCTCAGAGTGTAGCTCTAGCTGGGAAGGGTCTGAGGCAAGTGTCTGCCCTCCCAGCAGGAAGGAAGAATGACGAACATCAGTTCCACTATTCTGGGATGAACACTCCCAAGCAGGGGCTCTATCTGCTTTAGCAGCTAGCCTCATCTTGAGCCTCTGCCCAGCAAAAGGCAATGACCCTATGGAGCTGCTGGACATTTTTGTGGTTCAGGTGCTAGAGATTCATGCTCTGCCACATGAACAGCAACCTGTCCAGTAGGGGGCAGAAAGGCTATGTTGGCACTCTTGGCGGGCAGAGCTTTAATGAGATCACCAGAATGGCTAGATTCACATTTATTAGATGCTTCTGTCTGTCTTGAAGGCCCTTTAGTGGCATCCAAGCTAGATGCCCAGTGACTGCTATAACAATGCATGCTTGTCCGGAACTTAGAGCTTTGCCATTTTTTCTAGACATGGAATCTGTTTTTAATTTAAATCAACATTAACGTGAACATTACATTTTAACATTACATCTTAACATTACATCTCTCCATAAAAGCAAACAAAATTAGAAAATTTAAACAAAAATTTAAAAATATAAACTTTTACATAATAACAGCAAAAAAAAGTACATTATTTAAATCAGTATTTAAAAATATAAACTTTAAAATGATTTCAAAGATTTATTTAAAAATCATCATGATTTTGTAACCCAGTTTCTGTTGTTAACAGTATCTTTGAAAAATTTGAACAGATCCTCATTAAAACTCTAATCAGGTCAGCCACAGTGGCTCAAGCTGGTAATCCCAGCATTTTGTGAGGCCAAGGCAGGCAGAGGTCAGGAGTTGGCGACCAGCCTGGCCAACATGGCAAAAACCTGTCTCTACTAGAAATACAGAAATTAGCCAGGCATAGTGGTGGTGCAGGTAATCCCAGCTACTCAGGAGGCTGAGACATAAGAATCCCTTAAACCTGGGAGGCAGAGGTTGCAGTGAGCTGATATTGTGCTACTGCACCAGCCTAGGTGACAAAGCAAGACTCTGTCTACGCCACACCCCCACCAAAAAAAAAAAAAAAAAAAGTAGTTCTAATCAGATATTTTGAATAGCTACTTTGATTCTAAAAACTACTTTGACTATTCACTGATGTAAGCACACTTCTTCTCATTTAAATGTAAACATGGTATTTTAAAACTTGTAATGAATTATTTAATATTTTTCTTAAAATTGGATTTGTTTTATTAAAAATAAAATGACTATTTTTTGCAAGTCCTTACAAATAAATATTTTCAAATCCAATTTAACCCATCGTTCCATGTACGCTTTTTTATTTTCTATCTGTAGCACAAAGTGAAAACCTTTGAGAGGCTCTGATTGACAGAGGTTATCGAGGCTCCTGGACTCTGGGCTTTGCATATATAATTACTAAATGTTGTGCATCTTTTGGCTGGAAGGATCATGTGAAAAACATAGCCAGCCAACACTGGGCTAACAGAGTAACACCATGCCTGCCACATTCCTGCAAAACATATCTAAACTCATTTTAGAAAGACTGATATATAGGAAGATAGATAAAAATGTAAATAGAGAAGGAGATATATTGGTATATTCTCAATAATCATTGATATGCAGCACTCATTGTTTCATTTCCTGGAATTCAAGTTTAATAACTGGAGGATATACAGCCCACTGTACCCCCATCACCCCAAATTTATCAATCTGCTCATCTAGCACATGTCACCCTTTGTGATGGAGTCTAATGACCAGTCATTTCACCTCCCTTTAGTCTATAATGCTGCATATGTGTAGCTAATTATATTGAGTCACATTCTGGGACCACATGGACTCCATATGGCTTATGACCTAAATATTGGCTGTAGAGGTCCAGATTTAAGGGAGAGAAAGAGAGAAAAAGAAAAAGATCACAGAAAGCTCCTAGTGTCCTTCTTATATAACAGCCCTCTTCACTCTTTGCCAGTGGAGGAAAAAAGAGGTCTTTATGTCAGAAGTTCTATGTCTAAAAGTATCTAATTACATTTCTGGGCATTTTTCCTGGTTTGTGTTTACAGTTATTGTGAAATGAAGCTTGTGTTATAGAGTGTAGGAGAATAGGAAATCCAACCATGTAAATAATGGTTATCACACAAAGTTATTAAATACTGGTGCAAATCATCAAGTAAATTAATTGAAGCTGGCATGTTGATAGCTATAATCTTCCAGAAGCAATAAAGCATATGGTGGACGATGGATGGCATAGTGCTTTAAGTAAAAGAAATAACTTTATAGAAATATTTTAGGCATTTTGACTTGGTGGTAGCAGAGAGATTTTTAGTAAGTGAGCTTTTCTGCTATAACTTTCCAATCATATAATGTAAAATTTGTCTTTTATAGCCTGTATTTCAATCTTGGCTCACTCACTTTCTGTGGTGGTGTGGGATTGCTTGGGTCTTGTATTGATATGACTGTGTTGGCATCATATTAAATATTTTTTTTTTAGTTTGTATTATTGTTATTTTAGTATTTTTGCACTTTAACTTAAGTTTTGCTTTCCTAGAGAATTGAGTAAATATAAACAACTTGAATGCTTTTTTTTTTCAGATATGAGCCTATGGAGGCAAGATAAATAGCACATAGAGCATATGGTCTAGTTTAATGTTATTTCAGAAAATGGAATCATTTATTAAGTTCATCTATAATATAACTTCAGTTATTTCAAATCTTAAAATGCCTTATATATGATTAAATTTCCAGTGTGATCAAGCATTTAAGCCTTTCATAGCTTCAAAAAAGATTGTAACAGAGGAATTAGCTGTCCCCATGAGCAAGTAACATCTTTGATAATATCATCACCCATTCTGCTTACAATTCATCTGAATGGCAGCCTACAGCTAATAGAAGATGGTGGACTAAGGGGCTTCATTATTTCAAACATTGTGAATGAATGCTCATATATTTATAGTAATGGATGAAATGCAGAAAAATCAGAAATGCATTCCTCAGCAAAATCAACATAATTTTTATAATATGCATCATTTTGGATCAATGTCGTCTTTGGTTTTCTTTGTTAGGCAGAGAAGTTGATAGTGGTTGACACATTTGGCAAATTCAGAAGTCAGATTTTAAAATGCTGAGAGAAAGTGGGCCTGGATGAGATTCACATGTAAGTTAATATTCATAAGTCAGATTTTAAAATGCTGAGAGAAAGTGGGCCTGGATGAGATTCACATGTAAGTTCATATCAAAATAAAATAAAATAAATCTTCCTTCTTTATTATGCTGCCAGTACTCACTGACGCTGGGTGCATCATTAATATGGTTGTGAAAAACAAAAGAAAGTTTGTAAAGGGTCAGTTTTGTGAATCATTCTTTGCGAAAAGCATTTTGGATATCATCAAACAAAATACAAGACAGTAATTGGGCCACTTGAAAAAGTACAGTTCAATAAATATCATTAATGTAAACTTTGGAGGGAATTAGAGTGTAATGAGTTTGTTCATGCTTGGGTAAAACCAAACCTAGAGAACTTAGTTCAGTTTTGTTATTTCTTCTGTGATAAGAATTTTCCTTTTACTTGCTAAACCTTCCTGTAAATGTTCATTAGCATTGCCAGGATGTGATGAAGAACCTCAGTGAGAAATGAAAGAAATTGTATAGACAGAGAGAAACAATATTTATTCAGTAATATTTCCTTGGCTTATTTTAATTCAGTATCACATTTACCTATTGTGGCATATCCAGCAAGGACAGGTCCCAGGAAATGGGTTGGCAGTGACTGATAATTAGAGAATACGGAATTAGGATAAATATATTTTATGCACAAATACAACTGGAATTTGTAGCAAACCACCTCTATTGCTGATAGCATTGCAGAATAGAGTATGAATTCAATGGTTCAGACACAACATACATTTAGGTAACCAATAATCTACTGGTATAGGAAATCTTACACAGAAAAGATTTTAATGGAATGAAATAATTTATTTTCACAGTGATTTAACATGAATTTTTGTACATCAAAGGCAAAATTAACCACAATTGATTTTGTGTCTATGAGATTTCTATTTCTGGTAGCTATTCTCCTTCACTTTCACATTTTCTTTATTCTCACCCTTTCTCTCCTCTTTCTTCTTATTTTAGTTTTTTATCCTCCTCTTACTCATTTTTTTAAATGTTTAAAGTAAAAAAGTATGCAAGAACAATACTGAGTTTCTGAAAGCATATGGCTTCAAAGTTTTGACTATATTAAGTGCAATGTTGTTGAACAAATGTAGAACTAAATACTAAGAAATAATAAAAATAACTGGTTAACAATTAAATGTAGCCGGAGAAATCATTTAATATATCTCTCTTGACTGGGCGCGGTGGCTCAAGCTTGTCATTCCCAGCGCTTAGGGAGGCCAAGGTGGGCGGATCACGAGGTCAGGAGATCAAGACCATTTTGGCTAACACGGTGAAACCCTGTCTCTACTAAAAATACAAAAAATTAGCCAGGTGTGGTGTGGCGGGTGCCTGTAGTCCCAGCTACTTGGGAGGCTGAGGCAGGAGAACGGTGTGAACCCAGGAGGCGGAGATTGCAGTGAGCCGAGTTCTCACCACTGCACTCCAGCCTGGGCGACAGAGTGAGACTCCGTCTTAAAAAAAAAAAAAAAAAAAAAAAAAAAAAAAAATATATATATATATATATATATATATATATATATATATATATATACACACACACACACACACACACACACACTTTCTGCCATCCTTTTGTCTGTGTTTACTTGTATTTAATCTGCTATTGACTATTAGAATTTCATAAAGTGTTAGTTAACAGCAACCTACTTCCACCTTTGAGAAGAATTATTTATCATACTAAAAAAAAAAAAAACAAAAAGAAAAGAAAACGTCATTTCAATGCATTATAACCTGGTCTGTCCCCGCTAATTAACAGATGAGACAGTGACATTCGCAGGTTACATATCTTTTCCAAATGCAATGTTTCCTAGTGACATATTAAGAAGCAAAAACCAGGTTTCCCATCCTCACTTTCCTATATTTTTCTAGCACACAAAACTACTTTAAGGGAAAGCATGCTTTTAATTAGTACATTTATGTCAGCATGTTAACACTCATTTAAAATATTAAAACGTATTTTATTCTTAAATATTCCATGGTGACTTCAAAATCATATCCAGAATATGACTGTTGCCACCAAAACTCTATTATCCTTTCCTTTTCTTTTTCCCATTTTGATTCATTGCAGCGTAATAATTTCATTTTCCTAAATAAGAAATCTGTCATTATTTGAGAACAGAGAGTTTTTAGGTTGAGGTTGATAGCATGATGGTCTTTGACATGAAAATGTGGATAGATTAAAGTCTCTAGCTATGCGATCAAATACTTATCCAGTGTTGCCGTGAAGATATGTTGGAAATGTGAATAAAATCCACAATCTGTTTACTTCAAATAAGAAAGAATAGTCTTGCTAATCTGAGAGAACATAATGCAGTCAATTGAAAGGCCTGAAGAGCAGCTGAGACTTCCCTCAAATAGAAGACATTGCACCTGTGGACAGCAGCTTCAGTCATGCCTGAGAGTCCCAGTCTGTTCTTCCTGACTGCCTTACACATTTTGGATTTGCCTAGCCAGCTCAACAACTGGGTAAGCCAAATCCTTGCTGTCTCTTTCTCTGTCTCTATCTATCTATCTATCTATCTATCTATCTATCTATCTATCTATCTATCTATCTATCTATCTATCCATCTATCTATCTATCTATATCTATCTATCTATCTATCATCTATTCTATCATCTATTCTCTATCTGTCTATCTATCTATCCCATCAATCTCCTATTGGTTCTGCTTCTCTGATTGAATTCTGAATTGAATTTCATTGAGTGTCAGATTATCTGAGAAAACTTCCTGAAATTCTATGTAAAAATTGTATGTGTTTAAATATGTATGTTTAATAGGGACAGTGAACATTGTAGAATCACTCTTCTAGATTCTTCCTTTTCATTTAGCCCCATTTCTAATTTAACCAAAATGTACTTTCATACCCAACTTCTTAAGATCCCTTCAATCCATCCTTTCCCTTCTTCCCTACCTGCACTGCCTTATTTCATGCCTCTATACATTTTTTCCCGAACCATTGGAATACATTGGTTACTGGGTTCCCTGGCCCCACTTTCTTCTTCCTTGCACACCACACTCCATATTGATACTCATGTAATCTTTTTAAAACCCAGACTCAATCAGCTAAGTGTTTCTTATTACTCAAACTCCTTAAATATGAGACCAAAGATCTTCAAGACATGACACTTCCGGTTTTCTAAATTTAGTTAATATAAATTTTCCATATGACCCTGCAATCATGATTGTTTGAGCTCATTTATAATCCCTAAACTTAATACACATTTTTAAATATGTGTTCCCTCTGCCAGAAAGTCTACCTTTCTTATATGACTTGGTGGAAAGGTTCCCTTCCTTGCTCTAAAAGCAACCATCTTGGAAAACTTCCCGTCTTCACCAAGCACAGTTAAAGACATCTTTCTTTCTGAGTCCCTGTGGATTTAATTGTAGCATATTTCTCAGCCTCTATCTATTTATCTTCCTTCTATGTTATTTTCATGGTCTGATTGAATTATGAGCATGGTCAGGGCAGGAATTATCTTTTATTCATCATTATACTGCCAGATCTCTAGTCATTTTCCAGAATATAGTAAGTCATCATTTTACTTGTGGAAAATTGTATAAGTAACTGCATTCTATCAATATTTATTTCAAATTAGATATTTTCATGTTGTTGAGCCTAAAATAATTTTTGAAACTAAGCTGCCTAGAGATTTGCTTAATTAACTGAGATTTTCATGAACGGTGTAGTATTTTAAGTACTTTTGGTTATTGGTTTATTGACATTTAAAGTTTGTGTAAAAATACAATTTGTGCATTAATCTCTCTTTGTCCTCAGATTTACTTCATATTTTTAAATGAGTCCGTATAACACTCAGGAAAACAGACAAATATGCAAAGCAAATAAATAAAAAAAAGTAAATTTCAAAATTTTGTGCCCTGCTATTAAACCTGTCTTACAGTTTATGATGATTTTTCTGTATTCTCTGCTCTTTATCTTTAATTGTTGGAAAATTCCTCTTATATTGATGAGGTTATTAACTAGGTAAAGGAAGAAGTAATCAATTTGACCCTAGCACTCTGTCTGTTAGATGGTAGTTAATAAATATTTGTTGAATATTAAATGAACATATTTTGTTCTCATCATTTTTCTTATACTTTTTCATAAATCCCATGACTTTATAGAATCTTTGTGTTTATTTTTAATGTAATCACATATTTGATTCCAAAAGTTTTAATCTTCTCTACTACAGAATTTCTAATGTTTCATTTTAAAATTTATGCTTCTTAAACTAAAGTTCCTCCTAATGGGGTTCAATGTAACAAATTAGGGAGCAATTCAGTTATGCCAGACTATATGACTATGGCTCTTTTTCATTCAGTTCCTAGTACTGAAGGTGCTTGTCTATTTTTTATCATTTTATATTAGCTTCTTTTATGACATAAAGAGGAAATAATCTTTTGATAAACATACTATATATTTTGTTCTAGAATCTCATATCTTTTACTTTGCTTTAAAATCTGATTATCATAAAATCCAGAAAAATGTTTTATTTTTCCTTCCTGTCTTTGATAGATCAGCATCAATTATATCTTTAAATAGATGAGTATTATCTGATTTGTTTCCTCATCAAGCAAACAATAATTAATTCCTACTCTCTATTTGATGGCAGACTGTGTATTTTTTCCTTCTCGAAAGTCCTGACTGCCGGATAATTCTAACTTGGCCTTTTGATTGTCTGTTTTTTATTGTATGTTTTATGAGCTACATACCAACTTATTTCAAAATGGCCTTCAGCTAAGATGAAAATCAATGAAACTCACTTTCTTAAAATTTAAGGATTTGCTTGTTCCTGGGATAACATCTGAGTCCCTTTTGCTGTGTGTCGAGATATAACTGAGAATGCATTTCTGAAAATACTTTAAACTTTATACTTTGAAATAACAACTTCTAATTTCTAAATTCAATTCAATTATTAGATTTTTATGCCACAAAGATTTCTGTAGAAATCTGAAAAAGAGACTATTTCCTGTCAATAAGAGTAAAATCATATTTTGTCTATAATGTGACTTGGTCTTAAATCCTAGCTTCAATATTTAGTGAATGACCTTGAGCAGCTTATAATTCACTCTTTTGATTACAAGAGTCCTCATATTTAAAATGCAGGTGATAGTAATAATGCCAGTAAGAATCTAGTTAGACTCTTATTAAATGATACATTCAAGGACGGCATATAGTAATTGATTGATAAACAATTATGTTATTATTATTTCTAAATTATTATTATATAATTAATAGCCCCCATGGTTTTAAAGTACTTTTTAAAAAATTGAATTTAGTTATGTATTTACTTTATTCAGCAAATTTTTTTTAACATGTAGGCTGTGTCAGGCACTTCTAAACACTGATGATATAGAAGTACAGACAAATATCTGCCCTTTTAACACAGTTTACTTGGAAAAACAAACACACATGTATTGATGAAACAAACACACATGTATTGATGAAGGTCATTAAGAGTGAATTTAAGTGGCAGGCCAAGGTGGGCGTATCACCTGAGGTCAGGAGTTGGAGACCAGCCTGGCCAACATGGTGAAACCTTGTCTCTACTAAAAATAAAAAAAATTAGCCGGCGTGGTGGCATACACCTGTAATCCCAGCTATTCAGGAGGCTGAAGCAGAAGAAATGCTTGAGCCTGGGAGGCTGAGGTTGCAGTGAGCTGAGATCATGCCATTGCACTCCAGCCTGGGCAACAGAGCAAGACTCTGTCTCAAAAAAAAAAAAAAAAAAAGAGTGAATTTCAAGAAGATTTAATTGATAATATAGTTGCCATACTTGTACAATGGGCATTACACTTGCAGGCTTTATGCTTAGCACTTTACATATATTAATCCATTTAATCTCTATAAGACTATGACATTTATACTCTTACCTGTGTTGAAGTGAGAAGCATGAGGCAATGAGAGGCAAAATAACTTAATTATTGTCACAAAGTCAGTAACTAGTAGAACTTGGGAACCCTGACCTTCTGGTTTTAGAGCCTGACTTTTAACTTAGTAACTGATCTGCCTGATTGCAAGAAAAATATACTGAGTAAAGCTTAATATATCAAGGCTATTTCCATGTGCCACAGGTGCACTCACTGAGAACTTTATTAATAGAGTGACAGCAAGCGTTATACGATAGATGTCTTAAGATCCTGTGTCTGTCTCTAATCTCATCCACATGAATAATAAGTTGAAATTTTAAAATATTAAACCACGAGGTGCTTTCTTTTTAACTACTTTCAGTGAATTCTGTGGCAAATACATGAAAATTCTATGTGAAACTTAATTGCTGAATTCAAAAACAAGGGGGGTGAATAACTATCATAATTTTTTAAAAAATCAAAGCAGTACATGATCATCCATGTGGGGGTGGAGTTGATGTAGGTTTGGGAGGATGGTTGGTTTCTCTTTCTCAGTGGGGTTGAGCGCTTCTTTCTGATTGATTGTGCATTTCAAAATTTAATGCATCAGTCCTGTTTCAATTGAGCTTCTCAAGTTATAGAATTTAAATTTCTTTTATTAGATCCTCTTAAAGAATCTCTTTGAAAGAAAATATTTATGTAATGATAATGCACTTATACATTTTGGCTCCTGGAATACAGAGTATAGTTTTTAGTGTCAGATTATTCCAAATCATGAACAAATATACAGAGGGAGTGGATAATGTTTCTCTCTCTCTACATTGTAGCTTTCCAGAGAATAGAGAAACAGTTCTTTTTCTCCTTAACTCCTATTCAGGACCCTTATTGCTAATGTAAAGAGCCAGAGAATGGAACAGTCAATGGGCATGTTTTCTTACTGGGTTAAATCATCAAAACGAAACTATCTAATCCTTTCTATGTCCTTTGCACTCCCTTCCACTCCCACCAGATATTTGTAAAGAGGTAAAAAGGTAAGATGTATTAAGTAATCATAAACTGAAAGAAGATTAAATAGAAAACTTGTTTAGCTTTCCTGGTGTATTTAAAAACTGTCCATTTTTAACTGGAATTTTATTCATAATTGACAATTGTGTTTAGGGTGTAAACTGCTCCAGAGATTTAGCTCAGAAGGGAGGATTGATGGCAGATTGGATTATCATAACTGTACTCTCTAACGCATAATACCATTTAGAGTTTATATTTAATAGCCCACTGATATGCTTGACTGTGACCCCATCCAAATTTCATCTTGAATTGTAGCTCTCGTAATCCCCATGTGTCGTGGGAGGTACCTGGTGGGAGGCCACTGAATCATGGAGGTGGGTTTTCCTATGATGTTCTCATAATAGTGAATAAGTCTCATGAGATCTGATGGTTTTATAAAGGGCAGTCTCCCTGCACATGCTCTCTTGCCTGCTGCCATGTAAGATGTGCCTTTGCTCCTCCTTCGCCTTCCACCATGATTGTGAGGCCTCCCAGCCATGCGAAAATGTGAGTCCATTAAGCCTCTTTTTTAATAAATTACCCAGCCTCTGTTCTGTCTTTATTAGCAGCATGAGAACAGACTATTTGTTTTTGTTTTCTTGGGGGGAAAAGGGATTAGTGTGAGAAAGCAAAATGAAGAAGGATTAACAGACAATAAGAATGAGCACACTAACATTTCTACTTACATATCAGATATTTTGCATATTATGCATTTTTAATTCTTATAACAACTATAAAAGATTCATTTCCAGTGGACAGACCTCGAATTAGTTTAAGTAGAGAGATAATAAGCAGCAAAAGTGTGTTAAAATCTATATTTGTCATATTGAACTGTCCAGTATTCTGTAAACATCAAACTTGACTTGGCACCTAAAAAGTGGATGCAATACCACAATTAACTCCCTGGAGAAGAGGGATAGTCCTTATCTACATTCTAGAACTATCCAATGAATAATGCTGGAAATAGTGTTTTATAGGCAAATATGATTTAATATGCAAAGGGAACAAGAATATTTATTCCAATTTCTGAGAACATAGAATCCTGGTCATATCTTTAATTCAAAACCCTGGCATGATGGTTGCAAAAGGCAAGCCATATCTGGCACATTGGACCTCAGAAAAGATACCTGAGTTTAAACTGGCATGAAGTATGTAAGAGTACTACGGAAATTTATTTTGTAATCACAGACTTTTATTGTTAAAAAGAGCCAAAGAATCAAATCCAACTCCCTCATTTACTAATGTGAATAGTTTTAAATGTCTTACTGAATTGCCTAAAAGAACTAAAAGGTGATAGTGACGGAGCTGGAATCAGCATCCAAGAATGAAATCCAGGCCTGCTCTAAGTCCCATAGGTGTCCATTATTTATCCTTCACATAAGCTTATTAGTTTGATTATCTTAAAGTTTTCATTTCTAAGGTATTTTGTTGATTTTCCTTTAATAACAAAAATGACTTTTATAAAGATGTGATTATTTATAATGCCTATATTTAACTTATAAATGATACCAGCAAATATCTTTGATGTAAGCTTAGAAAAACCATATGAACACATTTGCAGGCTCATCTTTAACTTGTCTCAGGCAAATTTATTTTTGTTGATTCAGGTCATTTAAAAAATACCTTGGACTTAGATTACCAATCACAGGGTCGAAAACAAAATAAACAAGTATGCAAACATGACAGAATAAATGATATTGAACTAAATTCTAATTTATTCCTTATAATTTCAACTTATTTTCAGAGTGAGGGAGTACATGTGCAGGTTTGTTACATGAGTATGTTGTGTGATGCTCAGGTTTGCAGTACAAATGATCCTATCATCCAGGTAGTGAGCATAATATTCAATATGTATATTAGATATTTTTCAGCCCTTGGCCTCCCTCCCTTTCTGTTCCCTCTAGTAGTTCCCGGTATCTATTGTTCCCATTTTCATGTCCATATGTACCCAGTGCTTAGCTCCCAGTTATAAGTGAGATTATGCAGTATTTAGTTTGCATTTCCATGTGAATTTGCTTAGAATAATGGCCTCTAGCTATATCCATGCTGCTGTAAAGAAACATTTTCGTTCCTTTTTATTGCTGTATAGTATTCCATGGTGTATTGGTACCACTTTTTTTTAATCCAATCCACCATGGATGGGCAGCTTTGTAAATTCCATGTCTTGGCTGTTGTGAGTAATGCTGCAATGAATATATGAGTGCATGTGTCTTTTTGTTAGAATAGTTTATATACCTTTGGTTGTATATTCAGGAATGGGTTTAATTGTTCATCAATGAAACAAATTTAAAAAAATATTTTACACATGACTAAAATTTTACAGAAGATAATTGAGCATATTTTCCTAATATCATGATCTTCTACCCCTTTAGATATTCTCTTTCTGGATTCAGATAGTATAATCAGAGAACAAGTGGGCCTCTGGGACATAAACTAAACATACAACAAATTCTAATGTAGTAGCCTTCTTTTTAAGCTTGACAATGGCGTTTATGTAAAAGGTCTTCTCCTGAGCAACACTGTCCAACTTCAGTGCTTATATGTTTGTGTTGTTTATTTTTATAATAGTAACCAGTTTGTGTTATGTTATCTTTATATTCCCAGCACTTAATAGAGTGTCTTGCATAAAATAGATGTTCAACAAAGATGTTAAACTAACAAATGACAGATAGAGCTATGTTAGCAGCATAATTACAGAAAAAAAAGACTACACAGAAGTACTATAAGCTTTTGATTCACAAAAACTGCATGTTCTAATACTAGTCATAGAAATGATTAGTATAATGAAAATTTAAGAATTTTGTTTGAGGTCTGTGAGACTCTTAGTAAACAATTAAAGGGATAAAGCAAACCATTCACAAAATATTGTATTTACCAACATATCAATATACATTTTGGTGAACAGTAAAAAAATGTCAGCATTTTCTAAAAGCAAACAATCTTGTTTGGAAGAAAAGAAAGGCATTGATTTTCACTAATGAATGTTTTCAGCTTTTTGCAATACGGATTTCTTAATGCTGGAGTCGTTTTCTTTATAGCAACAAATAGATTGAATGTTGGCTTGAAAATGCCATCTTCAAGGCTTCTTTCCATTGCCAGCACTTAGTAAATGCAGCCTAGTGTCTGCTGCTGCCAATGGTTGTTCCATTTTACCAATTAGAGTCCATGCCCTAGAGTGATGTAGTCGAAACATGACTAACATTGAGTGGCCATACAGGCAAGGTAGTAGAGGTGATGGGAATAATACTGATTTCATAGATCAATACCAGTGAGTGCTGAAGTTCAGATTCCCTTCCTTAACCAGTTT
This sequence comes from Piliocolobus tephrosceles, assembly GCF_002776525.5. Classification (NCBI taxonomy): domain Eukaryota; kingdom Metazoa; phylum Chordata; class Mammalia; order Primates; family Cercopithecidae; genus Piliocolobus; species Piliocolobus tephrosceles. The sequence continues at coordinate 157,121,683 of NC_045436.1, read as the reverse complement.
TGGTGGGAGTGCTAATAAGCAGTGAAAGACACAAAACATGGTCTAAAGTAAGAAGAAAAACATTACTTGCTGTGTTATTTTCTCTTGAATCACACAGAGTAAGCCAAGTACCTAGTTCTTAAAGTTTTCTTGGTTTGGATCACTTCAGGATCATTTGCTCTTCCATCTATGTAAACGAGAATAATGTGTATAAGTGTAGCATTGCTTATTGAATTAACTTTCTCACTAGGTAACTTATGAACAGCTACACAGCCTCCATATTTTGAACAGTCTGACAATCTCCTGATAGTACCTTTAGGTTTAGTCATTTGGTAGATGCTCAAAGAAATACATAATGTCCAGGGATTGCCTGTTTTTTAATTCTATTCACAAAAATGTCATTCATTTTGCATGTATATCTCTAATAGTTTATTCATTGTTGTCTTATGATGTTCTAATGTTAGAATATGTTTTCTATATGTATTTAGGAGATTTTAATCAAGAAAGAGTGAAGCACACTAACTATTAATTGGCATAGATGAACTACTTGAAAATGAAACTCTAAAATTATAATGGACTAAGCATAAAAAGTAGCTATTTCTTAAATAATCAGCCAAGATAGCTCTAGATTGGCTGATATGTGGTTCTAATTTACATTTTTATTTAGAAGCCCAGCTTGAGGTCCGGTGTGGTGGCTCACACCTGTAATCCCAGCACTTAGGGAGGCCAAGGCGGGCGGATCACGAGGTCAGGAGATCAAGACCATCCTGGCTAACACGGTGAAACCCCATCTCTACTAAAAATACAAAAAATTAGCCGGGCATGGTGGCGGGTGCCTGTAGTCCCAGCTACTCAGGAGGCTGAGGCAGGAGAATGGCGTGAACCCAGGAGGCAGAGATTACAGTAAGCCAAGATCGCACCACTGCATTCCAGCCTGGGTGGCAGAGCGAGACTCCATCTCAAAAAAAAAAAAAAAAAAAAAAAAAGATAAGAAAAGAAAAAAAAAGATGAAAACGGTTGTCATGAGAAGCTACTTGTCCTGGAGCAAATGACAAAATGACATGCAGAAGGAGTGAGTGGAATGATATGGAATGTTCAGAATTTTCTATAGTCAGCTTTACAGTTTGGTTTAGATAATTTTATCTACATCTTATGAACTATTTTTCTACTTTATTAACTCTTATTATGAGCATTTCTCCCAAACGATAACTCCCAGAAGAGTTTTTGTTTGTTTCTCTTTACTTATCAAAAAAGGAGAATTTTTAAGGTAAATATTATATGCAAACAACAGAAACTAAGGTTTTTGTATTTAAACGTGTTCTAAATTTTTAACTAATAATAATCATGCAAAGTATTCTTTGTACTATATTTATGATTCAGGATCTACTTTATCATTTTTTAACTCAATAAATGAATGAAATAGATATTTGTATTGTTCCCATGGCTTGATAAATCTAGGTAGGTGACATAGCCATTTGCAGAGTTTGACCAATTGAAAACATGTTTTCTGAATTTCTCTTATGTTGCTTCCCCTCCATTTCTAGCTTACAGTTTTGGAAGCTAATTTTTTCCAGAAATAATTGCAATTTTATGAGAAATTCACCAATGAAAATTATTACACATTCTGAAGAGTACTTTAGAACTTATTTACAAACCGGATAGGAAATATGTAGAATTTATCCATGAAAAAGCATAAATAAAATTCATTTTTAATCATATAATTCTACTGTCATTTGTTTCCATGCAATTGGTGAAGAATTACGTTTCTATGCATACCCTAGTTTCACTTTTGGAATGCAGCAAATGTAGTGTGAAAATGTCAGCAATATAGTTTTGAATTATTGCTTTGCTTTTAAGTGCTATGCTCTTTGGTGTTTGATCAAGTGTAAGAAATATCTGTAAGACTACATTGATGCATAGCCTGAGTTTATAAGTAAGGGGTTAATTAAACAAACAACAATACTAAAATATTTTTTCACATGTGATTGCTATAATTAATAATGATAAAAATATGAAGTTACCTAATAGTTGTGTTTTCTTTAACTTTGTGAGTATGGCATAAGTGTGTGTGTTTCTGTGTGAATAGAAGGGTAAATGTATTTTTGTATGTGTTTCCGATATTGCAGAGGCCATTGAACTCACCTGGCCTCTCATATTTATAGTTTATTGATCAGCTTTGGGACTATCTTTTACTGAGCTACAAATACCTCAGTCCTCAAGAGAGGAGAAAAACAGTACATAGATTACAAGGTTAAAAAAGAATTAATTCAAAAGAAAGATCCTGAGTGAAGCACTAAGCCCATTTTCTGGCAATATCCACAGATATTGCTTCGCTTCTCCTTCCTACAGTCACAGGCATGCATTCATAGGCAGAGACAGAGCCAAGATATGAACTTGAATTTTTTGATTCCTTAGCTGGCATATTTCTGTTTTGTAATAAGCAGCTGTTATTTTAGAAAATTCAAAATGGATTAGTATAACTGAGAGCAAGTGTTTTCATGGTATGACTCTGTTCTAAGTGATCCACAGCCACTACAAAAAAAAAAGAAAAGAAAAAAAAATGAAAAGCCAAAAAATATATATATATATAAAAGAAAGAAATAGTAAAAATAATGCTGTGTCAAAAGCAAGAGGAGCCACATTACATATGGAGTTAAAATAGTCTTCTCTTTGTGTTTTTTAAAACAATATCAACATGCACAGCGCTTGGCATTTTCAAGGAAAGTGTCTCATTTCCATTAACAAGGAAACCTCCTAATTCACAAATACACACAGTGGGTGATGTGTGTTAATAGCACTCTTAGCAGCCGATAATGTGGTGCAGTTAATGTATCTCAGCTTGAATTAACTTTACCACAAGCTATTGTTTCTTTTTATACAGCACAGGATCATGTGGAAAAATCTCTTAGAATCTCACAAGGGGAATTCAATTAACATTACTCACTACTGTACAGTAACATAAAATGAAGGCTATTTTAACCTTTTTTGAGTTTCCTGCTGATCAATTCAATGCTTTCCATTAGTTTAACTCCAGTTACTCCATAAACTCACCTTCATTGTTCAGAAAATACCGTTTCATTTATGGGGCAGAGTGTGGCTGCCAGTGGACAGCCAGAGTAGACTACAGAGACGAGAACATTTCCTCGCAGAGTGTCTAGATATGTCTCGGGGTAACATCACCTAACATGCATGTTTAAAATCCAGGAGCTTCAAATACTAGAACTGACTTTTTTAACCCTACCAGTATGCATTTGTTATGTGGCTTTTCTAGCTGAAGTAAAAATCCTGGATTTTGGTCATTAAGTCTTAGGACTTTAGTCATCAGAAAATTAGAAAATAGATATACATGAACACAAATTATTTATCCTTTTAGAAATAATGTTACAGATAAGAAAAATACTTTATAGGAGCTGAAAGATTAGTGTCCTTGACGCCTCTTCCACATTGACCACATCGCATTGCAGCTGACTCATGTTAAGTTTATTCCTCCAATTGTATTGTTTTTGTCCCATTCCCATAGTTACCACTCTAAAAGGACAGACCTCCAACTGATCCCCCAGCAAAAACTCTGACACCTCTAATTTCTCCTTGGCATTGCAACCTAAATGGTTTTCAAAACCCAAATCTCCTTGTGGAACTTCCTTTGTTAAAAGCCTCTATGGTTTCCCAAAGCTCTCAAGATTCAATACCAACATCCCTGCAGATAACCCCAGGTGTCCCAGCCCCTATTTAATTTTATGTGCCCCACTTCTCCCCTTTGCTCTCCAACTCTAATCACATTGACCTTCTTTTAGTTTCTGCCTATGAGAAACCTTTACAAAGGTATTAGCTTGATTGCTTTCTTAGCATTTGTCTCCCTAGAAAACAACTACTATAAGAACAAGGGCTTTGTACTTGCCTGTCACGTTGAGGACACTCTTAATACATGTCCACTTAATGAATAGCAGAACGGAGAAGACATTTTACCAATGATGCTTTCTGTTGGTTCAGAGTGTCCACTAGGAAGATTTAAATTCAGTTCACCAACGACACTCGTATCTCCTCTCTCTGAATCCCCACGTTTGGGTTAGTCATGCAATCTTCATTCAACAAATTGCAAATGAAAATAAGACAGTATACGCCAACAAAGTGCTTACAATGTATTTAGAGAGACAACAATGAGACAAATTAAGCTATAAAATAAGAAAAGAGCTCCAATTTATCCATGCAATTAAATTAGATTAAAAAATATATTTCACTTCAAAGTGACAATATGAAATAAGTATACAACATTATCTCATATTCATCAATATAAAGATAGTTTTGTTCCCTAAATTTAACAAAAAGAGGCCAGATGTGGTAGCTCACACCTACATCCCAGCACTTGGTGACAAGGTGAGAGGATTACTTGAGCCCAAGAGTTCAAAACCAGCCTAGGCAACATAGGGAGACTCTATCTCAAAAAAATAGGGTAACATAGGGAGACTCTATCCCAAAAAATAAAAATAAAAAATTAGCCAGGCAAGGTGGCAGTATACTCCCAGATACTCAGAAAGGCTGAGATGGGAGATTACTTCACTTTGGGCTGGGAGGTTATGGCTGTAGTGAGCTGTGATCACACTACTGCATCACTTGAGCCTGGGAAACAGAGTGAGACCCTGTCTCAAAAAAAAAAAAAAAAAAAAAGAGCACTGTTTTCCAGGACAAAAGCATATCTTTTATTTCTTGGTGGAATCCATAGCATGTATATTGCCCAATAGTTATTAATCAAGTCAAATTGTACCAGTTCTTTCATCTCTCAATAAACATATATTTCTATCAAGTAATATGTCCTGACTAGCCCTCCTTACTACTCATTAAGATCTTGCATCTTCCAAATACACAATTGCTTTAGTTTAATCAGACTATATTTATGCCCTCAATTGTTATTTTATATGTGGCATCTAGTTCATATGTATATGAATGAACCATGCTCTCAAAATACTAGTTGGCCTGGAAGGCTAGGTTAACAATCACCAAAGCACAGTAACAAAACTTGGACCGGGCTCAGGAGCTTAAATTCTAGTTTTGCTGCTACAAACTTTTAGCTGGTGGCTTAGTACAAGTCACTGGAAGTTTTGATCTTTAGTGTTCTTATATCTATTACCATATAGAGATAGTAGCTGTTACCTTGACTGAAAGGTGGTTATGGATATGACATAACTTAAACATTATAAAGTAGTCTTTCTCAGAGATCATCCTGAGGACTATTGGTCCCAGGAAATGGTCTTAAAGAAAGAGACCTGTGGTCACATAAGTATCAAAAATACAATCTATAATGGCAAGAGAGATCTACAAAGCAATTTCATATATTAAAATTCTAAGGCATGGCTTCAGGAAAACTATTTATTTGTATTTAACATGATGTTTTCCAAATTTGTTTGACTATGGAAACTGTTTTTTCTTCTTAGAGGACATGAAGCAGAGAAACATTTTTATATTTGCAAAACATGTTAACACAATTATGTGGAGTAATAAAGCATTGATTTGTAGTGTTGTACATGGAATGTATTGAATCAGATTTCGAAAAGAAGAAAAATATCAATAATTAAGGGAATAATCAAATTATCATGTTTAATTTTTAAGTTTAACATATATACACACATATATATTACTATATTATTTTGATAAGACATACAATGTTTAGTTACATATTTATTTCTCATCTTTAGGCTAAAGACAATGAATATCAAATATAAAATTATGTCAAATTTTCTGAGTGTTTGCCACCTGATACAATTAGCTAGAAATCAAATATAATTTGTTTAACTTTCTTTCTTCTTGCAAATGTAGCACTGACTCTATTCTAGATTTTAACCTGTGACTACTAAGAGATGAAGAAGAAGAATCACAGTACTCATGCAGTTAGTGGAAATCTTCTCCCAGCAGCATTCTCTATACTTTCAATTAGCTTAAATTATTTCAATATTTGCTTCTCTCTTACTTTTCACTTGTAAAATAAATTACATTCAGTAAGCACTGTACTTAAACAATATAAGCTATGCATTCACTTAGGATCAGAATAAGCTCATATGGGGAAAATACACATTTATATTATTGCTCAATGTTTACTTGGAAGCAATGGCATATATTAGATTATGTTTAGTCTTTTTTTTTTTTTTTTTTTTTTTTTAATTTGGTAGAGTGACTGGACTCCAAATGTTTAATCTTAATTGAGAACTACGGCTACAATTGTTGAACGGCTACAGCAGAATCACAATTTTATTTGACTTGTCCTTAGGGTAAAGTTTAATGTTGTTTAGTTTACAATTATTCACTTCACAGCATCACACATAAGAAAGGTAGCATGATGTGGTGAAATATGTGACTGTCAGTTGTTTAATTTGAAACTGACAGTGAGATTTTGTTTTAATATCATTGATATTTTGTAAAAAAACAAGAATAAATGAACTTGCCAAAACATCTCTGAACCTTTCTTTGGGTTTAAACACTTTTTTGCAATGGCATATTGTTGTTTAGAATGGCGACTCTCTAAGTAAGAGCCCTGACTAGGAGCCTCATCAACAACACCAAATGGGAACTTGTTAGAAATGCAAACATTTAACTCCATTCCAGACCTGCTGATTCACAAGTGGGGTGTCACCACATTGGCCAGGCTGGTCTCGAACTCCTGACCTCGTGATCTGCCCACCTCGGCCTCCCAAAGTGCTGGGATTACAGGCATGAGTCACCGCTCCAGGCAAAGTACATCAACTTTTAAAAAATTATTGAGTGTTTTGCAGAAACCCAATTTAGTAGGTTGGATCCCCGTAATGTCTGTGTGAATCAGTGATTAGGTGAACTCATTTTTGAGGCTCATTTTGTAGGAGCACTTAACCGCTGCTTCTAAGGACAAGACTTGACATATAGGGTAACCAATTACTGTAATTTTTCCACTCAATCCGTCTTGTTGTTTATATGTAGTAATGATGCAGGAAAAAATATTTAAGTTTTAAACATTAGAAACTTGGCACAATAAGAAATCTCTCTACATACTGACTCTATTTGACCATACAAGACTTATGGCTCCCAGTGGCCATGGAACATGCCTTTTTCATGTAATGCAAGTGCAACTCAACCATTTGTTTACTTATTAGTTTATTTACACAAGTATTTCTTGAATGTTCTATATGCTTGACCTTGTGTCAGTCCTAAGAACACAATAATGACTCTAAAATGCAATAATCTCATAAGGCAAAAAAAAAAAAAAAAAAAATACAAATGGTATTATAGTATACAGTTCATAAGTACACCCGTATGTTATTTTATTGTCCTTAGTAGATATTGCATTTTTTCACAAAGTGAAGATTTGTGGCAACCTTGTGTCAAGCAAGTCTATTGGCACCCTTTTTCTAACAGCATGTACTCACTCTGCCTCTGTGTTATATTTTGGTAATTCTCCCAATACTGCAAATATTTTCATTAATATTATATATCTTATGGTTATCTTTAATCAGTGATCTTTAATATTACTATTACAATTGTGCTGGGGTATCACAAACCATGCCCATGGAAGACTGTGAACACAATTGATAAATGTGTGTATTCTGTGTATGTATTCTGACTGTTTCAGTCATTCAGTCATCTCTCTCCCTCTTTTGGGGTCTCCCTATTCCATGAGACACAACAATGTTAAAATTAGGCCAACCAATAACCCTCCAATGGCCTCTAAATGTTCAAGTGAAATCTTGAATAAATGATTAAGCTTAATGAGGAAGGCATATTGAAAGCTAAGATAGGCTGAAAACTAGACTTCCTGCACCAAACAGCTAGCCAAGTCATAATTTCAAGAGAAAGTTCCTGAAAGAAATTAAAAGGGCTGGGTGTGGTGGCTCACACCTATAATCCTAGCACTTTGGGAGGCCAAGGTGGGCAAATCAACTGAGGTAAGGTGTTCAAGACCAGCCTGGCCAACATGACAAAACCCTATATCTACTAAAAATACAAAAATTAACTGGGCGTACTGGAACATACTTGTAATCCCAGCTACTTGAGAGGCTAAGGCAGGAGAATAGCTTGGGAGGCAGAGGTTACAGTGAGCCAGTATTGTGCCACTGCACTCCAGCCTGGATGACAGAGCAAGACTTCATTTCAAAAAAGAAAAAAAGAAAAAAAAAAAGAAATTAAAAGTGCTACTCCAGTGAACACACAAACAATACAAAATACAAAATGAAAAAGCCTTACAGCTGATGGAAAGTTTTCGTGGTCCAGATAAATGACCAAACTAGCCACAACATTCCTTTAAGCTAAAGCCTATGCCAGGGAAGGCCCTAACTCTCTTTAATTCTCTGAAGGCTGAGAGATTGAGGAGCTGAAGAAGAAAAGTTTGAATATAACAGAGGTAGTTTCATGAGATTTAAAGAAAGAGGCAATCTTGATAACATACAAGTGCAAGAGGAAGCAGCAAGTGTTGATGTCCAAGATGAAGCAAGAAGATCTAGCAAAGATAATTGATGAAGTTGGCTATACTAAAGAATGGCTATTCCATATAGACAAAGCTGCCTTCTATTGGAAGAAGATGCCATGTAGGACTTTCATAGGTAGAGAACAGAAGTCAGTGCCTGGCTTCAAAGTTTCAAAGGACAGGATGACTCATATTGAAGGTTAATGCAGCTGGTGACTTTAAGTTGAAGTCAATGCTCATTTACCATTCTGAAAACCTTAAGGCTCTTAAGAATTATACAAAAATGTACCTTGCCTATGTTCTATAAATGGAACAACAAAGCCTGGATGATAGAACATCTGTTTATATTATGTAATACTGAATATTTTAAGTGCACTGTTGAGACCTACTGCATTGAAAACAAGATTCTTCTCAAAATATTACTGCTCATTGGCAATATACCTGGTCACCCAAGGGCTCTAATGAACATATACAAGAAGATTAGTGTTGTTTTTCTGACAGCTAAAATAACATTTATTCTGCAGTCCATGGATCAAGGAGTCATTTTGACTTTCAAGTTTATTGTTTAAGAAATACATTTCATAAGGCTATAGCTGCCATATATAGGGATTCCTCTGAAAGATCTGAGCAAGGTAAATGGAAAATCTCTGGAAAGAATTCACCTTTCTAAATGTTATTAACAACATTTATGATTCATGCAAGGAGGTCAAAATATCATTAAAAGGATTTTGAAGAAATTCATTTCAAATATTACCAATGACTCTGAAAGTTTCAAGACTTTAGTGGAGAAACTAACTGCAGATGTGTTGGAAATAGCAAAAGACCTAGAATTAGAAATAGAACCTGAAGATGTGACTGAATTGCTGCCATCTCATGATATATTTCAAACAGTTTAGGAGTTGTTTATTAACAAATCAAGTGGTCTCCTGAGATAGAATCTACTCCGGGTGAAGATGTTGTAAACATTCTTAAAAATACAACAAATTATTTAGAGTATTAAACTTAGTTGGGAAAGCAACAGCAGGGTTTGATGGGATTAACTCCAAGTTTGAAAAAACGTTTGTGGGTAAATTGCTACCAAACACTACTGTATAATACAGAGAAATCTTTTACGAAAGAGTTAATAGTTGCAGCAAACTTCGTTATTTGTCATAGCCTCCTCAGCCTTCAGCAACCATTATCTTGATTAGTCAGCAGCTATCAACATTGAGGCAAAATCCTCCAACAGCAAAAAATATTACGACTCTTAAGTCTCAGATTATAGCATTTTTTTTTGCAATAAAGCATTTTTTAAAATAAGGTAATACTTTTGGTATATCTCATGCTATTGCACACTGAATATACTATAGTATAATTAAACATAACTTTGATATACATTAAGAAACCAAAATAATCTTATGATTTGCTTTATTGTGATATTTGCTTTATTGCAGTGGCTTGGGACTAAACGTGCAATATTTCTGAGGTATGCCTTTGATTGGCTATTAAATGGTTAAGCAATAATTCCATGCTACTGTTTCAGCCAAGGAATTGTCAGGAAGTATCCTATAACTTCATAAATTCATATAACTGTCATATATGCAAAGCAAACTTTTATTTTACTTTGTTTGTTTCGTTTTTCCCTTTGGTGACTAATATGCTACTATCTCTTTTCCCCAGAGGAAGATAAATGTATCGTGTTTTTCATCAATGCAGTGTAGGAAGAGAATGCTAGACACAAAGAGAGAGAGAGAGAGAGAGAGACAAAAAAAAAAAAAAAAAAAAAAAAAAAAAGAACAGGTCATGCAGGTCAGGAAGAGCTGCAGGGCTAAGCATGCCAACCAAAAATATTCCCAGGACTAACAAGTAAAGCAGATCATCAGCATTTTGCAGAGTGTATTGGAGAGAGAGAAGCAAAAGCCTCTGTGGTCTTTATGTTAAAAAGACACGTCTGCTCTGGAATCAAAATACTTCCAATCCTGGCACCCTACTCTCTGGTCTATGACCTTGCATTAGTTATTTAATCTCTCTGAGATGGATTTCTGATGCAGAATTTGTGCGAAAAAATAGTACCTGCTTCATAGGATTATTGTGAGAATTAAATAAGATGATCCACATAAAATTTTCCCCATTGTATCATGCACAAAGTAAGTGCTCGGCATTTTTTTTCTTTTTACTACTATTATTATTAATTTTTCCAAATAGAAAATTTAGGCTTTTCATAATATGGGCATAACTCCTTCATCAGATTATTCCATGGACAGTAAATTCAAACTTCAGAGCTTTAAATTGCAATGAGACTGCAAATGTCACAAAAGGAAAAATAGATAAGAGACTTAAAAATAAAATATTTTTAATAAGTATGTGATATTCACTATAAAAATACTGGGAACTTATATAACAAAATGGAAAAGTGGTTGCCTAATCAGTGCTGATGATATTAGTTTTTTTTCTTCTTTTTCATATTATCTGAAATTTCCATATTGGTAACAATTAAGTATACATTACTTTTAAAATCATTATGAAGATAAATTTGAAGGAAAATGTTGTATTAATGCATCTGTTTCAATACACTATTTTAATAATATGTATGCCTATCTGGATACACATTAATGAGTACAAATATAAAAGGATACAGGAACAGAAAGGTGAGGTCCATACTTTATGTTCATAAACTTTGAGGACAAGCTTTCCAGATTAGTTGACCCTCAATAAAATTTTAAGAGTAAACAAGGAGAAAAAAAAAGAAGTAAAAGAAAAAGGGGACATTCAACCAAATTTAATGCTGAGTCCTGTGGCTTCAAGGGAAATGGTTGAGCATCTTTACACAATTGCAAGTGCTACCTGGCGCTGTAGTGTGTGCCTGTGTCCCAGCTATTCACTGGCTGATATAGGAGGATCTCTTGAGCCCAGGAGTTCTGTGCTATAGTGATCAAGAGTCCTCCATAAATTCAGCATCAATATACTGACTTCCTGGGAGAGGAGGACCACCAGGTTGCCTAAGGAGGGATGTAACAGACCAGGTAAAAATAAAAATAAAAATAAAACAGAGCAGGTCATAACTCCTGTGTTGATCAGTAGTGGGATCACTACTAATGCAATTTCTTCCAAAGAAATGGGAGATCCCGTTTATTTAAAAAAAAAAAAAAAAAAAAAAAAAAAAAAATTCAAGTGCTTTCATAGGTCAGGAGTAAAGAATAATGGAAAGTAGTAATGGGAGATGAGTCGGAATCTGTGGCTAGGTTTTGTATGACTCGTTAAGGATTCTATGTTACACTGAAATATCAAAGTGCCTTTTTATAATTTAATGATGTTAAAAGATCATGCTGGTTCAAGGACTGTGAGGCCTGAGCAAGTTAAGAGAGCGAAGGGACTGTAGCAGAAACCATGGCAAGAAAAGGAGAGAGATTAAATAGTCACAGTGCAGTTAACTTATAAGAACTGGACTAATTATTTCCATTCTTGATAAAATTCTTCTGTTACGTTCCCATAAAATAGTTTTAATGGCTAAGGGAATGAGAGTCCTTAACTCGTTAATATAAGGAAGGAAGACAATGGAAGGAGCACAGGTTGTGGGCTATTGAACTAAAAGAGGGGAGAGATAATGAGTTTAAATTTGTTCAGATATAAGGGCTGTCTATGGTGCAACTATTCATGTCTAGTAAGCAATTGGACAGGACAATGAGCTGAGTGAGGTGGGTGGAAAACTTTCCATAGCTAGAGATGGTGGAAAAATAGTGTAGGTGGAGAAATGAATGCAAAGTGTCAGCAATTGGCTGCTAAAGGAAAGCAAAAACTGTGTTGAGAGAGTAAAACAGGGTAAGTCTGGCAGAAGCACAGAATTTCTATAAGGGTCATGGGAGACAAAGGTGAAAAGGACTATTTGAGCAGGATTAGAAAGAGTCTGGCATGCCAGAGGGAGAAGTTAATATTGCAGTCTATTTAGAAAGAGATCCACTTACTTACATAGGGCCATAATTGTTTCTATTTAGTGTATATCCTGGTAGAGAAATGCAATGTAGTGTTTAAGAGAAAAACTACAAGAGTAAATAGCCTAGCTTTAAATCCCAGCCTTAAGGCTTACTAGCAGTGTGACTTGGAGCAAATTGTTAATCTCTTAGTTCTTTAGTTGTGCCATCTGCAAGTTGATGACTATGATTGGCTACTTTCCCTGGGTGGTTATAAGGATTAAATGTGTTAATATATATGTCACCCTGTAGGAAGTGTTATATGTGGACATACGTATGCAAAATATACATACACATATACTGCAAATATTATTACTCTATCTTTATTTCTTGTATTCTTCTGATGAGATATATCTCATATGAGATATATGAGACTCCTTCCTACTCTCTAATTTTACCTTCAATAAAAAAAAAAGCAGCTCTCCATTTTATAATGCCAATCTTTAATTTCATTTATGGAGACAGGATTTATAAGGTCCTTCTCATTCTCATGAGTAGCATAATCATGACACATTTTGATGTATAGCACATCAGTAATATTTAAGAAATGGTAAAAAAATTACAATTTTCAGGCCATCCTAGAGTATCATTTATTTATTTTTTGATGAATAGCTGATTTTTATTTAAATTGAACAATTTATATGTCAACTTATTGATACTGTGTTCACGAGTTAATATTTCTATAGGATGGTTCTTAAATACAGGTACATTACATGGACACTTATCTCTAGGCTAAGGCTACCTAGGCACCTCATCCTCCTGCCTACAATGATTACAATAGATTGGGGTGAGTATGCAACCTATATCAGCCTTACGAGGTGGACACTTTGGATTTTGCTTATAGTGCTAAAGACAAACTGAGTCTTTTCTTGAAGAGCGAGGTGGTAAGAAGTAAGGCTGTAACAAATAGAGCAATTTGCAAATATTAGAATGAAGTCTGGAGCTACCAAGGGGATCAGCATAGTGAACATGGAAATGAAGCTGATGTCACAAACAATAGAACATAGAGTGTACGTGTGGCCTGCTGAATCAAGGCTTACCTGAAAAGCGCTCTATTTGTAGATTAACATATAACCTAAGTGCATATATAAATTTTCTGTGTTGTTTAGGTCACTGTAAGTAAAGCTTTCTGTATTTTATAGTGCAAAAGTCCTCACAGATATGACTGCTTATACAGATTTTGACCTACTTATGCTTTATTACTTCTCTCTGCTCTCTGAAAGTCAGAATATAAACATCTAAAGTTATTTCAAAATATGTACCTAGGCATTTTACTTTTGCTATGTGATAGTCATGCATTCTATAAATATTTGCAGAGCTCCTAATATGTTTAAGGTACTTGGTGATGCTGGGGATAAAATAAAAATATAATATATACAATTTCGTTGCATATTTAATCATATCTTTTTTTTTTTTTTTTTTTTCCCTGAGACAGAGTCTCGCTCTGTCACCCAGGCTGGAGTCCAGTAGTGTGATCCCGGCTCACTGCAAGCTCCGCCTCCCGGGTTCACACCATTCTCCTGCCTCAGCGTCCCGAGTAGCTGGGATTACAGGCGCCCGCCACCACACCCGGCTAATTTTTTGTATTTTTAGTAGAGACAGGGTTTCGCTGTGTTAGCCAGGATGGTCTCGATCTCCTGACCTCATGATCCACCCGCCTGGGCCTCCCAAAGTGCTGAGATTACAGGCGTGAGCCACCGCGCCCGGCCTTAATCATATCTTTTGAATGAAGTAGTCTATCTATTGAATGCTTCATATTGAATGAATCATTGAGTGACCATACCAATGAAGTATACAGAGGTATCATGTGAGTTCACTTCAATACATTTTATAAGTATATAATATATCCCCCAGACTATGTTATCAATTTGTTGGTTCTCGGCAGTAAATCCATCCTTCATTTCCTGCTCTGGGAAGATTTAACAGGAGCTCTTTAAACCTTGTTGCTTTCCAAGATGGCATGATTTTAAGCTTTGTCAGTAGTTTGTGCTGGAGACCAACTACTACTTTCAAGAAGAGGCTTTCCTTTCTGATTCCACTGTGCTTTTCTCAATAGACTCCTTCAGTGCACCCAGTGCCCCACTCCTGCAGCAGGGGCGACTTCAGCACCTCGCTCTCACAGCACGTGCACCTTTTGTGACACCCAGCCTCTTGTGCACAGAGGTGAACATCTTCCTGAAAACCGCTTCTCCTGGTACCTTAAAGGAAGAATATCCAGCAAGTTCCACTGGTGCAGCATCAGACGGACTTCAGTGCCCTTCAATGAGCCATGCCCATGTTTTCTCTAATGACGTCTGGATCACAGTCATGTGATCCAGGAGTGACTGCTCCTTATATCTGCTATTCCTCTGGTTTTTAGGGGTCTCTTTAACTTTTACTACCAAGCCCACATTAATCTATTGCAATTAATATTCTTTATACTAAACTTTTTATTTTCAAATTATAATGTGGTTTGTCTCCTGAGTAGAAATGACAAATGCAGGTACCAAATCTAAACCAGGAGAGTTTGGGGAATTTTCTAATAGGAGATGACTTACCAGTTGAAGTTTGGATGTCGAGAAAATGCTAGTGAAGAGGATAAAGAGAAGCTAGATGAGGTGCAGATAGAAAGAGTTGTCGAAAAAGGTACATGTTTAAGTCATTGGTTCTCAAGTTATGATCCCAAACTAGCAACATCAGCATCACTTGAGAAATTGACATGAAAACAAATGTCCAAGACTGAATCAGAAACTCTCAGGGTAGGCCCAACAATTTTTGTTTTAATAAATCCCCAAGGGGATATCTATGCATGCTAGAGTCTAAGAACAATTAGCTTGACTTGCTATGATTTAGGTGTGATATTCTTTCATCATAGCCCTACACTGTGATGATGAATGAGTATGCTACCCTTTAGGTCAGAATAAGTAGTATTTTAATAAATGTCGTGTGCATCTACCTTCCAAGGTACTGAGAGTTGATACTATAACCACAGTGGAAAAAAACAAACAAAGAAAAAAATGGAACATGTAAAAATAAAGTAAAATAATCTAAGTAAGAGAAAATAGGGCAGATTATTTTATAAAAAATTATCAGCTTTTAAAATATTAAATGTTATATACCATACATTTTAATTCCTCTAAGAATGTCATCTTCTGTCCTACAAAGGATGAAGGTCTGTAGTTAAAAGAAATTATTCATTATTGTCTTTCAACTTACACTAAGCTGTCTATATCAATGTGACAAGATTCTTTTCATGGCCTAGTATTAAGAAATTCTCCACTAATAAGGTTTTGATTATTTCATTGATTTGTTAGTTGCCTGAGGCCATTCAATAGAAATTCTTATTATTATGGAGTGATAAGCAGGATGTGTTTTAGGTCACATTATTCATATGAAAAATATTTCCATAAGTGGAAATATTTCCATTAACAGAGTTCTATATGCTACTTCTCAAGGTTAATTGTTTCCTCTGATCTCCAGTTAATATCTATTATTCTTAAACCCAGAGATTAGCAAAATGACAGACAGAGAGGACATTCAATGTCTGGAAGATACTGATTGGAGGCTTTGAGTTTTTTTAGACACAGACCAAATAGCATTTAAAAACTAGCTTCAAAAGATAAAAAACAATTATGATAAATTATATGATAGGCTCACCCCTAGACTTTCTGTCTTTAAAAACAAGTCAACAAATTTGATAAGAAAAACAGGACAACATAAAAATTTGTATTTTATTGTGCTGCCATAATTTAACTTATTTTTAGATCAATTTAAGAAGAATATGTGTTTTTCTACTATTTCGTGGGTAAATATGGGCATTAATGCAAGACATAACTTAGATAAAGAGTTTATATTTAGTGCTTCAGAATGTATTGCTGAAAGATTTACGGGAAAGCAGTGATGAATGTTAAACTGTACAGGCACCAGAATGTGACACGGCAATAGTGATTAAAGTAGTATCTGAACCAACAGATGCAAATTGCCAAGTGTTATTTCTAACCATCATGATTTCGTTTTAATGCAAAGACTCTGTGATCCATTCTACTTCTGGACATTCTTCACTTTAAAATAGTATGGAGTACCTATATCTATTACAAAATACTTTTTTTTTTTTTTTGTAATTCTATTTCCATAATATTTGTACAACCACATGCCCAGGCATACTCCGTTTTTTCTCCTATTAGAGGTAAAGCACTTTCACCCATTATAAAATACATTTAGGGGACTCTATATACTAGAAAATGGAAGGCCAACGAGCTAAGTTTTAAAAGAAGACAGTATCTTGTGTGATAAACCATGAGGATATTGAAATTTCTTGAAACTTCTAACTGGTAGCCAAAAACTTTGGTATGAATGCATTAGCAAAATTAGCCACTCACTCCTTTAAGTGAGATTTGAAGTTTATCACTAATTCAATTATTTGAACCAAGGAAAACAGAGTGTGAGAGATAAATGACTGCAATTTTGCTTTTTAAAATGCACAGGCAGAAGAGATAATATTCTCTGATGTGCCATTGACCCTCAGATACAGTCAATGTGGGTATCCACATTCACATAAAGTGCAAAAAATGAGAATCCTGCCAAAGAAAAACAAGAATCCTTAGCTTCTTGACCATGTCACCATTATCTCTCTATCCTATCCAGCATAAAGGCTTCGAGTAAATCATATTGATCAAAACCCATAAGCTGAGAATATTATTTTAAGAGACATTCAAGTGCAACTCTTCGGTTACTATTTTACAAATAGTTGGTCAGATGACCTTAAATAAAAGCTATCTCCTTGGGCGCATAGAGTTTGTAATAGAAACAAACAGAAAGGCAAATTGTAGCTATCTTCAAAGTCACAGCCTCATTACTACAAAGTGATACTCAGCCAATTGCATCCTACATCTCTGTGCTGTGAAGCTATACAAACTCAGACAAAAATATTGACACTGAATCATAGTGCGCTTGTTATACAAAACAGAAAAGTAGTTTTTGGAAGTCCTGTAGTTCTTAAGCACTGAAAAGTTTAGGCCTATGCACAAAGAAATAGAGGGAACAGGATGGAATGCCACCTTCAGCCATTCTCACGTCTCTGTTGTACATTTTGCTAAATCCACATACCATCTTGTTATTTTGGCATGCATATGTACCATCTTTTTTCCCTGAATATTTTTAATGGGCAACTTTTTTAACTGACATCAATGTATCTAAAAAAGAAACTTGAAGTTACTAGCATAAAAGTAAAGCCAGTATCATGCAATAAAAGAAAATATTAAAAATTAGTAATCAAATCTAAAATGTTAGATATTAAACTTTAGAAAACATTGTGTCTGCTCAAGACTCTGATTTTGAGATTTGCTCTAGCTCTGTTAATAAAAACAAGCTATTTATCATCCAATTGATAACGTTTAATACTAATTAACTAGCTTGGCTTTCTCCTTCATTGAATTATAGGAATTGACCAAAAAAATCAAAACTAAAGACTATCTGATTGCAAAATTTCAAAAGACAAGTGATAAGTAGAAGACCAGAAAGTTCTGGTAAAAATAAGCAAATTATATATCAAAAATGTGAAACAGAAAGTTAGACTCCTCAATAGCAACAATGGACCTAGGAGGTGATAGAGCAATGCTTTCTTAATAAGGCATATTTTCATCCCAGTGTTTGATGTCTAGCTAAATTCTGAATCAGGAATTCAGAGAGAAACGTATTTACAAATGTGCAAAGGCTTAAGCATTTTTTTTAACATGCATTCATTTTTAGGAAACCAAGAAGAAAAGAAGAAAATCTTAGACATAGGATCTGGGTTCCAGATTTTTCTACATTAGAAAGCAAGGAAGGAAAATTCAGGATATAAAATTTGTAGTAAGTCCAGAAGGCAAACAGCTCCTATTTAAGCAGGACAACAGAAGATGATGAGAGAAAGCTGACCAGGTAATCAAAGCAAAATAAGCAATCATAGAAATTGATAGATTATCTGATATATTTGAGCTTGAAATTGAATATTGATAGGTGATATGTAAATTGGGTTTCTGAAATAAGGGATTGCTTCCTTAAACACAAGAAATTATTTCAAAAGGCAAATTGTAATCCTAGAAACACACAAAAAATTACATAAGGAAAAAAATAATCATCAAAGACCACTTGAATCTATAGTAACTAAAATTATATAATTGTAACATAATAAGAATAAAAGCATATTCAGTTCAAATTTTGATATATCAATATTAGCAGAAATGGCAAAATAAGGGGATGAAAATATAAGATAGCTTAATTATACTTTGGGGACTGCTTGAGGGTGGAGGGTGGTAGGAGGGAGAGGATCAGAAAAAATACCTGTAGGGTACTATGCTTAGAGACAAAATAATCTGTACATCAAATCCCCATGATATGTGTTTACCTATGTAACAAACGTTCACAGGCACTTCTGAACCTTAAATAAAAGTTAAAAAAATGAAAAAAAAAATCTTTGATAGGAACTAAGTGAAGAAGTAGATAGATCTAAAATTAATGTATCAAGAAATAGAGGCATAAATATGCTTTATAAAATAACTAGTAAAAAAGAAAGTAACAACTAAAAATAGTAAATTTTGTTGTTCATGGACTGAGATCAGGTTGAAGTAAAATATATTAAGTAAAAAGAAATTCAAACATTACATATTTGTCTTGGACAAAAATAGAATTCAACTTACAAAGAAAAAATTGCAGTAACAAGGAAATCAGTGTTTCTTGATGCTATTTTCCAGCCCTACCTGTGATAGATACATGAATTGCATATAATGATTCTTAGTTCTTTTGTAATTACTCTGAGAAAAAGTGGACAATCATTAATCATCATGAAGAGGTAACTTGTATTGTTCAAATACAAATTTTTAAGATACCTATAATTATTAGTTATGAGGCTGTGAGCCTAGAAAATAAAATTTACTTTAATAAAAGTTTACCTGTAATTATCATTTTATAGGAAACTTGTGTTCATCTGTTTAGTATATCTTATCTAATGAACTCTGAGATATTTGAGAGAAAGGAATTTTCATTCTTCTCTGATTCTGTTGTACTGGGAAAATGGTAAGTATTCAATACATGTTTTGCTTTTATTTTAATTTTTACTTTTATTTTTATTATTATTATTTTTTGAGACAGAGTCTCACTCTGTTGCTCAGGCTGTAGTGCAGTGGCGCGATCTCAGCTAACAGCAACCTCTGCCTTCCAGGTTCAACCGATTCTCCTGTTTCAGCCTCCCGAGTAGCTGGGACTACAGCCGCCCGCCACCATGCCCAGCTAATTTTTGTATTTCTAGTAGAGACGGGATTTCGCCCTGTTGGCCAGGCTAGTTTCGAATTCCTGACCTCAGGTGATCCACCCGCCTTGGCCTCCCAAAGTGCTGAGATTACAGGCGTGAACCACCGTGCTCGGCCATGTTTATTATTATTAATTAAAAATTTTTAAACTTATATCTGAACTATTTGGTAAAAGGGTTATTACTTTTTTTCCCCAAAAATTTCAGAGCTTAGGTCACAAGTGTCATTATCTCCCCCTTCTTTTTCCCCCAATTTTTTACAGTGGTAAAATGCACGTTGACGTTTACCATCTTAACCATTTTTAGGATCACAGTGCAGTGGTATTAAACACATTCATAATGTTGTGCAACAATCGCCACCATCTGTCTCCATAACTGTTTTCGTATTGTCAGACTGAAACTGTGTACCCAGTAAATGATTATCCCGTCTTCCCTTGTATCTATAGCCCTGAGCAACCTCTGGTCTATTTCCTGTCTCTATGACTTTGACTACTCTCAGTACCTGATGTAATTGGAATTATATAGTATACTTTTCTTTTTGTGTCTGTTTCATTTCACTTAGGATAGTGTCCTCCAAGTTCACTGATGTCATAACATATGCTATGACATATTTCTTCCTTTTTAAGACTTAATTATGCTCCATTGTATGTATATGCCATATTTTGCTGATCCACTCATCTGTTGATGGACACTTGGATGGCTATCATGTTTTAACTATTGCAAATAGCACTACTATGAATATAGGTGTACGAATACCTCTTAGAGACCCTGTTTTCAATACTTTTGGTTATATACCCAGAAGTGAATTCGTTGAATAATATGGTAATTGTATTTTCACTTTTCTAAGGAACTGCCATACTGATTTCCATGGTAGCTATACCATTTTACATTCCCACCAACAATGCATAAGTTTCTGAAAGCAAGGGGAACCCATCCAATCATTGTATTAACATTTTCATGCTTCATTCAGCAAAGTATAACAGAATTTTAGAGTTTATAAAAAATGTTAACTTGTTTTAAAATTGCTCATCATTGTCCTGCAAAGACTTTTGCTAGAATAAGTTAAAATTTATTTGGATAATCAACAGCAGTAATCTAGAGAATTAATTATAGAAAGCTCTGCAGTGACACAATAATTTCCAATTACATTTCACAGCACCCTTTTTGTTGAGTGTCTTGTTTGTCTTTCTCCTCATGAACTACTTTGGAAGAAATTATTCCTTTAAAATATGCCATAAGTTTATTCAGAAGGACTTTATAATTTTAGTACAACTGTTTATGTCAAAAGGTATACTCTGAAAGATGAAAGCTTGCACAAGCATGTGGGCCTGGGGAACATTTCTCTAGTAAAAGGCTTTCCTCCTTTGTTACAATAAATGGTCTTTCTGCACTCAGGGGGCTCTGGCTCTGAGAATTAATGCTGACATTCAAACTTGGATTCTTATTGGACTGAGCGATACAAACACTTTAGAAGATCATAGCAACAAAGAAAAAATATTCAAAAACTAAAACTCAGAACTAACTTAAGGTATTAGAAAACTTTGCAAACTATTTATCTTAGCATTTACTTTAAATCAAGAATTAAAAGTATAATACATTGGGCTTTTGGAACATAAGGGTTTGTTTTAGCATTATATACTGATAAAATAGGAAGTTGGGGTCTCTGATTAACTGGCAAAGATTAAAACAAATAATAAGAGCTCATAAAGCTAATGCTTTAGTCAGTGATGCAATAAAAGTTGTTGTTCACTGAAAGTGATATACTCTCAAGCCTGTGGAAAGCTGTAAAAGCCATTCTAAGTAAAAGTCCACATCTATGTTACAAGAACAGCATTTTATCTACTCTGTAAAATATATATTGAAGTCCATAATAGTTACATGAATTCCTTAGATCCAGAAATGTTTCAAAACTCAGCATGTTTTAGTTTTCTCCTTTGATTATAGGAAGATAATATAACACATACAGTTGATCCTTGAATTATGATGAGGTTACCTCCTGATGAACCCATTGTAACTTGATAATATACTAAGCCAAAAATACTTTTATTTCTGACAACACACTAGACAGTCCCCAAGTTATGGTGATTTGATTTAGGACATTTTTACTTCACTATAGTGCCAAAAGCAAAATACATTCATTAAAAATTGTAAACCCTTCATAAGTCATAAAAACCTCCTCAACTTACAATGGAATTATATCCGGATAAACCCATCACAGAGTTGAAAAATTGTAAGTGGAACCATTGTGATTTGGAGACCATCTGTATATGTTAAATGACATCATTCACAGAGTTTGACTTAGAATCCCATAATCAAACATATGTATACTTTAGAAGCTAAATACATAGGCATTCTCAAACATGTAATTCTGATGTTTTAGTCCTAAATGCCTTGGTGTTTGAAAATATATCCAGAGAAACAGATATCCAGGGAAAAAGTGCTGCTTAATATACTAGGCAATTTAAAAACATGTATCAAGAAATATACACGCAAAGGGAAAATATATGTGACATGATGCTCATAGAAATGAGCAACAGGTATTCATAAATTTAGAGAATGGTTGGTCCTTGCAGAGACTTCAGAGGCTATAGAGAAAGTATTTCTTTTTTGTTTGTTTGTTTTTCAGACTGGAAACACTGAAGCTCAGAAGTATTATAAGACTTAACTGATGTAGTCCTAAGGCAAGATGATGTTGTAAGATCACTAGGGTCATTATTAAAATTACT
Source organism: Piliocolobus tephrosceles (assembly GCF_002776525.5). Taxonomy (NCBI): domain Eukaryota; kingdom Metazoa; phylum Chordata; class Mammalia; order Primates; family Cercopithecidae; genus Piliocolobus; species Piliocolobus tephrosceles. The sequence goes on along the minus strand of NC_045436.1, from coordinate 157,099,345 downwards.
CATTCCTGTTTACATGACCAGAGTTATGCTCTATTTCTCACTGTAGTAGATGAGTACCTCTAAAGGGCAAAATAAGATCACTAAGCGTTTCTCACTTCCTGCCTAATTTAGTTATTTTATTTGTCCTAGAATCTAAGATGCTTTATTCAATGATGATCAGGAACTTGATGAACTACCTTTCAAGTTCTCAATTGTTGCCCGCCCAAAGTGCTTATAATCCAGAATATATAATGGTTAAATAGACTTTAGCATAACTCTTTAGACATTGCCAGTTTTATAAGTAACATATGTGTTCTAATTTTTGACCACAGTAAAGCTATCTTTTCTGGTGGCTTTGTTGCCTGCTATTCTGTTATTGAAAGTCATCTTCATTGTCTGCTTCCTGCCTCTGTCTAACTTTTTTAACAACAAATATTAATGAAAGACTGTCTATGCTCTAGGCACTGTGATAATCATGGGGACACAAAAAAACATCAAGATGCGATGGAAAGATCAGTACCTAGGTCTGCAACCTTGGGAAAGTGACTTAAGTGCTTTTATCTCTTTTGTCTATAAAACCAGAGGTTATGAGGTACAAATGAGATTAGGAAGGAACCACTAGAGGGGCGTATTTTCTATCACAGCTGTCAAGGGCAGAGTGGACAGGAGTTCAGGTGGGATACAGAACATCAAGAGTGAGGATACAGAACATTTATTTTACAGGAAACTGCCTTGTGAAAGGTGATTCTACAATTAATGTTGTGGTGAATATTCAATTGTTAACACATTATACTATAAACCTTAGTTAAACAGAGTTATTTGTTATTAGGCTGCCCGTAATACATCAAGACGTTGGAGAAAATCATATATTTGGGATGTGAGGCAAAAGAGAGTATTAGTTCAGAGTGAGAATATGAGGACAGTGGGCATTTGGCAGGAAAAAAGACAAATAAGTGAAAGCAGGGTTTAGATAAATGGAAGAAGGTATTAAAAATAAACTCTGTTTCATTTTCAACGCTGTCTCCTCCTGTTTTTTCAGATATCAACAATTATAAACTTTGAGTTTGTCTATAGCTCAGTTATACATTGCTTTGAAATTTTGTTATCAAGCTAATTATTTTTATGTATATTACTTATTGCAGATGTTATGCAGCACAAATTCCCCTTCCTTGCTAAACAATTCCTTTCTTTGCTCTTGGAAAGGTTGCCTGACAATTCTTCACTGTAAACTTACTTTGGGATTTGCCGCTATTGAAGATGGACACCTCATTCAAGGACAAACTGTGGTCTCTGGGAAAACCTCACGCTATGTCAAGTAAATGCTGGTTTAGCGAGTTATCACCTCTTTGCCTCAACGTGGGAAACTACAGAAGGGCCATCTCACCTACAGTGTGTACCCTGACATCAGCTGAGGTCCTTGGTTGTGACTACATTATAGGCAAACATATTTCTGTAACATGAGCTGTTAAACCCATAACAACACCTTATCATACTGATCTTCATCTCAAAGTCTGCTCCCCAGGGAACCCAGTCTGACGGTGGCTGTTCTTTAACCGTATGTTGTCATAGGATATTGCCTCAAATACTTTTGGATAATCAGTTTTATTAAAGCAGATGATATGAAATCTGTTTAATCCTCAATCAACGAACTACACAAGTCCTAAGAGAAAGAACAGTTTCAATGTGTTGGAAGGATGAATTAACAAAAAAAAAAAAAAAAAAAAAAAAGCAATGTTAGTTCTCCAGTCATTGGCGGGGACTAATGCTTACTATTAGTGAGCAAGAAATAGAAAGAGGGAGTAAGATTGTGCGAAGCCATTTAAACATGACTAGTGAATTTTATATTCTATATAGACTTGTGTGCTTTTTCATTTTGTTCAAAAATACTTTTACTTACTTTTTGCATGCTAATTGCAGATACAAAAAATGATCCAAGGAAGATAAAATTAAAACATTAAAAATAGTTTTTATTTATTATTATTATTAAAGTAAGATAGTCAATACCCTGAGGTTTTACAAAGTCAGTTGACCTTGATGGTAAACAACAGAACAAAGTTACATTAAAATTATCTTTTATTTCATTTTAATTGTTTTTGCTTTTGAGATTATGTGTTGACTAGATTCATCATTGTCTTTACAGTATTAAATCTGCATGCTTTTCTAAAACTTTTGGATTTTCCAAAGTACTAATAGACAAACAAAATAATAAAGGCCATGCTGTAATTCCATTTTTTTTCCCTTTTTTCCCCCCACTTTTAGATTCAGAGGGTACATGCACATTTGCTACCTGGGAATATTGTATAATGCTGAAGTTTGGTGTATGAATGATCCCATCATCCAAATACCAAGCACGGTACCCAACAGTTAGTTTTTCAACACTATTTCCTCTTTCTATCTCCCCCATCTAATAATCCCCGGTTTTTATTATTGCCACTTTTATGTCCATGAGTACCCGATGTTTAGCTCCTACTTATAAGTGAGAACATGTAGTATTTGGTTTTCTGCTTCTGCCTAATTAGCTGCATAGTATTTATGCCTTTATGGCTGCATAGTATTCCGTGGTGTATATGTACCAATTTTCTTTTTAATCCCATCAACCATTGATGGACACCTGGGTTGATTTCCTCTTTGCTATTGTGAATAGTGCTGTGATGAACATGCAAGTGCATTTTGGTAGAAAAATATACTTTCTGTTGGATATATACTGAAAACTGGGATTGCTGGGCTAAATGTTATTTTTTTTTTTTAGTTCTTTGAGAAATCTCTAAACTGCTTTCCACTGTGACTAAAATAATTTACATTCTCAACAACAGTGTGGAAGCTTTCTCTTTTCTCCACAGCCACACCAATATCAATTATTATTGGACTTTTTAATCACAGTCATTCTGGCTGTTGTGAGATGGTATCTCATTGTGGTTTTGATTTGCGTTTCTTTGATGATTAATGGTGTGGAGCATTTTCTCATATGTTTGTTGGTTGCTTGTGTATCTTCTTTTGATCCAAGGAAGATAAAATTAAAACATTAAAAATAATTTTTTATTATTATTATGAAAGTAAGATAGTCAATACCCTGAGGTTTTACAAAGTCAGTTGACCTTGATGGTAAACAGAAGAATGAAGTTAAGTTACAAATTATCCTTTATTTCATTTTAATTTCTTTTTGCTTTTGAGATTATGTGTTGACTAGAATCATCATTGTCTTTGCAGTATCAAAGCTGCATGCTTTTCTAAAACTTTTAGATTTTCCGAAGTACTAATAGACAAACAAAATAATAAAGGCCATGCTGTGATTCCATTTTTTTCTTTTGAGAAGTGTCTGTTCATATATTTTGCCCATTTTTTAATGGGTTTATTTGTTTTCTGCCTGTTGAATTAAGTTCCATATAGATTCTGGATATTAGACCTTTGTCACATGCATAGTTTGCACACTTTTTCTTCCATTCTGTAGGTTGTCTGTTTATTCTGATGATGGTTTCTTTTGCTGAGCAGACGTTTAATTAGGTCCCACTTACCCATTTTCGCATTTGTTACAATTGCTTTTGAGGACTTAGTCAAAACCTGAGGCCCATGTCCAGAATGGTGTTTCTTTGGTTTTCTTCTAAAATTCTTATAGCTTGAGGTCTTACATTTAAGTCTCTAATACATCTTGCATTGATTTTTGTGTATGGTGAAAGGTAGGAGTCCAGTTTTACTGTTCTGCATATGACTAACCAGCTATCCCAGCACCATTTATTGAATAGAGTATCCTTTCTCCATTGCCTGTTTTTGTTAACTTTGTTGAAAATCAGATGGCTCTAAGTGTGTGGCTTTTTTCCAAGTTCTCTATTCTGTTCCATTGGTCTATGAGTCTCTTTAGGTACCGGTACCATTCTGTTTGTGTTCCTATAGCCTTATAGCATAGTTTGAAGTCAGATAATATGATGCCTCCAGCTTTGTTATTTTGCTTAGGATTGCTTTCACAAGGTGAGCTCTTTTTGGGTCTCATGTAAATTTTAAAATAGGATTCTAATTCTGTTTAAAATAACATAGGTAGTTTGATAGGAATAGTGTTTGTATTAGTCAGTGTCCTCTTAAGGGATGGAATTCATATGAGATAGATAGATAGATAGATAGATAGATAGATAGATAGATAGATAGATAGATA
>NC_045436.1:157094541-157095212 GCF_002776525.5 Piliocolobus tephrosceles | reverse complement strand
ATAGATAGATAGATAGATAGATAGATAGATAGATAGATAGATAGATAGACAGATAAAGGGGAGTTTATTAAGAAGTATTAACTCACACAATCTCAAGGTCCCACAATAGACTGGCTGTAAACTGAGGAGCAAGGAAGCCAGCCTGAATCCCGAAGCTGAAGAACTTGCAGTCCGATGTTTGAGGGCAAGAAGAATCCAACACAGGATAAACATGTAAGCTAGAAGGCTAAGCTAGTCTAGCCTTTTCATGTTTTTCTGCCTGCTTTATATTCTGGCTGCACTGGCATCTAATTAGATAGTGCTCACCCGGATTAAGGGTGGGTCTGCCTTTCCCAGCCCACTAACTCAAATGTTAATCTCCTTTGGCAACACCCCCACAGACATACCCAGGATCAACACTTTGCATCCTTCAATCCAATCAAATTGACACTCAGTATTAACCATCACAGCATTGAATCTGTAGATTTCTTAGGGCAGTATGGCCATTTGAATGATATTGATTCTTCCAATCCAGGAACATGAAAAGATTTTTACTTTTTTGTGCTATCTGTGATTTCTTTGAGCAATATTTTATAATTCTCCTTGTACAGCTCTTTCCCTTTCTTGGTTAGATGTATTCCTAGGTATTTTATTTTATTTTATTTTATTTTATTTTATTTTATTTTATTTTA
>NC_045436.1:157083840-157094531 GCF_002776525.5 Piliocolobus tephrosceles | reverse complement strand
TATTTTATTTTATTTTATTTTATTTTATTTTATTTTATTTTATTTTATTTTATTTTATTGATATAGTACTTAGGATTGCATTCTTGACTTTGCTCTGCTGCTTCAATATTATTGTTGTATTGAAATACTACTGATTGTTGTACATTAATTCAATGTTCTGAAACTTTACTGAAGTCATTTTTCAATTCCAGGGCCTTTTGGCAGAATTGTCAGGGTTTTCTAGGTATAAGATCAGGCTGTGCACAAAGAGAGATAGTTTAATTTCTTTTTTTCTATTTGTATGTCTTTTATTTCATTTTCTTGCCTGATTGTGATAGTTAGCAGTTCTAGTACTATTTTGAATAGGAGTAGTGAGAGTAGGCATTCTTGTCTTGTTCTAGCTCTCAAAGGGAATGCTCCTAGCTTTTGCCCATTTAGTATGATGTTGGCTATGTGTCTGTCATAGTTGGATTTTATTATTTGATGTATGATCCTTCAATACCTACTTTTTGGTGGATTTTTATCATGAAGCAATGTCAGATTTCACTGAAATATTCCCCGATGTCTATTGAGATGATCATATGGTTTTTGTTTTTAATTCTTTTTATGGGGTAAAACATATTTATTGATTCACATATGTTGAACCAGCCTTGCAGGAATGAAGCCTACTTGATCATAATGAATTAACTTCTTGATAGCTGTTGAATTTGGTTTGGTAGTATTTTGTTCAGTATTTTTGTGTCTGTGCTCATCATGGATATTGGCCTGTAGTTTCCTTAAATTTATTTTCTTGTTGTGCTTTTGCCAGATTTTGGTATTGGAGTGATGCTGTGTTTGTAGAATAAGCTAGGAAGGTGTTCCCCTTATTCAATTTTTTGGAATAATTTCAATAGAATTAGTACCACCTCTTTTATATCTGGTAGAATTTGGCTGTGAATCCATCCTCTCCAGAGCTTTTTTTAAATTATTGATTCAATTTCAGAACTCAGTATTGGTCTAGTCAGTGTCCCACTTTCTTCTGATATAATCTTGGGAATTTGTATGTTTCTATAAATGTATGCATCTCCTCTAGATTGTCTAGTTTGTGTGCATAGAGGTACTCATAATAGTCTCTGAGGAATTTTTTGGTTTTCTGTGGAATCAGCTGTGATGTCACCTTTGTCTTTTCTGATTGTGCTTATTTAGATCTCTCTTTTTTCTTTGTTAATCTAGCTAGCAGTTTATTGATCTTTTTTGTACTTTCAGAGAATAAACTTTTAGTTTCATCGATCTTTTTTGTATGAAATTTTATCTCTCAATTTCATTCAGCCTCACTCTAATTTTAATTATTTCTTTTTTTCTGCTGACTTTGGGGTTAGTTTGTTCTTGTTTTATGAGTTCCTTGAGGTTTAATGTTGGATTATTAATTTGAGATCTTTCTAGCTTTCTGAGGTAGGTGTTCAGCACTATAAACTTTCCTCTTAACACTGCTTTTGATGTATCCCTAAGATTTTGGTATGTTGTATCTCTCTTTTCATTTATTTCACAGATTTATTTTTTGTTAATTTCTGCCTTCATTTTATTATTTTCCCAAAAGTCATTCAGGAACAAGTTGTGTTGTTTAATTTTTATATATTTTGGGGGGGGGTTTAATACATCTCCTCAGTATTGAATTCTATTTTTTTTTTTCCTTTGTGGTCTTAGATTATGGTTAGCCCTAGATTATGGTTATGTGGGCCTAGATTAATTTTTCTGAATTTATTGAGACTTGCTTTATGGCCACATATATGGTCAATCTTGGAGTATGTTCCATGTACAGATGAGAAGAAAGTAAATACTGTGGTTAATGGTTGGAGTATTCTGTAGGGGTCTATTAGGTACAATTGGTCTGTGGTTGAGTTTATGTCTGGGATTTCTTTATCAGTTTTTTTGCCTCAGTGATCTGTCTATTGCTGTCAGTAGGGTGTTGAAGTCTTCTACTATTATTGTGTGGCTAAGTCTTTTTGTATGTCTAGAAGTGCTTGTTTTATGAATCTCGGTGCTCTGACGTTAAGCATGCATATACTTTGAATAGTTAAGTTTTTTTGTTGAATTGAACACTTTATCATTATGTAAGGACTTTTTTGTCATTTTAAAATGTTCTTTGTTTAAAGCCTGTTTTACCTAATATAAGAATCATGACCCCTGCTCTTTTATGTTTTATATTTATCTGGTAGATTTTTTTTTTAATCCTTTACTTTGAGCCTATGGTTACATGTGATGGGTCTCTTGAAGAGAGCAGACTGATGAGTCCTGATGAGTCTTGTTTTTAATCCAACTCACAACTCTTTGCCTTTTAAGTGGGTAGATTAGACTATTTACATTCAAGGTTAATATTGATATATGTAGTCTTGATCTTACAATAAGGTTATTAGCTGTTTGCTTTGTAGTTTCAATTGTGTGATTGCTTCATAGGGTCAGCCGGATATGTACTTAAGTGTTTCCTTGTTGTGGAAGGTATCATTAAGTTGTTTACATATTTAGAACTCCCTTAAGGATCTTTTGTAAGGCTGATCTAGTGGTAAAACATTCACTTAGTGCTTGTTTGTATGGAAAATATTTATTCCTCCCTCACTTATAATGCTTAGTATGGTTGGGAAAGAAATTCTTAATTGGGATTTCTTTTCTTTCATTATGCTGGAAATAGTCCCCCAGTCTTTCCTGACTCGTAAGATTTCTTCTGAGACATCCTCTGTTAACCTGATGGGACTCCCATTATACATGTTCTAACATTTCTCTCCAGCTGCTGTTACAACTTTTTCTTTAAGTTGACTTTGAATGGTCTAGTGACTATTTATACCTTGGTAATGTTTGTTTTGTATACTATGTCATAAATGTTCTCTGAAGTTTTGTTTTTGGATGTCTACGTTTCTAGCAAGGTTAAGGAAATTCTCTTGAATCATTCACTCAAATATGTTTTCAGGTTGTTAACTTTTTATCTTTTACTCCCAGGAATGCTAATAATTTGTAGTTTTTATCTATTTACATAATCCCCTATTTCTTTTTTTGTTTGTTTGCAATGAAGCTTCACTCTGTGGCCCAGGCTTGAGTACAGTGGCGTGATCTCAGCTCACCGCAACTTCTGCCTCCTGGGTTGAAGTGATTCTTCTCCCTCAGCTGCCTGAGTAATGGGACCACAGGTGTGCACCACCACACTCATTTAATTTTTGTATTTTTAGTAGAGACGTGGTTTCACCATGTTGGCCAGGCTGGTCTTGAACTCTTGACCTAAAGTAATCCACCAGCCTCGGCCTCCCAAAGTGCTGGGATTACAAGCGTGAGCCGCTGCATCCAGCTTGTAATCTCCTATTTCTCAAACACTTTGATCATGGTAAAATTCTTTTTTACTTTATATTTTTCTGACTGGGTTAGTTCAAAAGACTTGCCTTCAGGATTTGAAAGTTTTTATTCTGTTTGGTCTGTACTGTTGATAAAATTTCCAGTTGCATTTTGAAATTTCTTAAGTGAGATTTTCAATTCCAGAAGCTCTGATCGATTTTTTCTAAAATATTTGTCTCTTCCATAATTTCTGAATTGCTTTAGAAGTTTCTTGGTGTTTATTCTTAACTTTGTCTTAGATTTCATTGAGCTTTCTTGCAACCCATATTTTATGTTCTTTATCTGCTATTTCTGAGTTTCCTTTTGATTAGCGACCATTTCTGGAGAGTTAGTGCAATCCTCTGGTGGTGTCTGTACATTCAGATTTTTTATGGTGCTAGAATTCTTGTGCTAGTTCCTTCTCATTTGGAGATATGGGCAGTTCTAATTTGTATAATTATTTTCATGTGTGTAGGATCTTTTCTCTTTCTTTCTTTCTCTATACATGTATTTCTCTCCCTTTCCTTCCATCTACACCCTCCCTAGGGGATGTTACTCTAGAGAATGTTGGGTAGGGTCTTTTGGCTTTGATTCTATAGCCCTATACATTTATTTTGACAGGTTTTCTATTGGGCTGTGAAGTTTGACCTCCAGGTCAATTGATGGTGCTTATAGGTAAGAGCTGGCTATAGCCATTGCAGCTGGTAGGTATATCATTCCCAAGGCAATAGGCCTGATTTGTAAAATACACAGTGGTCTGCGATCCCTGCTGAGCCCCTAGGCTATGGAGTCCATCATGGGCAGGACTACTGGAGAAGCACACATACAACTCTCCCAGTGGCAGACGCAAGCATCATTGTCAAGGGGGAATCCAGTAGGCAACCACCAAGCACCTAGAGGTGTGCCTTCGTGTGGGATTGGGAAAACTTCTTGGCCAGAAAGTTCTCTACATGGGAAAGTAGGGGTACCTAAACTTCTAGTTCAGGGAAGTGGGCCCTCTAGATGCCTGAAAATCTGTATGGGTATGGAATGGAGAGGATCCCCCTACACCAAGATCTCTGCACAGGAGGGATGGGTCAACTCAGGCTGCTAAACCCACAATGGAATAAACATGTTTATTTCAGGTACTATTAATGCCTAGAGACCTGTTGAATTAGTCTGATCTTACACTGCTAATAAAGACATATTCAAGCCTGGATAGTGTATAAAGGAAAGAAGTTTAATTGACTCACAGTTCCACATGGCTGGGGAGGCCTCACAATCATGGTGGAAGCTGAATGAGGAGCAAAGTCAGGTCTTGCATGGTGGCAAGCAAGAGAGCTTGTGCAGGGGAACTCCCATTTGTAAAACCATCAGATCTCGTGAGACAAATTCACTACCATTATGGGGGAAACTGCCCCTATGATTCAATCATCTCTACCTGGCCCCATCCTTGACACATGGGGATTATTGCAATTCACGGTGAGATTTGGGTGGGGACACAGCCAAACCATGCCACCTGCATCTGTGTGAAGCAGAGTGAGCCTCTCTGCACTAGAGTCTCTGCACAGGAAGTATAGGACAAGCCAGGTTGCTGATCTAAGTGAGTAGGTGCTCCAAATGCCTGGAAATATGCCTGGGCATGGAATGGAGAGGCCCCTCATGCACCAAGATCTTTGTGCAGACAGGATGCGATGGGTCAGGCGGCTGGACTAAGCAAGCAGGTGGTCTAATTGCCTGTGCAGAGAGGTCTCCCCTGCCCCAATATCCCTGTACTGCACGGATTCAGGGAATAATGCTGCTAATTCAGACAAGTGGGTACCGCAAATGCTTGGATTTCTGCCTGGGATGGAACAGAAAGGGCTCTGCTATACACCACAATCTCAGGGGAGTGAGATTGGGCACCAGCAATGGCATACACAAATGGAATCAGTTCCAGGTCAACAAGCTGGCATTGGCTGCAAATATCACTGCCCCAGAGAAACTGCAGCTGTGGCACCTCCCCTCCAGCCTCAGGCTTGCAACAGCGATGAGCACAATTCCAGCAACTACTGATGAGGTGCTTTCCGCGATTTTGACTGTGGAGGCCCTACCCCAATCCAGAGCAGGTGCTCCAATCTCTGGCTCAAGACTGAAATACCTGTGTGGCTAGGTTGTTGGGTTGCCCCATAATGGGTGACTTCTTGTGCATCCTGATTAAAAAATGGCATCACGCTCTCCATCCTGGGTTTGGGAAATTCTCTGTAGCTTTTTCTTTCATAGCATCACCAAGCCTCTCCCCAAGTTATCTCCAGGGGTGGCAAGAAACAATGTTCTCCCGCAGCCCAGGTTGCTCATATCCCCAGCGGAAAGGTGAGTCACAGAGGGAGACTCCCTCCCTCTCTCATGTACTGGGGCTTCACCAGACACCATCAAGAGAGTGGTTGCCTGTGTTCTTCTCCCTGAGATCTGGGGTGCCTTTGCTATTCTGGTGGACTCCCGCTTTCTTGCTTGAATTAAAACTCACAGACTTGATTTTTCTGTACTATCTTGCTAATTCCAAGTGGCCGAGGCATGCTAAAAAGCCTCCAATCTGCCATCTTAGAGGAAAACAAAACAAAACAAAACAAATCTCTAATTTGATTTCCAAATGGATTCACTTGTTTAGGTTTCTCTAAATCATGACTAATCATTTGGATTTCTATGCCCTGCATTCAAAATTTAACAAACACCTTACAACAAATGAAGAACGTTTTCACTGTTAATACAATAAATTCAGATACACATGTACAAACGAAAGTTAAATAAACATTTTGTTTCAAAATAGTGTTTAGACTTCCTCTTTCATATTCATTAATGCTATGGAACAGTAAGAATCATGAGAGAGATAATTTGTTTAAAAGCTAATCAGATTTTACAGACAAGGCTTAGATTACTAAAATACAATGTACCAAACCTCTTCTCCTTCTTAGGAATAATTCAAAAATAAAACCCTCAAAATAATTAACAGTGAATTGCTGATAATTTTAGAATCAGTGAAGACAACTAGAAAGTGAACTGAAACTCTGAAATAGTGTCTTAAAAGAATGAATACTTATTAAGCTTCAAATAAATGTTCAACTTGTAATTAGTATGTGTACTCAGACGAACACGAATTATTGTACATTTTCAGTTGCAGTATAAAGTCTAGAGATCTAACAGTGAATTAGGTTACATTCTATAGTCATGATAAGCTGACAATAAACCAGAACTCTTTTAGAAGGGATTTTAATTGAGGATTTTATCTTAATTATGAAAGGAGACATCTATGAAGTAGTTTAAGCCTCAGAGCAAGAAAACGTAACAAGAAAGAGTTCAGATTCTGGCTGAAGGCGATTAACCTGAATAAAATCTATTTTATTTAAGGGTACATGTATCTAAAATTGAAGAGATAAGGAAGAAAGCATCATGTCCTCTTGAATATATAAAAATTTCCAACCTATAAATGAGTTGGGAAAGATTTTCGGTTTCTGTAGAAACATTATACTTAAAGAAAGCTTAGTTAGCTGTCATATTAAGCAAAAATATCTATAGTTCAAAGATGCTATTTTCACATGGTTGGTTAATCTAGTAAAAGCTTCTTTGCATTACTGAGCTACATTTCTTAAATGTTTTGGCTGCTGATAATTTTTTTCTTTTGAAAATTAATTTTACTGAAAACAGATATGCATGGCCACTAGCACCTCTTAAAATTGATTTATATTTCATATATATCAATGCTAAATGACTCTAAAAGGCATATTGGTGGTCATGACATCAATATAGACTACCATTCTGCAACAAATAAGAAAAATTAGCCTGGCCATTTATTAGATTCTTTATTATTATTATACTTTAAGTTCTGGGATACATGCACAGAATGTGGAGGTTTGTTACACAGGTATACACTTGCCATGGTGTTTTACTACACCCATCAACCCGTCATCTACATTAGGTATTTCTCCTAATGCTATCCCTCTCCTAGCTCCCCATCCGTCTATAGGCCCTGGTGTGTGATGATTCCCTCCCTGTGTCCATTTGTTCTCATTATTCAACTCCCACTTACAAGTGAGAACATGCGGTGTTTGGTTTTCTGTTCCTGTGTTAGTTTGTTGAGAATGATGGTTTCCAGCTTCATCTATGTCCATGCAAAGGACAGGGACTCATCCTTTCTTATGACTGCATAGTATTCCAGGGTGTATATGTGCCACATTTTCTTCATCCAGTCTATCATTGATGGGCATTTGGGTCAGTTCCAAGTCTTTACTATTGTGAATAGTGCTGCAATAAACATATGTGTGGATGTGTCTTTACAGTAGAATGATTTATAATCCTTTGAGTATATATCCAGTAATGGGATTGCTGGGCCAAATGGTATATCTTGTTCTAGATCCTTGAAGAATGACCACACTGTCTTTCACAATGGTTGAACTAATTTACATTCCCACCATCAGTGTAAAAGTGTTCTTATTTCTCCACATCTTCTCCAACATCTGTTTCTTGACTTTTTCATGATCATCATTCTAACTGGCATGAGATGGTATCTCACTGTGGTTTTGGTTTGCATTACTCTAATGACCAGTGGTGATGAGCTTTATTTATTTCATGTGGTTTGTTGGCCACATGAATGTCTTCTTTAGAGAAGTGTCTGTTCATATCCTTTGCTCACTTTTTTGATGAGGTTGTTTTTGTGTTTCTTGTAAATTTATGTTAAGTTCCTTGTAGATTCTGGATATTAGCCCTTTGTCGGATGGATAGATTGCAAGAATTCTCTCCCATTCTGTAGGTTGCCTGTTCACTCTGATGCTAGTTTCTTTTGCTGTGCAGAAGCTCTTTAGTTTAATTAGATCCCATTTGTCAATTTTGGCTTTTGTTGCCATTGTTTTTGGTGTTTTAGTTGTGAAATCTTTGCTCATGCCTATGTCCTCAATGGTATTGCCTAGGTTTTCTTCTAGGGATTTATGGTTTTACGTCTTACATTTAAGTCTTTAATCTATCTTGTGTTAATTTTTTTATAAAATGTAAGGAAGGGGTCCAGTTTCAGTTTTCTGCACATGGCTAGCCAGTTTTCCCAACTCCATTTATTAAATAGGGAATCCTTTTCTCATTGCTTGTTTTTGTCAGGTTTGTCAAAGATCAGATGGTTGTAGATATTTGGCATTATTTCTGAGGCTTCTGTTCTGTTCCATTGGTCTATGTCTGTTTTGATACCAATACCATGCTGTTTTGGTTACTGTAGCCTTGTAGTATAGTTTGAAGTCAGGTAGCATGATACCTCCAACTTTATTCTTTTTGCTTAGGATTTTCTTGGCTATATGGGCTCTTCTTTGGTTCCATATGAAATTTAAAGTAGTGTTTTCTAATTCTGTGAAGAAAGTCAATGGTAGCTTGATGAGGACAGCATTGAATATATAATTTACTTTGGACAGTATGACCATTTTCACAATATTGATTTTTCCTACCCATGATCATGGAATGCTTTTCCATTGTTTGTGTCCTCTCTTATTTTCTTGAGCAGTGGTTTGTAGTTCTCCTTGAAGAGGTCCTTCACATCCCTTATAAGTTTTATTCCTAGGTATTTTATTCTCTTTGTAGCAATTGTGAATGAGAGGTCACTTATGATTTGGGTCTCTGTCTATTAATGGTGTATAGGAATGCCTGTGATTTTTACACATTGATTTTGCATCTTGAGACTTCTTTAGCTTTCACATAGTGCCATGAACATTGTTGACTGGCTTCTAATATTACAAATCTAAAATTTACTAAAACAGGCTTATACCAACTTTCATATGGAAATATTTATGATAAAGTTGTAGGGTCTTATTTTTAAAGAAATTTTAAAAATGTTAAAATACTCTTTTCAAAGTAAGGTATCTATTGATTTTCTTACATATTACTGGAGCCTTCTAATCTTAAATCAATGTGGCTTTCTGATTACTTCTGTATGTTTAATCATGTCTTACTTGAGTACGTATTTATTTAACATTTCATATGTTCTAAGTAATAGACTAGATCCTGGAGATATTATTCTGACCAAGACAGAAACTACTTTTATTCTACTATGGTCTATTTGTGAAATTTAATTGTAAAAATCAAACACTGTTTGAAGATGGAAATGTTACATGATATAACATGGACTGGGAGAGCACCTAGCAGGAACACCTTACTTAGTCTAGGAGGGTCCATGAAAGACTTCCCCCCCAGAAAAAGAAAAAAAAATTGAAAGTATTGAGGTCAAAGGCATTTGAGTTATAATTACTAGCCAAGGCAAGAGTATGGTGATAATATAATGATCCAGATATATTTTTAAACTATATATTTTTTATAATACAGTTCTAGTCTGTTATCTCTGGTTTGAGAATGCCTTTCTTCTCTGTAGTACTTCAGTAACTCAGTTTCCTCCACTTGGAGGTTTCAATTTCCCTGTTCTCTACTTGCCTATCATCTGCACATAGCCAAAAAATAAGTAACAGAGGACATTAACAGAGGACATGGAGAAGACAGATTCATGTTTCAAGGCCTTGAACCAGAACTGAGTCATTCATGTTTATTCCATTGACAAAAACTAGTCATACAGTCAAGTCTAGATGGAGAAGGGGCTAAGAAATGGAATTTCATGACTGGAAAGCTACCTTTTAGCAACAAGTTCACATTGTGGATTAAGTTAATAAGTGCTGATGGACAACTAGCCATCTGGACATATGGAATGAGGGTATAAGTTGTTAGTAAGAGTGGAGTGAAGTTGTTAAAATGTAACAGTCAAACATATTAGTCCTCTATTCACAATAAACAATGAATATCATGCATATGTACTGCCCAGTGAGGTAGTGTTGAAGAAACATAAAAATGCAAAATTATATAAAATATCTACAAACTTTGAAAGAAATGTATTGAATAGCCAGGAGGAGAGTTACTATTTTAGTTGACTATAGAAACAAATAATTGAGAATGTTTAAAACATGTTGAGATATTTGGGAGTTAAAAATTTGACTCTAAAAAAATTTGGTATTATTTGATATTTGATATTCGGGGGTTAAAAATGTGACTCTAAGCTAGGCCTGGTGGCTTACCCCTGTATCACTTTGGGAGGCCAAGGTGGGAGGATCACTTGAGCTTAGGAATTCAAGACCAGCACGGGCAACATTGCAAGACCCCATCTCCACAAAAAAATAAATAAAACTAGCCAGATATGGTGGTGTGTGCCTGTAGTCCCAGCTACTTGGGTTGCTGAAGTGGGAGGATTTTTTAAGCCCGGAAGGTCAAGGCTGCAATGTGCTGTGATCTCCCTGCTGCACTCCAGCCTGGGTAACAGAGTGAGACCCTGTCTCGGGAAAAAAAGAGGAAAGGAAAGGAAAGGAGAGGAGAGGAGAGGGGAGGGGAGGGGAGGGGAGGGGAGGGGA
>NC_045436.1:157000979-157083440 GCF_002776525.5 Piliocolobus tephrosceles | reverse complement strand
GGGAAGGGAAGGGAAGGGAAGGGAAGGGAAGGGAAGGGAAGGGAAGGGACAGAGCCACAGAAGGAGAATGCCATATGAAGACAAAGGCAAAGATTGAAATGACGCATCTATTAGCCAAGAAATACTAAGAGGTGATGGCTGTCATCGTAAGCTAGGGGATGGCATGAAACAGATTCTCCCTCAGGGCCCTCCAAAGGAAGCAATACTACTGACACTTTGACTTCAGACTTTAGCCTCCAGAAGAATGATACAACGAATTTCTGTTCTGTGAAGCACCTCACACCCCCCAAAATTGATTCTGATTGACTAAATATGAATAGAAAAGATAAAGAGAATTTGGGCCAGAGTTAGTCTGTGCTGATGACCAGTGAATCCAGTTAATTTATATAAGGAGTACACAATTCTCATGTGGATTATTGTTCAATAATAAGATCTAAAGCCAAACCTAGGCTCTAGGTAATGATCTTAGGAAGATTTAGGGGCTAAATAGAATAAATATATATATATATATATAAATATATATATATATATATATATATATAAATATATATATATATTTTCTGAGAAAAGGGCAGTCACGAATAGTGGGTCCAAGCAAGAAAACAGTCAAATTTAGAATATTTATATTAAATATTGTTTGTTTGTTTTTTTTCTGGCAATATATAACAAAAATAAAAATAAATTAAAAAATAAAAAGATCAAAGATCAAAAGACTAGATAAAACACATGGGGGAAAAATTCCAGGATCTTATTGAGGGCTTGTAACCTGAGCAAACAGTAATAGGAAAAATGAGAACTAGTCTTAATATTTCAGTTTCCTTTGGGTCCCAGATTTCCTTCTATGGGAATTCAGAAGGATACTTTGTTCTCCTTGCTGCCTGGAAGAACACATGCCCAGGATTCAGGTTCTCATTTCTACTATTTCTCATCTAGATTCCTGGGCAGTGCATTGCTGTCACCAACTTTCCAGACCGTTTCCTGGGAAGGCAAGTCTGAAAAAAAGAAAGAAAGAGAAAAATAAGAGAGAAGGAGAGGAGAAAACAAAAGAAAAAAGAAAGGAAAAGAAAGGGAAGCAAGGAAAGAAGAGAAGAGATAAGGAAGGAAGTAAAAAGGAAGGAAGAAAGGAAGGAAAATAGAAGGGAGAGAGAGAAGAAAATAAAAATAAATAAATAAAAAATCGGACCATGAGCCAAAATGTCAAACAATCAGGAGTTTTCTAGTTACTAGGAAAAAAAAAATGAGAATGGAGAAAGGGGTAATCTGATGATGAATGAGTGAGAGTACCCTGTGGTTGATGGATAAAATGTAGCCGGATATAATGGCATAAGTGATTTTATGCCTTGAAGGACATGTTTCTTTAGTACCAGTATTTGTTAACATAAAATACTAGCTACTTTTTAGAGCAATATTGACATGCATCCACACAAATTAATGAGTGTTCTCATCTCACCTGACTCATTTGGCAGAAATAAGTTTAGCTGTGAATAAGTTTATTCATAGGAACCTTTCAGAAATACTGTAATTTGTGTTTTTATTCAAAACATTGTATTTTATAACTACTGTTTGGCTTGCCCTAGATTTTTCCCCAAACTTCTGTTAAGGATATTTTTAATTGCCTTTGGAGAGCCATCCCTCCCTTAAGTGAAGTCCACAAGTTAACCTCTGGCTAACCCATGTGAAACAAGAGTTACACTATATCCCTGGACACAATTATTGGTTCAAAAATAGAACTGTATCAACTTTGGTATACCAAAATTAATTTCAAAAAAATGTATAATTCTTTTGGGAAAGAGAGTCCTACATTCTATAGAGATTACTAAATTATGAGAAAGTAAATCTACAGCTACGAACTGCCATTTTTCAAACTTTGAAGAAAGAGTGTGAATATACAAGTTAAGTGGAAGAAAAGAAGAACCAAGACATAGATTTACATTAAAGAAATCTAACTCCAACTATTTTAAACAAAAAAGCAAAAACTAAAATTTCAGACGATAGTTCAAATTTAGTTCAAATTTTCAAACTAAAGTTTTTTGATTGTTATAGCATATATTACAGTAACTTTACCTTTGTGTTAGCCCCCTTCTCCTCCTAGTGTTGACAAAATGGCTGCCTGCATCCACAGATGCACTTCCCTAGATTGAGCGATGCCTTGAAATTTAAGATACTACCTCAGCACATCCATCTAACTTTGCTGTAACTGTCACACTTCTGAATATTTTAGCTTCTGATTTTTTGTTTAAATAGTTGGAGATGGGTTTTTTAAATGTAAAACTTAAGGAATCTCAGACCAAGAAACAAACATTGAGTTACTGCAAAGTTTTCTTACTCGTCAGCACATCAAGTCTGACCATTGATATTTTAGTGAGAGGAATATGCTAACGAAAATCTGCTAATAGAGAAAATGAGAAAAATTAATAAAAGATGAGTTGGTGAGAGAACCTCTTTATCTTAAGTAATGTGGGATACAGGTATGCATTTTAAAAAATAGTATTATGTTTATTGACTATTAGAGGTTATACATGTAATTATACTGAAAATGATAGGTCACATAATATCAAGAAAACAACTCTTCTCGATGGATATAATTATGGTGCATATCAGCACACACACACACACACACACACATATATTATATACACGCATGGTGCAGTCATTCTTTACCATATAGTTATCATATATTTGTTTGACCTTTCTTTTTTTTTTCTCCTCCCAAACTTCTTTCCTCTGTTAACATAAACATATTTGAATCCTCTCCTGAGAATGACTGAAAGGAAAGGCATTTGTTCCCACAAGAAAGATGGATATGGCATAGGCAGTGTTTTAGGTTTTGCATCTCATTATCTGTCCCTTCTGAAATTAGAGAGGAGGTAAAGCAATGCCTGCTTGTGTGGCATCAAAGCAACCGTCATTGTCTTCCTCTTACGATTTTCCATCCTGCTTAGCTACAACCAAAGTAAACCTGATGGACAAAATGAAAGAGTAGTATCCGGCTCGGTTGTTGCATTCGGACGGGTATGTATTTATCCTATGCCTGTATCTCTGGTTAGTGTTTTTTTGTGTACTCCTTATGTGTGACTTTTAATTGCCCTTTAGAATTAAGACTTCTCATCTAGGCAGAATACTCTCAGTTGGGTCTAGTCTAGTTCATTAGAGCTGTGAGCCTATTGAGAGAGCACCATTTTTTTTTTTTTTTTTTTTTTTTTTTTTTTTTTTTTTAATACTTTAAGTTCTGGGATACATGTGCAGAACATGCAGGTTTTTTACATAGGTATACACATGCCATGGTGGTTTGTTGTACCCACCCACCCATCATCTACATCAGGTATTTCTCCTAATGCCATCCCTCCCCTAGCCCTCCACCCTGACAGGTCCCAGTGTGTGATGTTCCCCTCCCTGTGTCCACGTGGTCTCGTTGTTCGACTCTCACTTATGAGTGAGAACATGCAGTGTTTGGTTTTCTGTTTCTCTGTTAGTTTGCTGAGAGTTTACCTATTCCTTGCACGCCTTTACGCAAGAATCTACCCGAAGGACTTTGTAGAAAAAAGGTGTGGTTGGGCTAAAGCGAAATTAGAATATTCTTGGCTCTTCTAGCCCAGCATAATCTAAATAGCACCATTAGAATCTTCTTTTATCTTTCTGGTTAGTGCATTATTTATGTAAATTATGCTGTTCCAAATAAACTACTATTTTAATCTCTCAAAAATTACTGTAACATTATTCATACAGGTTATTCTTTATAGAATTAAGAGCTATCAATTTATAAGCTCTTATAATAATCTTAGAACAGAATAGGTAGTTTTTAAAATGTCATTAATTTATTTAAACCACCAATGAGCATCATTTAGAACATTATAGCTCCCTAATGTTTATGTAATGACATTCAATAACCTGGAAGACACCACGCAGTTTATAAAACAGACTTTTAGGAAGAGTTTGTAGATAACAAGAATCTGGATTATCAAAATAAAACACAAAAAGGACTGATCGTCTCCGAATGATTGAAGCAGGACAAACTCAGTAACAATTTTAACCTAACCATTATCACATTTGTAAATGTAAGAGTAAGTGAGGGTTATGGAATAGCATGTCAGCTAAATAAATGTAAAGCACTGAAAATTCTGGTATTTTTGGGCCAGGCACAGTGGCTCAGGCCTGTAATCCCAGCACTTTGGGAGGCCGAGGTGGGCGGATCACCTGAGGTCGGGAGTTGGAGACCAGTTTGACCAACACGGAGAAACCCCGTCTCTACTAAAAGTATGAAACTAGCCATGAGTGGTGGTGGGCACCTGTAATCTCAGCTACTTGGGAGGCTGAGGCAGGAAAATCGCTTGAACCCGGGAGGCAGAGGTTATGGTGAGCCGAGATTGCCCCGATGCACTCCAGCCTGGGCAACAAGAGTGAAACTTCGTCTCAAAAATAAATAAATATAAATAAATAAATAAATAAATAAATAAATAAATAAAGGTATGGTATTTTTAAAATACATTTTTTTTTTTTTTTAATTCCAAGAAACACTTCGGTATGCCTCAGGGTGGTGTTAATTATTACTTCTCTTGATACTTGTGGGAGATACAAATTTCACACTAAAGTTATAAATAAAATTGTTGTATGCTTCAGTTCTTCAATGTTTAATGTTAATTGATTTAATTAGCTTCTTCAAAGGCATATACATTCAGAAAAAGTAATACATTTAAACAGGCTTCACAGTTTTGGAAGAGTTATATTATTCCATTATTGGAGATTAAATGTGCCCAAAAGCAACTTTGTGAGGTATACATATGTTAATCGGGACATTAGAGAATGCATTTTGGTATATGCTTCTCAAAGATATAAATAGCACAAACAACCGTGAGATTCTTAACTGCCCTATATTAGAGTTTTGGGTTTACCCTAAGTGTCCCTGGCTGAAATTCAAGGACCTTGAAGGTTGGAAGAATGTCTTATTCCTCTTTAAAACACCAGCACCTGGCAAAGTTTATAGCTCCTATTTGACCTTCAATAAATATATTTTAAATAAAAACTGAGAAGATATATTTCAATATAAAAAGAGTTTAGACTATTCATAAATGTATATTTTATTTTTCCTTCAACTCAGGCTTCACTTACTATAATGTTGTCTATTGAAAATACTTCTGAGCTGAGAGTTCATACCATAATACATAGAACATATTATAAGTTGTTTTGAGTGAAAAGTAAAGGTTGTATTTCTGTTAACTAGTACCAAAGCAGAAAGTGCATTCCAGAATATTCAATCATTTTGCCTGGAAGTGTGGTCAAGGCAGTAAATATACTCCTAAAAGATAATAAAATAGAGTGAGAGTTGACGCCTGTGGTCCCAGCACTTTGGGAGGCCAAGGCGGGTGGATCACGACCTCAGGAGATCCAGACCATACTGGCTAACACGGTGAAACCCTGTGTCTACTAAAAATACAAAAATTAGCCAGGCATAGTGGCCGGCGCCTGTAGTCCCAGCTCCTCAGGAGGCTGAGGCAGGAGAATGGCCTGAACCCCGGAGACGGAGCTTGCAGTGAGCCGAGATCCTGCCACTGCACTTCAGCCTGGGAGACAGATATACTCCGTCTCAAAAAAAAAAAAAAAAAGAAAAAAAGAAAAAAAAAAGAATGAGAGTTAAGGATGCTTCTGCTGTCTCTATGTAACATCATGATATTATAAAAACACTTGAGTTCTACTTGTTTGATGTTCGTTTGAATCTTTAATTCTTTCAAATACATTGTTAAAAATTCTTGAATTCAGAAGTTTGCTTTGACTCCCTGGCATCTTGGACATAGCACTTACAGTGCTATAAAAATAATGGACAAGTGTACACTGCAAACTGATAAGAATCTCAATGGAATTTCAATGGAAGTAGCTAATAAAATTACTAAACTTTTGCACTCAATATGATAAATATATGCCTTGATAATGTAGTTTGTGTTTTGTCAAAGAAACCATAATGGGTAGATTTTGATCTTATAGAAATGAAGTTAATTTAAATTTGCCTTCACAATCGTCTTCAAAACCTTTTGTGTATTCCTCTCCATAAAATTTTATTTCTCTTTTAGATATCCATTTTGATTTGTGAATTAATTCTTAGATGATTTTTATGTTGTTATTGATGATACCAATCCATCTGGTATGCAAATTAAATTTCTGGAATATATTTCTTTCAAAAACTTCTCCTCACCTTTTTGTTTTTGTTTTTGTTTCTTTTGAGTACGATATGATCCCACATTACATCCAGGCAGACAAACATCTTGACCAAAGCTTAATCAGTCCCTATCCATCCTTTCTTCAATGTCATCTGTATCCAGAGGCAAAAATATTTTCCAGGGCTTTCTTTGGATCATACACCAGAATATTCCCTTAGTTTAGTTTACATCAGACTAATAGTAGTTATGTTAAAGGTTCTTCTGTCCTGCACCTGGTAGCGGCATAAAGTCAGCATTTTCTGATTTTTAAAATTCATTTACTTTCTATTAGTTTCTCAATGTACTACTTTATGTCGGTGACTTTTTCATTTGAAGATCTGCTATTGTTGCTGTTCCTATATTTATATACTTCAACTGAAGTGCTTTAGAACTACAATGTATTCATTATAATTTTGAGACAATTCGTTTAATGAACTAATTTATTTAATTCTGTTACTAAGATCCACAAGCAATGGCAAAGATTGTCCACATGAATCTTATCTCAGAGAAGGAAATACACTTTTTAGGAAATAAAAATAAGTTAAATTTGTAAAAACCTGTTGAAATAAATACTAGTTACAAACAAAGAACACATTAATGGAATAATCGCTTGGAGTTTTGCATTCAACAGTTGCAAACTCGTATAGTTTTAAACTCACTGTTAATATAAATGTTAACTTAAGTTGTAATAATTTACCTGATTAAATATACTGTTTCTTAAGTTAACAAAAATAACTGCATCTTGCATTTGATATTAGTTTTAAATATGAATCAGCATTTAACTGCTCTTCAGGAGGAACTACAATTAGCACTTAGGCCCTTAGAAAAATCTTAAAATTTTGAATTTTAGTCTTACATATATTTGCTTTTTACTTATATCACTAATATACATGCACTTATGTATAAATTATGCATATATGTTTAAACAATAATATCTCAGAATAGGTTTGTCATATTAATGAAATATTGACTGTCCTCCTATTTAGTTATTTATAATCAAATTTGTCCCTTTCTCTCCAGGTGACATAAGCTTAAGCCTTCTAGAAATATAAAGATAAAAGTCTTTTCTTGTCTGATTATTTGATTGATTGAACTTTAGCTTAGAGGTAGAGCCTTGGGATCTCTGGGCATCCAATTGCCTATGCAGTGATAAGAAAAGGTCATAGAAGATTTAGTAGGACATTTTTTTTTAGTAGCTAGTGTCACACCTTCACACATTGCCATACCCCAAAGAAGTGAAGCCTGCGTCTGTTTCACAGCACACACTGCAAAAAGTGACACTCTATTGCTGGGTAGGCAATAGGAAGCATCTTCGTTTACATCTGCCCTCCTGGGGAGTTCTTCCTCCCCAGCAAAGCTGACTTCTGCTCCAGGATGGAGAATGCAAAATGTGGACATCAATGGCCTCAAAGGCAGCTGTGTGGTTCTCAATCAAATTTGTACTGGGAATAAAAATCCTTTCCTTTTTGATTATCCATCTTATCTTTATTTTGTTTTAAAGCTACTGCCCCAAAGGTAGGAATATTATATTTTTCTGCTGCGTATGAATTTAGAAAATGTCACCCATTGTATCCTAAGTAGAAATGTGAGCTCTGCACAGGGATATAAAAACTGAAATCCCAACTCTGATTTTGCCACACTCTCTGACTTCGAGCAAATCACTTAACTTGTCAGGATCTCTGTTTTCCTATACTCCTTAATTCATTCATTTACCCTTTCATTCACTCAGATATGTATTGGTTAAATGTTTACTATATGCTAGGCCTTTCTAGGTTTACAAATATGTCCCAGGCAAGTTATCTATATTCAAGAATTTAATAGATTATAAAAAAATATTAATCAACCAATACAAAATACAAAATAATTCAATGAGCTCTCTCATAAGGATTTGATAGAGGACAATGGAGTTAAGTGTTAAACTCTATTGCCCAAGAAAGGAAATGTGAGCCTTGTCAAGATGTAATGTCCAACTGATATTTAAAGGATGAGACGTTCCATAAGCAAGATACAGACAAAAACAGAGGGAGGTTTTACACACACACACACACAGAGTATATGAGATGAGGTTGAAATGATGAAGTTGTGAGGTAAGTTTTACGCATTGTAAGGAGTTTGAACTTGTCTTAAATATAGTTTTAAAAAAACCCTTTTTATTTTCAGGAAAAGGAGTAGCATGAAGGAATTAACTGATTTTAGAAAAATCTCCTGAAAAATAAGGGAGTTTACATAAGTAAATCTGTAAATTTCCAGAATGTAAAGATTTTTGATCAATATAGTTCACATAAAATATATATTCCGTGTACCTAAAAATGGGCCCTACATTTTATAATATAAGCCCAATATAACAGCACAATATAATGATAAAGTACAATGCTTTGTACCTAGAAGCCACATAACATATGTTAATTGAAATAATGAGGAATGAATAGTTCCAGTCCCAGGCACTGTGTAGAGCATAATTCATGTTTATTTGCAAGAAGGAAAACTTGGAAATAAAGTCTTTTTGTTCTCTGCTTTCTTTGTTAAACAAAGATTATCTCGAATGTAGGAAAGTATTTTAAAGCAGTATACAATTTATTTGAAATTCCAATATAAATTTCAATAGAATGTCATCTAGCTAAATAATGTAACTGAAAAATAATCATTTTTAACATATCTCAGTGAAGCCACTTTGATATGCTCTTTGAAATAATAATAATAATACAAACTTATGAGAAGGATATATACTAGATATTCTGAATGCACAGAGAAGTGTGTATTAATTTCCACTCAGGACAGATAAGGCAGGATGGCTGCAAAACATTTCAAAAAATACATTTCAAAGGAGATAATGTATTTGAATGCATTTAATCCAGAGCAGTGTTAGTAAAGCTTTGTGTCCTCCAAAATAAACTAATGTCTCTTTGAAAACAACCTCTTGACACATTGGGGGATTATCCCATCACTAGAAAGAAACTTACTAAAAAAAATAAAGGTCAATGTAGAAAGGAGGTCAATTTTCCTTCTATAAAGTCAGATAAGGTTTTTCTTGGAGGGAATGGGTGAGTGATTGACACCAAGGTTGAGTGAAGTTCTATTGTCTATTTTAGCTTTCAGATTTTTAGTTGGTTTCTTGAAGCAAGTAATTACAGAGAAAAGAGGTTGTTTTTTTTTTTTTTTTTTTTTTTTTTTTTTTCACTACCTGGTAATTTTTCTTACTGTTTGAAACACAAATTTTATATCAGTACTTGAAAGCTTTTTTTGCTAGTTCCACTGAATCTGACTTACAACAAGAATTAAGGCCCTCAGTCCAAATGGACATCAAGAAGAATTGAAGGGCTTTTAGGGTAGGGAACGAGAGCATAGGGTTTTCCTTAGAACTATCCACATGATTTTCTCACATAGATTGCTCTCACTGTTTCCTGTGTGAAATTATTGTATCGCATTCCTCCAATTTGGGTCGTTGGTTAAGAAGCAAAGAACTTAATCTCTAGGTTTCTGAAATGGCTAAATCTGAGTAAGCTGGGGCACAGTTAAATGTCTGTGTTTTCCACACGATGAAATACAGTGCTTAGTGCATTCTGTTGAATTTGATAAACGAGGTGTATCAATCAGGGTTTTCCAGACAAACAGGATCAATAGAATGTGTGTGTGTGTGTGTGTGTATGTGCGCGCGTGTGTAGTTAACAAAATAAATTGTTTCATGTGATTATGGAGGCTGGCAAGCTCAAGGTCTGCAGAGTGTGTCAGCAAGGTGGAGATCTAAGAGAGGGGATGGTTTCATTCCAGTTTAAAGGTTGCTTTAGTTTGAATCTGAAAGCAGGAAAATTCTGACGTTTCTTTTAAAAAGCAGTCAGAACGAATTCTTATTTACTTAGTGGGGAGTCAGTCTTTTTGTTCTATTCAGGCCTTTAACTAATTGGAAGATATCCACCCACACTCGAGAGGGCAAGCTGCTTGACTCAGTTTACCAATTTAAATGTTAATCTCATCCAAAAATACCCTCACAGTGATACCCAGAATAATTTGATCAACTATCTGGGTACCTCCTGGCATAGTGAAATTGACACACAACATTAACCATCACCCCAGGAACGGCACTTTTTCCCATTGCTTCAGAGCAAATTACCAATTGAAATGATTCAATGAATAAAAATGGACAAGAGAAATTAGCAAGTATGCTTACTACAGTTTTTTTCCTTCAAAATTAAGAATAGAAATTATAAATACATATTCCATTCATATACATAATATAGTGATTATATAAAAATAGCAACCAATGGTTATTGAATGTTCAAAATGTGCCATACACTGAGCTAGTGTTGTTTTTTTGTATTTAATTTCCTGTTCTATTAATTAGAAAATGTTTTTTGCTGGTATTCAGCCAGAGATGTAGTGAAGGCCATATAAAGGTGAAATTTTTCTGGAGCAGAACAAATATTCATGTCTTATCTTCTGCTGTACATGAATTACATAATTTGGCCTGAAACCGCAGCTGAACTGTGGTTTCTATGCATCTGCTACTTGCTAAAATGAGGCAGACCACTGCTCACTGTCATGAAACGCTTTTCAATAATTGACGCTGTCCAACAATAGTTGAAAGCTATATATACACTCCCCTATCTAGGCAGAACCTGAAAAGGTACTTCATAGATATGTCACAGAGGATATTCAAAGACCAGGTAAAGAATTGGCCTAAATGAAGTATGTGGTTCCTTTTAATTTTAAAATTCTATCAAACTTAGAAAAAAAATTTGAGGGGGGATGTAGAAGTTTAATTGAGATATACTCTGTCACTCATTGAAAATATGCATTTTTGCAACCTTTCAGAAAATTTATTTGACACTACACTAGAGGAATCTTAAAACATGTAATCCTGTTGATTCAATAATGCCAATGATTCCATGTAGAGTAACATATTTTAAACAAGTAATCATAGATGCAGATGACTAATACAAATATCATTTGCTTATATATTTTAGAGTTTTAATGTGGCACTAACCTAAATACCCAATTGGGGAATAGATTAACAAATTATGCAATAATCACAAGATGTAATACCCTAAAACAAATAAAAATGTGCTCTGAAAGTTTATTTAACAATACAAAAAATGTTCAAAGATAATATTCCAGTTGGGCAGGTTTTATTATTATTATTATTATTATTATTATTATTATTATTTGATTATACAACTACCCTATGACTCAGCCATTCTACTCCCATGTATTTACCCAAGAGAAATGAAAGCTTATCTTTGCATAAAGACTTCTATAGAACTATTCACAGCAAATATTAATAACGTCATCTCCACTGCCTCTTTTGAAGTGATTACTTTTTCATTATGTAAATAAGCTCGAAGTGATGCGTCAGATAGAACAGATGTAATGTTAGCAAGGATTTTTAAATGCATGTATAAAAACCAAATAATTTCACCCACTACTATTTAATAAATATAGCTCACACTCTGCTAAGCGTGAGTTCATAAAGCTATCTTGAGAATGATGCAGCTACCCATCCTCCATTTGTTCACTGATAGATTAAAGGAAAAGGGATTACATAGGGCAAAACAATCAGGTTAAGTTTGACTGAATATCCTCCTACCTGGTCAGCCTCCTGCTTGAAGAGGCTGAGTGAGGAGTTCATTACCTGAGGTATAACAAACATGGTGTCACAAAAGGAGCTTAAAGCTTTAATATAAAACAATTACTGAGATTATGTTTGGTGACTCATTAAGTGAAGGTACTACATTGGCCAGTTCTCTTTGAATAGTCTCCTAAGACTCATTTCTCTGGAACTGTGAAGACTGAGGGCGAGCCACAGTCTTGTGTGTAGTGGGAAATCTTTGAGTAGGACCACCGTAGTTGTACACAGAAGCTGATTCTATAGGGATAGCAGTAAAAATGATCAAGCGGCCTATCAGAAGCCTCCTAACCTTGAGAATTACATTTTCTAAAAAGGAAGAACTACCTAATTATTGAACTCTTGAGAGTTTTGGAAGTGGAAATTAGTGGGCAACTTGATAAACCCAATAAATTAATTTTTGTTAAGGTGTTAAAGACATATTGGCATTTTGCAATATTCATTTTTTACTGACTAATAAAGTCCCAGACAACATTTCTCATTCAAATTGTCTGTCAATAGCTAGTCAGATAAAGGCCACGGAATGTATGCCAGATGCAAAGTGGACTTCGATGGAGCTTGTTTTTAATTACAAGGTTATGTTTTTTAAAAAACCTTGAGCAATGCCTCTTGATTTTAAATTGGTCCATACAAAACTGACACTAGGCAAGCAGATGGTTCAGCCCTCAAATAAAGCAACGGCTATTGAAAACTCATTTTCTACCACTTGAGTTGACAATATCTATTTGAATAGTTATATTTTCAAGGTCTGTGGTCACTTTAGGAAGAATTTGAAGCATTATAGAGAGTCAGGCCCACAGTGCAATCACTGAACTGCCGAGTTACATCTTTTTTATTCCAGTCTATATTTACAGATGTAAAGACACAATTTAGATTTTCATCAGTACTTGGAAAGCAAAGCAAAGTGATAACAAGATGCTTTACAGATGACAGGACATATTCTTTCACAAATCATCATAGCAGAAGTGTCATTTCCTCCTATATTTGAGATCATAATCTGTGTGTGTATATGTGTGAGTGTGGGTGTGCATGTTGACAGTAGCCTCAAAGGAGAACTGAGGAAACGGCATTTAAACCCTAGTTCTAATATAATGTCTTTCTCCAACATAAAAGGAAAAAAGTAAATACGTGAGAAAATCACATAAGGAAAGGCTTTCAAATCAATCCGGAAATGTTAATCATTGAGATGGGAATTCTGACTCTAAATCAAAAATGATTTACTTATTTTATAGTAGGAAAAAAACTGGAATTTAAAAAAGGTGAGATGTTGGTTATCATTTTAGTTTCTTCTTTTCATTTCTGAATAGTTTCCTTCTCTACAGATCACAGACAGCCCTACCATAAAGGTAGATATAGAGGTAAGAAAAGTATTTCAAGATAGCAAATTAAGTAAAAAAAAGTTAATAATTTTTTCTCTATTAATTACATCAAGAAAGAAGAGCACATGATGATTCTGACTGAATGGAACAGAAAGTCTTACAATTTATATATTTTTAAGTCTGGCTGCAAAGATCTATGGTATTTGCATATGAATTCCTTTCAATATGCAAGATCTCAGAGTCTGCAAAGTAAACCAAAAATTGAAAGAAACTGAATGGCAAACTTTGCTCCTCAAAAAACACTATCTTTCCATAAAGTGATTTTCATAATATCTGTATTTAAGAGGATTCTATTCTTTCTGGGCTATTGTTTGAAGAAGCCTACTGAAAATCTATTATTTAAAATTGACGACTGTGGGATTATATTATGCCATCTTCTTCATGGGTAATGAGACTTATTCTTTTATCAGATATTCCTTTCAGGGAGACACAGTTTACATTTATTCCATGTAAGTTTCAATTGTCATTGAGAAAATGTGTTCTTTCAACACTCTTTTTTTCTGAATAAAAATGTACTTAAGGTGTTCTCATTAGGCTTCCCCTCTGTAGACTTTCTTTCCTTTCACAAAATGAGCATTATATTTTATAAAACGAATTATATTTTTTCAGCCTTTTTTCATTTTACTATATTTTTTCATTTGTGGTTGTGAAAGGTATACTGATCTTGCCTTGTCAGAACAATGAAGAAAATAAAACTTACTATCATCTAATAAATGACAAAAGAACTTATTCTCTATTTACTAAGGAATCCATGGAAACATACCATTAAATAACTTCCTAAGAAAAGTATCTTTTGTAAGTGAATGGCCTAATGATTTTGAATAGTCTTGGTGAGAAGTTAGAAAAAAGTATATATAGTCTCCCTATATCCCTGGAGAATTTGTTCCAAGACTTCCCATAAATACCAGAATCTGTGGATGCTCAAGTCCCTGATATACAATTGTGTATTATTTGCATATGAACTACCCATGTCCTCCTATATATTTTAAATCATCCCTAGATTACTTATGATGCCTAATATGATATAAATGCTGTGTAAATAGTTGTTATACTGTATTGAATAAGGAATAATGACAAGAAAAAAAGTCTGTACATGTTCAGTACGGACACAATTTTTTGGAAATATTTTTGAATAATGGTTGGCTGAATCTATGGATGTAAAACCCACAGATATGGAGGGCTAACTGTATTATACCTTTGTACCTGTATGTTTACTCCATGAAATATCATAACTTAAATTATCAGGATTTTCCTGATACTCTTTCCTCAGTTTGCCATATACAACATATTCACTGATTACATTTTAGACCTAAAATTTAATTTAAGATTTTTAAGTGGCATATGTTAAGTGATTTTTATTATGGAATAACTCAAAGGTTGAAAATAAGATAACAAAATTAGGAGCTGTGCATTCATGCATGCTTCTGACACTTTATGTGTCTCTGGTCCAAATAATTATTCTTTATTAAAGTTTAGAAAGAAACATATAGTTTGAGTAGTTCACCATGAAACTATTGGTAAAAGGGTTTAGGTCAACAATGATGCTGACTTAACTGTGATCTTGCTTTTAAATTTCTTTGATGTGATTAATATCAGCTTTGCTGAAAAGTAAAAAGTAATGCATCGGTATAACAAGCATCAGTTTTTCAAGCAGGGCCATCTGTGTCTATTTTTTTTTTCAGTTTTCTTGATACAACACCGTACAATCATAAACTAATTAAATTCTCTATCTAAAATACAACAAGTCTAAAGTAGGCAAACTAATGTCTATTTCCCATTGTTGTTATGATTTAATGAGTTAAGTTAGATACAATGCTTTGTATAGTACTGATTGCCAGAATGTATACAAAAGATGGTTATTAATTGTAATAGGATGTGATGATTAATACTGAGTGTCAACTTGATTGGATTGAGGGATACAAAGTGTTAATCCTGGGTGTGTGTCTGTGGGTGTTGCTAAGAGAGATGAACATTTGAGTCAGTGGGCTGGGAAAGGCAGACCTTCCAGCTAACCTTGCATTTTTGTGTGATCATAACACTAAGTTCCAAAAAATGGAATGTAAGCAGAAGTGGCAAATAATATATCCAGGTAATGGAAGCATCCCATGTGTTTTTTTATTACACCAGCTTATGCAGAACAGCTCAGCACCCTTACAACCATGTGTTAAAATTGGCAGAGTCATAACATGGAAGACTTTTGGATTCCTCAGTCACTGGTTAGGGAAGAGCTAAACATTTAAAATACTCCTTTTGGAATACACGTGAGCTACAAATAAAATAACATATATTGGCAATTATATATTTTTATGCCGTTTTTGTTGGAGTTGCTAGTGTTACCTTAATTGTATGTGTTATCTTAAATGAATGTGTTGTTATTAACACAGTTACATGCTATTTTCCTGGTGTCAAAAGGAAATAAAAATAATGGAATAAGAACTATCACAGATAATATGTTTACCACATTCCAGGCTCTTTATAGTTTATATTTAACATCATATCTTTATTAATAAAGATTAGTAACAAGGAAAATCAACTTTGATTAACTTAAACAGAAAGCAAACTCAATGCAACAATATTAATCTCACAGAATCAGAAGGGTAATTCTGGAGGACCAGGCTCAGTATATGGGAAGAAACCAAGTGAAATCAGGCAGCCAAAAATCTGTCCATTTTTATACCCTGGAACACCCTGATAAGGAATTACATTAGGAAGAGTGTACTATTGACTGACTGGTCATTCAGAGGGTGCTGGCCTCTCTCAGTGGACATTACTTCCGTGAAATGTCCTAAGATTTTCTTTTATTATCAATAGACCCAAAGACAGTTGTGAACTTCTAGATAACTGAGACAAGACCATAGTCCAGGGCATGAGGTCACAGTAACTGGAGAAAACTCTGTCCCACTTTGGCTTTAACATAAAAGGCAGGGAACCGGGACACAGTAGCTCACACCTGTAATCCCAGCACTTTGGGAGGCTGAGGCGGGCAGATCACGAGGTCAGGAGATCTAGACCATCCTGGCTAACACGGTGAAACCCTGTCTCTACTAAAAATACAAAAAATTAGCCAGGCATGGTGGCGGGCACCTGTGGTCCCAGCTACTCAGAAGGTTGAGGCAGGAGAATGTCATGAAACCGGGAGGCAGAGCTTGCAGTGAGCCGAGATCATGCCACTGCACTCCAGCCTGGGCAACAGAGCGAGACTCCATCTAAAAAAAAAAAAAAAGGAAAAAGGCAGAATCCTGCCTTCTTCAAATTCACACTATTTGCTATCCTTTCCTCTTTCTTATGTATCCAAAAATATACTCTAACCTAACTAGGATAATGGAACATGGATCCACCTCTTCCCGAAGTGGGATACAGGAAGTTCATACCAATAACTACATTCATGCCGAGGGACTCTTCATTTATATGTGACAATATGTAATTAAATCATAAAGGTTAATGATGCCAACACTGTTTGCAGTTAATGTTAGAAAAAGAGGAAAGAAAAAAACGGAAATAACTGAGAGGCTGTCTTCCCCATTCTACAACTGGTCATTAAACCACAAGTAGTATTGTAAATTTTGTACTCTACTGTCCATTTCACATTTTATTTTCCTATAGCCATCATTTAAGTTAGTTGAGAGATTCTTCAATGCACTTTATAACCAAAATCTATATTTCTATGGAATATGTGACTTGTTAAGTCCTGTCTGAGTATCTGCTCCAGTCATCCATGAACTTTTCCCATTCAGTGCAGAAGAATCAGGAAGCAGTGGATTCATTAATATACTCATCTCTGATTCTATATTACCTTACCAAATGTAACGTGTTTTCTACACCCATAGATGATGGTGCTAGCAGAGGCATGAGAGGCACAGTCAAATAAAATTATCTTAATAAGTATCTGTTTCATCAAGGATAAGTTGATACTCTTCCACAGCTGAAGAATTTCAATATAACTAATGTAAACCCCTACTCCTGGTGTAATGACATATAATATTTATACCATTGTCAGGCACTGCTTTTGTACTCTGTTTGGTGGGGGCTACTATCATATCCATTATATAGCTGGGAAATCATATCGGAAACTGAATCTGTTTGCTACTGATAACCCTAAGTGTCAATGTTTCACTCAACAATGAGTCCGTCTAGCTTTGCTAAGGAGATGACTATTGTTGAATCAATTTAGAGCCCACTGCCCTCCCCTCCTTCATGGTCCCTTTTTGCTATTGATTCCATTGGGAAAACATTGGGTTTGCTGACATATCCTCAGAGAAGATCGTATCTTATACTCAAAAATTAAAAGCTTTTAGAGATTTCTAGTTTCTAGTTCTACATATAAGGAACTTGGAAATTTCCACTCCATTCTATCAACAAGTAAAAAGCTAAATGGATTAAAAAATCAGCAACTCTTATAAGAGAGGGAAAGTCACTGAGTACGATGCTGCCTCCCAACTTGGAGAATACAGGGAGTCACATCTTTCTTGAGGAGAGATTCATGAGAAGAAACACCTATGAGAAAAATAACTGGGGTATGAAACCTGAACTCTAATTGATGAATTTCTGGAGAATAAGTGAGGACAAGAGTGATAATTAAACATTCCAGAAAAACGAAGTCATAGGGGAAACTTCACAATACTTTGAGATTCACTTTCATGAGTTTGACTATTTTCCACAGCAAATATCAGAGAAAAATCACCTTGTACATTCAGGAGGGAAGGGGAAAAAGAAATCCTTCAAAATATACCACAGAGCTCTATTCCTCTTATCAAGGCCTGCCCTCAGAAGAAACGAATCAACCAAAACTATAATCAAAGCCTAATTGACAAGGGGGAAGAGAAATGCCTGTCTCCTGCTCCACTGGTTTCCACCTGTGGGAAAGCAAATACCCAACTCCAGCCCACTCTAGTCATCTTGTCCCACCAAAGTGGGAGAGCAAAACAGAGAAACACTTGTGAAGTTGACAATCCAGATGCATAGACTCACTAAAACGCTGAGACATAATCATGGAACTAGAATCCTTCCCCAGCCACTACACCACATTATTAAAGGCCTACTTTGAGCAGTTCATTTTACACAGTACATCATATCTGACGATCAGAAAAAAAAAATGTCAAGTCAAACCAGAAAGTCAAAAACACAGTTTGAGGAGACATAACAAGTATCAGAGCTAGACTTAGCAAGGATGTTGGAATTTCGGAACAGAAATTTAAAACACCAGTGAGGAGATTAATGGATAAAGTTGATCACAAGTAAGAACAATGGGCAATGTAAGCTGAGGGATGGAAATCCTGAAAAAGAAATGAAGATAAATGCTCAAGATTAAAAACACTGTAACAGAAATAAAGAATGCCTTTGATGGGCTTATTAATAGACAGGACACAGCTGAGGAAAGAATCTCTGATGAGTTTATGTGAATACAAACATTGAAAACTGAAAACAAGTCAAAGAAAGACTGAAAAAGAAAAAAAAAAAGAACAGGATATCCAAGATATCCAAGACCGTGAGACAAGCAGAAAAAGTACAACATTCATGTAATGGAAATAAGAAGTAAAAATGGAAGAAAAAAAGGAACAGAAGAAACACTGGAGACAGTAGTGACTGAGGATTTCTCTAACTGTCAGAAGTCAAATCACAGATCCAAGAAGCTCAGAGATGACCAAGTCAGATAAATGCCAAAAACTACAACTGGGCACACCATTTTCAAAGAACAGAAAATCAAAGATAAAAATAGTGGAAGAAGACAGAGGGGAAAATTACTTTACCTACAGAGGAAGGAAGATAAAAGTTATATCCGACTTCATTTCAGAAACCATGTGAGCAAGAAGAGAGTGGAGTGAAATATTTAGTGTTGAGAGAAGGGGAAAAAAGAACATAGAATTTTGTTTTCTGCAAAATATCTTTCAAAATTGAGGTAATTGTCTTTATTTAAAAGTAAACAACTTTCTTAGATAAACAAAAGGTGAGCCAATTTGTTTTCAGTAGTATCACCTTGCAAAAAATGTTCAAAGAAATATTTTAAGGAGACAGACAGTGATATTGGTCAAAAATTCAAATCTACATAAATCAATGTAGCACATTGAGGAAGTATTAATTGAGATAAAAACAGAGAGTGTGCGCCCAAGATGGCCGAATAGGAACAGCTCCAGCCTTCAGCTCCCAGCATGAGTGACACAAAAAACGGGTGATTTCTGCATTTTCAACTGAGGTACCGGGTTCATCTCACTGGGGACTGCCGGACAATTGGTGCTGGTCAGCTGGTGCAGCCCGGCCAGCAAGAGCTGAAGCAGGGCGAGGCATGGCCTCACCTGGGAAGTGCAAGGGCGAAGGGAAACCCTTTTCCTAGCCAAGGGAAACTGAGACACACAACACCTGGAAAATCAGGTAATTCCCACCCTAATACTGTTCTTTACCAAGGGTCTTAGCAAAAGGCACACCAGGAGATTATATCCCACACCTGGCCCGGAGGGTCCCACGACCACGGAGCCTCCCTCAGTGCTAGCACAGCAGTCTGAGATCTAACTGCAAGGTGGCAGGGAGGCTGGGGGAGGGGTGCCCGCCATTGCTGAAGCTTAAGTGGGTAAACAAAGCCACCAGGAAGCTCGAATAAAAATAGAAACTTTGGACGGGCATGGTGGATTGTTTTTGTAATCTCAACGCTTTGGAGAGCTGAGAAGGCAAATCGCCTGAGGTCAGGAGTTCAAGACCAGCCTGACCAACATGGCAAAACCCTGTCTCTACTTAAAATGCAAAAATCATCCAGGCATGGTGGTGCACACCTGTAGTCCAAGCTACTTGGGAGTCTGAGGCAGGAGAATCCCTTGAGCCCAGGAGGTGGAGGCTGTAGTGAACTGGGATTATGCCACTGCACTCCATGCTGGGTGCCAGAGAGAGACTCCATCTCTCTCTCTCTCTCTCTATATATATATACTATAGTGTATATATATACACACTATAGTGTATATATATAGTGTGTGTATATATATATAGTATTTTTATTATTGTTAATTTCTCAAAGAGATAACAGTGTGTTCGAAATAACAGCAATAATGTATTACAGATGTGTATTTGTGTATGGTAATATATAAGTAAAATAATGACAGCAAAAATACAAGGAACAGATGGTAGGAATCAAAATAATTATGTTATTAAAAGGTACATGCATTCTTTAAAAAATATTAGGTCAGTTCAAAAGTAATTGTGTTTTTTGCCATTGCTTCTTAACCATAATTATTTGTGCACAACCTATAGTACAGTGTTATTTGAAAGTGGACTTGGATTAGTTGTAAATGTTTATTGCGGGTCCTAGGACAACTACTATAAAAGGTCAAAAAACAAATGTATAAGAGATATGCTGAGGCTGGGCATGGTGGCTCACACCTGTAATCCCAGGACTTTGGGAGGCCAAGGTGGGCAGATCACCTGAGGTCAGTGTTTCAAGACTAGACTGGCCAAGATAGCGAAACCCCTTCTCTACTAAAAATGCAAAAATTAGCCGAGCATGGTGGCACATGCCTGTAATCCCGGCTACTACAGAGGCAGGGCAGGAGAATTGCTTGAACCCAGAAGGTGGACGTTGCAGTGAGCTGAGATTGCACCACTTCACTCCAGCCTGGGCAACAGATCAAGATTGTGTCTCGGGACAGGGGTGGGGGGTGGGGTAACAGATATGCTAAAGAAGAGAAAATGGCATCATATAAAATGTTCAATTAAAATCACAAAAGTCAGAAAATGAGTAGAACATAAAGACAAAGAACCAGGGCAACACATAGAAATCAGTGACAGATTTGATTAGTATCAATCAAAATATATCAATAGTTAAATATTAATGGTTTAAATGGACCCATGTAAAGACAGAGACTGACAGAGTAGGTATAAAATAAGACCCAAATTATGTTGTTTACAAGAAACTCACTTTAGAACTTTAGATAGGAAAACCCATATAGACTAAAAGAACATAGACGGAGAAAAATATGCCACATTAACACTAATCAATAAAAAGCAGTATTATCTATATTCATTTCAGACAGAGATACTTCAAAGAAAGGAAACATGAGTGATAAAGAAGGACACTTTGTAATGATAAAGGGGTTAATTCTTCACGAAGACATAATAATCTTTAATGTGTATTTGCATAACAAAAGAATATCAAAATACATGAGGTAAGAACTAGCAGAACTGCAAAGAGAAATAGATGAATCCCTTATCATTGCTGGAAACTTTAACACCCCTCTGTCAGAAATGGGCAGAATCTGAAGGCAGAAAAAATAAGGACATAGTTGAGCTCAACAACACCATCAGTCAATAGGATAATGGACATCGATAAAATACTTCAATAACAGAATATACATTTTTCTCAGGTTCACATGGAACATTTGTCAAGATAGATGAATTCTGGACTGAATACATTTTTTACACCTCAAGAAACTTTTTTAAAAAATAAAAAAGAAATTAAATGACAATAACAGAAAGGTAACGGGAGAATCACAAAATAAAGGATATTAAACAACACACTTCTGAATAACATATGGGTAAAAGAAGAAATTCCAAGACAATTTTTAAAATATTTGAACTAAATGAAAATGAAGACATAACATCAAAATCTATAAGATGTAGAAAAAGCAATGCTTAGAGGGAAATTCATAGCATCGAATGTATATATTAGAAAAGAAGAAAGAGCTAAAAACAATAGTTTAAAATTTCACCTTAGGAAACTAGAAAAAAAAAGAGCAAATTAAATCCAAAGTAAGGAGAAGAAAAGATGTAGTAATAATTAGAGCAGAAATGAATGAAATTGAAAACAGGAAACTAATAGAAAAAAATCAATGAAACCAAAAGCTTGCTATTCAAAAGCATTGATAAAATGGTTCAATCTCTACCTAGGCTAAATGAAAACAAACAAACAAAAAAAACCAGGGCACGAATTACTAAAAAATTACAAATTACTGATCTTTGACATGCACTAAAAGTAATACAATTGAGCCACATTACTCTTTTTCACAAATGATCGTGTAAACAAGTAAACATTCACAAGTAAAAAAAATGAATCTAGATACACAACTTACACTCCATAAAAATTAATGTTAAATGAACCATTGACCTAAATTTAAAATATAAAACTATAAAATTCCTAGAAGACAACATAGAATAAAAACTAGATTACCTTGAATATGAGGATGACTTTTTAGATACAACACTAAAGTCACAAATTATGCAAGGAGTAATTAATAAATTGGACTTGATTAAAATGTAAAACTTCTTCTCTGTAAAAAGCAGTGTCAAGAGGATGAGAATACAGAGTGGGAGAAAATATTTTTAAAAGACGTATTTGGAAAAGGACTGTTAATCCAAAATATACAAAGAAGTCTTAAAACTGAAGAAGAAAACACTGGATTAAAACATGGGCCAAAGACCTTAATAGACACCTTATCAAAATAGATATACAGATGGGAAATAAGCATGCAAAAGATGCTCCATATCATATATTATTAAAGAAATGAAAAGTAAAACAATGTTACGTCACTATCCATTTATTAGAATGGCCAGGATCTGGAATACTGACAATACCAAATACTGGTGAGGATGTAGAACAATAGGAAGTCTCGTTCATTGCTGGTGGGATTGAGAAATGGTACAGCCACTTGGTAAGACAGTTTGGCAGTTTCTTACAATATTAAACATATTCTTACCATATGATCTAGTAATCTGATCACACTACTGGTTATCTATTCAAAGGAATTGAAAATTTATATCCACAAAAAAATCCTGCAAGTGAATGCTTACAGCATCTGTATTCATAATTGCCAAATGTGGAAGCATCCAAGATGTCCTTCACTAGATGAGTGGATAATAAACTGTGGCTTATTAAGACAATGGAATTTTATTAACTATTAACCCTCTATAAAAAGAAATGGAGGAAAAGAATGCCTATTACTAAGTGAAAGGAGGCCCATCTGAAAAGGCTACATGCTAAATGATTTCAGCTATAGGAAACACTGGAAATATCAAAACAATGGAGACAGTAAGAAGTTCAGTGATTGACATCATAGTGAGGGGGAAAGAATCAATATGCTGAGCACAGAGGATTTTTAGGGCAGCAGAAATACTGCGTATAGTACTATAATGCTGGATATATATTATTATACATGTGTCCAAACCCACAGAATGTACACCAACAAGAGTAAACCCCAAATGCAAACTATGGACTTAGAGTGATTATTACATGTCAATGTAGGCTCACCAGTTGTACTAAATATACCACTCTGGAGGGGGGATATTGATCATTGGGAGTTTGTGCATGAGCAGGGGCACTGAGCATATGAGAAATCCCTCTGCCTTCCTCTTAATTTTACTGTGAGACTTCCCTCTCCCACCCCTCCGCCAAAAAAGCCTTTTTTAAAAAGCTACTGTGGTGGTTAGACCAAGAGGTGAACATTTACATTCTGGGCTCATTCAGAAAGGATCATCTATATAAATCTTTCCCAAGACTTCTTTTCACTAACAATTTATTCTTACTCCTACAAAGCCCTTGATCATTTTTATAAAATTAACCTTTCTATATAAATTGCTCTAGATTTTAATATGCTCACTTTCTTATTTGCAAAGTAACCTCAAGACGTACTCCTGGAAATTTAGCACATGAGAGGTTTTAACCTCTTTATTTTCTTTCTACAACATCTTTGA
Source organism: Piliocolobus tephrosceles (assembly GCF_002776525.5). NCBI lineage: Eukaryota > Metazoa > Chordata > Mammalia > Primates > Cercopithecidae > Piliocolobus > Piliocolobus tephrosceles. The sequence continues at coordinate 157,059,588 of NC_045436.1, read as the reverse complement.
ATGCTACTGCAACGTATTAGCCATACGGTAGGTTAGTGTCTGCACTGCATGCAGTGCTAAGTATTAGCCAATCTTTTTTCCCACCTTTATTCAAGTTGTGATAAGGAACTCTGCATTAGCTCATGAGGGTATACTGAGGGAAAGTCAACATTGTGGCAGCAGTAGCCCAGGTGAAAATGTAAGCTATACATCAAAACATATATATATGACTTTGGGCCCATTCAACAAATATAGTTCCATTTGAAGATGGAGCTTTATTGGTTACACTTAATTGATGGCAGCTTGACGCTCATGGTCAGATTTCACTTCCATCAGGGTGCACTAGCTAATCAAAAGCTACTTCTTAAAAAAAATAAAAATAAAAATAAAACCGTAAGTACCAATTCTGAGGCTTGCCATAGATTTCACATGTCATATCAAAATTCAGAATACTCTGAACTTGGAAACGAATATACTGAACTATGGAAGCCAATACAAGCACTTAGTGGCATAAGTACTTCCACTTATTCTGGAAGTTGGCCCAGCTCACATATCTACTCTTTCTGTGTACTGTATTCAAGACTGAAAACTGTCAGGGTCTCCCCCAAAACTATGTGGCAGCAGCACCATCAGAAGTAGCATATGTTGACTGAGAAATACACAGCATTTTTTAGAGAAAAATTATACGGAGAAACAATGGTATTTATAGCCTATGTGTGTTATTTCATGAAGGAAGAGTTATAAAACCTTGGCAGCATCAGGTAATGAATCTACTAGTTATAATTATTTAGTTCCTTTAGCTATTTTTATTGTATTTATTGTGTCTAGTTATTCTTTTGCTGAACATAGCCAGACTATAACACCAGCTGCAGGGCCTCTGCCAAATCATTTGTAAATCAATGCAGAAGGGTTTCAGTATCATAGCTCTAGACTAATGCTCACTATTGCCAAGACACTGCTGAGATTAAAAACATAATTTCTCACATTTCTGCTTAACCAAATCTCTGCCATAAATGTACACTTTCTTTGAGTAGTGTCTCTGATCTTATCAGTCCTTAATTGTTTGCATATATTTTCATAAGACTCAACCCTCACCCTCCACCTTCCAGCTGCAATATTCTACTTTGTCCCCATAGAATCCTGAATTGCACTCAGCAATCTCCCTTTTATTCTTAGGTGTGATCCTTGACCGTTGTTCAGTAGTTACCTCCTAAACAGAAGTAAAAATGTATTGTTCAGGCCCAGCGCGGTGGCTCACGCCTGTAATCCCAGCACTTTGGGAGGCCGAGGCAGGCGGATCACGAGGTCAGTAGATCGAGATCATCCTGACTAACACGGTGAAACCCCATCTCTACTAGAAATACAAAAATTAGCCGGGCATGGTGGCAGGTGCCTGGGACATGGGCATGGGGCATGGGACTCCAGCTACACGGGAGGCTGAGGCAGGAGAATGGCGTGAACCCAAGAGGCAGAGCTTGCAGTGAATGGAGATCACACTACTGCACTCCAGCCTGGGCGACTGAGTGAGACTCCATCTCAAAAAAAAAAAAAAAATGTATTGTTCCGGTAGACACACAGCTATCTCTGAAGCCCATTGAAATAGACAATGTTTATTTTCATGCATTCAAAATGCATCAGGGTTAGGAGTCACAGTCCACACACTCATTAATCTTCATTGCCCCACTGAGACATCATTTTGAAGCTATATTATCTAGATTTGAATTTCAGCTTTACAAATAACAACCAGCAAATGGTACTTGCTGTCTTCACAATTTTTTCTTGTTGTTATATTAAATGAAACCAGGAACTATTCTGAGGCAGACACTAAAAGTATGTTCTTCATTAAAAATTTAAAGAGTGTACTGAAATTTAGGTCATGTTTATACAAATAACATACTGGGATTTTAATTAGAAATGTAATATTAAGCCAAGAAATATGTGGAGTAAACTATTTGTAATCCAATTCTATTTCTATTTAGCATAAATTTAAGTGCTAAAAAAAGTTCATACTTTCCAAGGAAGAAGAAATGAAGTATGAGTAGCTGTTCTGTAAGAGTCTCCACCTGAAAACAGAATAAAATATATTAAGAGATGTTTCATGAAACAAATATTTCAAAGAATAATTTTGGCTTGGTTAAACTAGAAAACAAACATCCCTGAGTATCAATAGGGTCATTTGGACTGCTGATGGTTATCAGATGATCTGCCTCCATTGAATTTTACCTTCCCACTGTTTTTGCTCATTTACTCTCTTTCTCCAGTAGGTGAAAGAAGAGAAAACTCTTGTCAACTTTGCTACTACTAAAATCAAAATCCAAAACAGGAAATGAACCCTTGCTACTTTCAATTTTTTTTTTTTTTTAAGACAGATTCTCACTCTGTCTCCCAGGCTGGAGAGTGCAGTGGCGTGATCTTGGTTCACTGCAAGCTCCACCTCCCAAGTTCGCATCATTCTCCTGCCTCAGCCTCCCAAGTAGCTGGGATTACAGGTGCCCGCCACCACACCCAGCTAATTGTTTGTATTTTTAGTAGAGACGGGGTTTCACCGTAGCCAGGATGATCTCGATCTCCTGACCTCATGATCCACCCGCCTCGGGCTAACAAAGTGCTGGGATTACAGGTGTGAGTCATGGCGCCTGGCCCAAATTTCATTTTTAAGGAATCATTTTCTTTCATTAACCCATAATAACATAATGAGAATACTCAAAATAACAAAAGACTTAGACAGTAATTTAGTATTATAGCACTTTCTTATAGCGCCATTTCTTACATGGTAGAATTGCTAAAATAATAATTGTTTATGATGGTAATAAGTATAATTTGAGTTGAAGTCACCACATTACTTTTATCAGCTAATGGTAATTCAATATGACCTGTTGCTTAATGTATTCATTATTCCATTAGTTTTGTTGTTTGTTTCTTTGTTTTAGTTAGTTTGACTTTTACATTTGGAAATATATCTATGAGGCACTACATTGCAATGGATTCTCCACAAACACCTGCATCAATATTCTTTATAGCATATTTATCTTTAATCCTTTATATGCTTCAATCTATCCTTGTTCCCTATTCCTTAACACTTTAAATATATTCTTCCTAAATGTACTACAAAACCTCTAAAATTCTGAAATCTAAGTGTTCCCATACAAGACTTCTTTTAGCTTCTTTCTCTATTAGTACCAGTTTTTCTTACTTTTTTTAGTATTCTCAGTAATAGAATTGTTATCCACTTTATGTTTTAGGCATTTTTATCAACAAACTAAATTTAAATATTTATCACCACATTAACATGTTTAGCACTGCTTTGTACTAAGTGGCTGAGATTGGTGTCTGCTGCTTGTCAGGGATTTGGACTCCCTTTGATCTTCCAGATCTCTTTTACGCCAAAGGCCTTTATTTTTATTAATTTTGTGGCTCTGGTTGAGAACCTAGAATTAAAGTTGTTCATACAAAATTAAATTAAAAAGGTTACTACAAACACAATGTCTTGATTTTCACATCAGGGTGAAAGGGATAGGAGGAAAATTTTTACATTTAGCAATAGCTCCTGTTACTTAATGTGTCTTGTGCTTGCTCAAATGAGTTTGATTTCATTTGTGATGGTTTATTTGTGATGGTATAGTGATTCCAGAGATTTCGTACTTGTTAGCATTCTAACTGGTTCTGTCAAATGAAGAAGCATAAGATATAAATTTTCTCCTTCAAATCCTTAATGTTCTGAGACCATTATGTATCACAGTATCAAACTCAGGGGGATTTGAAGGCCGCCTATGAGCAATTTTAGTTGAGCCAACAGAAACATGAACATTTTGCCTATCTTTGTAGTATTATATGGGTGTTAGATAGAAAGTATTCTAACACGGATCATATCTGTTATATTTTAAAATAAAACCTAGTAAAACATAACGAGGTGGCATAAAATTTTAAGTTCTGTTATTCGGTAATCATATAGCATTAAAACATTAGAAATTTGTTTTTTCTCAGTATTCCACCTCTCCCTTCCTTGTGCACAGAACACCTATTTGTGCTGGCTGCCAAGTACCAATCTGAGTATATGGAAAAGGATAACTTCCATTTGATAGAAGGGAAGTGACTTTGCTATTGATGTTTTACCATATCTTTTCCTATGCGATTTTATTCTAGGCACTGTCATCCTTTAGATGCTACGCTTTGAAAAAGAAAAAAAAAATCAAAACCAAATGCTACTATATTGGCACAATTGAAATGTCATTTCTGGAAGTCATCCTCTGCCTAATGCTGCACTTTGGGAAGTGACATTTTAACGGGGCAATGACAATGACAACAACAAGAAAAACTAAAATCCAATATAAATCTCATATAGATGGAATATGGTGTGGTGTGTGAGACAAGGATTCTCTGATATTTCCTCACAATCTTAATACACAGTCAACATACCAGCTGTCAGTGCCTTTCACTAGGGGTTTGCAATTTCAATTAACATTAGATACCATTGCATACTTATACACTCTCATTTTGACAGAAACAACATAAAGTGACACTATACTCTTGCCCAGCAAGATGTTGTACTATAAATTACCCATGTGTTTCTATGAATATAAAAGTTCTATGTAGCCCAATAAATTAATCCAAAATCATAATCCAAGAGAAAGAGCATTCTGATAACCCTTTCCCTCATATTTAGCACTCTATTACGTTCATGAAAGACATGCAGTAATCATTTGCTAGGTAAATTCTCCTATATAAATGTTATATACTGTTTTTTGTAAAGTTAATGAGTGTCTTTTTTCCCCAAGAGAGTGGATTAGAGGCCTTTAGTGTTTCCCAGCCACTTGAAAAAAGCAAGATAGTGTGCAAAGATAAAGAATGTGAGCCTTAATTCAGAGAGAGTCTACTGGAATTGTAAAGGACACCCCTGATCCTGGGGAGGAGAATGCAGGCAAAAACCCTGCAGGATGGAATCCATCTGCCATCTGCAGGCATTTGGAGATAAAAGCAAATCTCCAGGCATTTGGAGAACCTACTTGCATGAACTTGTAGCCTACCTGCCTCATACTTCCTGTGCAGAGATCTTTGTGCAGGGAGACCCTCTGTGCTTTATGCCTAGGCAGATCCCCAGGCATTTGGAGGACCTGCTTTCCTAGTTTAGCAGCCTGAGTTGCCCCACCTCTCCTATACAGAGATTTTGGTGTGGGAAGAGATCTCTCCATTCCATGTCCAGGCATATCTCCAGGCATTTGGAGTACTCACTTGCCTGGATCAGCAGCCTGATCTGCTCCATAATCCCTGTGCAAAGACCATGGTGAAGTAGGGCCTCCTCCACTCCACTCCCAGGCAGATCCCCAGGAATTCAAAGCACACACTAGCCCAAATCAGCACCTGAGCCATTTCACCCTCTCTGTGCAGGCTGCAGTATAGGGGGACCGTATACATTCCACATCCAGGCAGATCTCAAGGAATCTGGAGTACCCACTCTCCTGGATAAGGAGTTTAGGTCACCCCAAACTCTCCATGCTTAGAGCTTGGGGCCAAGGAAGGAGTTTTCTCAGCTCCATGCCTAGGCACACCTCTGGGTGTTTGGTAGCTGCCCACTGGATTCTCCTTTGGTACTAGTGTTTGTGCCTGCCATCAAGAGACCTGGAGATGGGCCTGCCTAGTCTGGCCCCACCCATTCTGCCCTCTCCATTCCTCCAGAGTTAAGTGGGGAGATCACCAGAGTTAAGTGGGGAGATCAGACTACTGTGAACTTCAAAGATAAGTTGCCTGAGGCAACGAAAGCTTTTCCTGGTAAATAAGGAACAGGCATGCATTCAGTCATATTGGTTGCAGCCAGCCCTTACGTGTAAGAGCTATGTACTGGCTTGTAGGTTGAACTACACAGCCCAATGTGAAACCTGCTGAGAGAAGTGCATAGAGCTATAGGAACAAAGCCAAAAGACCCTCCCCAACATTCTCTACAGTAACAACTCAGAGGGAGTGGGGAAATAAATGAAACCACAGTAATATTACAGGGAATGAAAGAAGAAAAAAGCCCTTATTGGCACATAAAGAATTATATAAAATGGAAGTGCCAGTGTCTCCAGATGACAGGCAAATAGCATAAGAATTCTAGCACCATGAAAAATCTGAATGTAGTGATATGACCAAAGGGTCACATTAGCTCTCCACCAATGGTCACTAACCAAAATGGAAACTCACAAAGAACAAATAAAAAATTCAAAGCATGGATTCCTAGGAAGCTCAGTGAGATCCAAGACAAGATTGAGAATCAACACACAAAAAAACTTCTAACGCAATCCAATAAATGAAGAAAGAGATGAACATCTTAAAAAGAACTCAATCAGAGTATCTGGAATAGATCACTCATTTAAGAAATTTCAAACTACAATGAATATCTTTTTTAATAAAGTGGACTATGCAGAAGAAAGGAGCCCCACAAGGCTAACAACAGACCTTTCAGCAGAAACCTTGCAAGCCAGGAGACATTAGGGGCCTATTTTCAACATTTTTAAAGAAAATAAATTCCAACCATGAATCTCATATTCTGCCAAACTATACTTATAATTGAAAGAGAAATACAATATTTTCCAGACAAGCAAGTGACAAGGGAATTCGTTACCATTAGGCCAACCTTACAAGAGAAGCAAAAGAGGGTTATCAATACGTAAACAAAATAATTATATCTGCTACTACAAACAATACTTAAATACAAAGCCCACAGACCCTATAAAGCAAGCACACAACAAAAACTACACAACAATCAGCTAACAACTTCACAAGAGGATAGAAACTTCAAATATGAATATTAACCTTGAATGTAAATGGTCTAAATGACCCACTCAAAGTCATAGAGTTGGAAATTGAATAAAAAACAAGACTCATCCTTCTGCTGTCTTCAAGACAACCATATCATATGCAATGATGCCTGTAGGGTCAAATTAAAAGGTTAGAGAAAGATCTATTGTGCAAATAGAAAATAAAAAATCATGGGTCATAATTCTTATATCATATAAAACAGACTTTATACCAACAACAATAAAAGAGTACAAAGAAGGGCATTATGTAATGGTAAGTGATTCAACATAACACAAAGCTAAGTATCCTAAATATATATCCATCCAACATTGGAGCACCCAGATTCATAAAACAAGTACTTCTAGACCTGTGAAAAGACTTAGAAAACCACACGAAAACAATGGCAGACTGTAACACCTCACTGGCAGCAATAGATCATTGAGGCAGAAAATTAAAAAGAATTTCTGCACTTGAATTTGACAGTTGACAAATTGCACCTAATAAACATCTACAAAACACTCCACCCAGGAAATGTAGAATATACGTTCTTCCCAATCGCAAACAGAACATACCCCAATATTGACCACATGCTCAGCTATAAAGCAAGTCTCAAAAAATTAAAACATAAAACCAACGTTATACCAATCATACTCTTGGAATACAGTAGAGCACAAATAGAAAGTAATATCAAAAAGATTTACCAAAACCAAACAATTACATAGAAATTAAACAGTGTGCTCCTGAATGACTTTTAGGTAAACAACAAAATTATGACAGAAATGAAAAACTTCTGTGAAATAAATGAAGAGAGACACAATATATCAAAATCTCTGTGATATACCAAAAGCATTATTAAGTGGAATGTTTATAATAATAAATGACTATGTCAAAAAACTAGAAAGATCTCAAATTAATAATCTCAAATGTCACACTAAAAGAAACTAGGAACTAAGAAAGCAAGAACAAACTAACCCCAAAGCTAGCGGAAGAAAACACATAAATAAAATCAGAGTGAAACTGAGTAAAAGTGAGACCCAAAAATCTATACAAATAATCAACAAAACCATAAGTTGGTTCTTTGAAAGGATACTATAAAAAGAGATCAATATACCACTAACTAGATTAACAAAGAAATAAACCAAAGAAGATCCAAGTAAATGTAATCAGAAGTGACAAAGGAAGCACTACAACCAATCCCACATAAATGAAAAAGTTCCTCGTGTATTATTCTGAAGGCTTCTATGCACACAAACTAGAAAATCTAGAGTATATTGATAACTTTCTGCAAACACACAACCTCTCAAGATGAAATCAGGAGGAAACTGAAACTCTGAACAGACCAATACTGAGTTCTGAAACGTAATCAGTAATAATAATAATAACAAAAAACCTACCAACTGTAAAAGCACTAGGCTAGAGGGATTCACAGCCAAATTCTACCAGTCACACAAATGAGTTGGTATCAATACTAATGAAACTACTCCAAAAAATTGAGGATGAGGTACTCCTCCCTACTTCATTTGATGAAGCCAGCATCATTCTGATACCAAAACCTGGCAGAGACATGAAACAAAACAAAACAAAACAAAAACTTAAGGCCCAAATCCCTGATGAACATATATGCAAAAAATCTCAATAAAATAGCAGCAAACAAAAATCAGCAGCACATCAAAATGTTAATATACCACAATCAAGTAGGCTCATTCCTGGGATACAAGTTTGGTTAAACATATGCAAATTAATAAAAGATTCACTACATAAACATAATTAAAAACAAAAGCCATATGTTCATTTCAATAGGTGTAGAAAAAGCCTTTGATAAGATTGAACATTCTTTCATGCTAAAATCCCTCAACAAATTAGGCATCAAAAAAAAAAAAAAAAATCAAAATAAAAAGAGCCATCTATGATAAACCCACTGCCAACCTTATACCGAATGTGAAAAGCTGCAATGAATCCCCTTGAGAAGTGGAATAAGACAAGGATGCCCAATTTCACTGCTTCTATTCAATATAGTATTGTATGTCCTAGCCAAAGCAATTAGGCAAGAGAAAGAAACAAAAGGTATCTAAATAGGAAAACAAGAAGTCAAACAGTCTTTCTTTACTGATAAGATTATTTACATAGAAAACACAACATCTCTGAAAAAAAGCTTGTAAAACTGATAAACAACACAAGTGAAGTTTCAGGATACAAAAAAAAAAATAACAATGCACTAAAATGAGTAGTATTTCTATACATCAATAAATAACTGAGAGACATAGCAAGAATGCAGTCCCATTTACTGTAGCCACACACACACAAAATAAAAAACCTAGAAATACATCTAACAAGAAGATGAAATATCCCTACAATAGAACTACAAAACAATGCAGAAAGAAATCATAGATAACACAAATAAATAAAGTTTCCATGTTTATGGATTGGAAGAAACAATATTGTTAAAATGTCCATACTATTCAAATAAAACTAGTTTTAATGCTATTCATGTTAAACTACCAATGTCATTTTTACAGAATTAGAGAAAAACTATTCTGAAATTCACGTGGAATGAAAGCAAAGACCAAATAGCCAAGGCAATCCAAAGCAAAAAGAACAAAGCTGGAGGCATATGCTACTCAACCTCAAACTATACTTGGGCTACAGTAACCAAAACAGTATGATGTTGGTCCAGAAACAGACAGATAGACAAATGGAACAGAATAGAGAACCCAGAAATGAGGTCACATCTACAACTATGTGATTTCTGACAAAGCTGACAAAAACAAGCAATGGAAAAAGAACTCTTTATTCAATAATTTGTGCTGGGAAATCAGGCTAACCATATGCAGAAGACTGAAACTGGGCTCCTTCCTTACACCATAAAGAAAAATTACATTAAGATAATTTAAAGCCAAAACTATGCAAATCTCATAAGACAACCTAGGCAATACCATTTTGAATATAGAAATGGGTATAAAGGTTTGATTACAAAGATGCCAAAAGCAGTTGCAATCAAAGCAAAAGTTGAAAAAAATGGATCTAATTAAACTACAGAACTTCTAAACCGCAAAAGAAACTATCAAGAAAGTGAACAGACAACCTACAGAATGGAAGAAAATTTTTGCAAAGTATGCATCTGACAAGGGTCTAATATGTAGCATCTATAAGAAACGTAACAAAGTTCCAAGAAAAAAACAACTGAATAAAAATATGGGCAAAGCACATGAACAGACACTTTTCTACAGATACACGTGGCCAACAATCATATGAGAAAAAGATCACTGTCACTGATCATTGGAGAAATGCGAATCAAAACCACAGTAAGATACCATCTCATACCAGTCAGAATGGGTATTAATAAATAGTCAAACAATAACAGATTTTGACAAGTCTATGAAAAAAAAGGAACACTTGTACACTGCCGGTGGAAATGTAAATTATTTCAGCCATAGTGGAAAGCAGTATGGGGTTTTCTCAAAGAAATTAAAACAAAACTACTACCATGTGACCCAGCAATCCCATTACTGGGTATATATCTCAAAGAAAATATATCGTTCTACTGAAAACACATGCACTAGCGTGTTAATCTCAGCACTATTCACAATAACAAAGACACAGAATCAACCTAGGTACCCATCAATGGTTGACTGGGTAACAAATGTGTGGTACATATACACCATGAAATGTCATGCAGCCATTAAAAAATGACAAAAGCATGTCCTTTGCAGCAGCATGAATGCATCTAGAGGACAGTATCCTAAGCAAATTAACGCAGGAACAGAAAACCAAATACTGCATGTTCTCACTTATAAGTGGGAGCTAAATACTGAGTACTCTTGGACATAACTGGAACAACAGACACTGGGAACTACTATAGGGGATAGGGTCAGAGCAGGACAAGGGTTTTAAAAGTAGCACTATGCTCATTACCTGGGTGATGGAATCATTTGAACCCCAAACCTTGGCATCAAACAATATATACTCATGTAATAAACCTGCATATATCCCCCTGAATCTAAAATAAAAGTTGAAATTATTAGGAAAAGAATGTTAACAAGTATAAGAAAGTAAACCACCTGGAATCTTGACTAATATGTGTGTGAATGCCAATAGTCCCAAAGATAATTTCTCATTGTAGTATCACTTTTCTAGGAAATCTTCAAAGTTTGCTTAAATGGAAAGCATTTATTTCACACTTAAAAATATAAGCTAAAAAGTATGATCTATAAAACAATTTTTATGCATGCAATTTCTAGTAAACTGTTCTTTTTTGTTGTTGTTGTTGAGGCAGAGTCCTGCTCTGCCACCCAGGCTGGAGTGCAGTGGCGCGATCTTGGCTCACTGCACGCTCCACCTCCTGGGTTCACGCCATTCTCCTCCCTCAGCCTCCCGAGTAGCTGGGACTACAGGTGCCCAGCACCATGCCCGGCTAATTTTTTGTATATTTAGTAGAAACGGGGTTTCACTGTTTTAGCCAGGATGGTCTCGATCTCCTGACCTCATGATCTGCACGCCTCAGCCTCCCAAAGTGCTGGGATTACAGGTGTGAAGTACCACGCCCAGCCCAATTTCTAGTAAACTATTCTTTAACCTGTAAAAAATATCATCTGTATACTAAACAGGCTTTGAATTTTGCCCTTAGTAGCCACTAAGGGCTCTATTTAATATTAGAGGGATATTTAGCTCTCAAGTATCTACAAAATAAAAGTCATACTGATAGAAGAGTAAATAGCATTATAATTATTATTGATCTTATTATTATTGTTTCAATCCAGGGCTATTGGTTCTAGACATAAACAAACCAAACAAACAAACAAAATAAACAAAGAAAAACATCTGTTTTTCCTAGATTTAAAGTAAGGTTTTTTTTCCCCAAATTTTTATTTTATTTTATTTTCTAGAACACTTACATTTTTATAGGCATTGAGTATCTTTTCTTTAATAATTATATGATTTGGTAGGATGTTTGTTTGTATAAATTTACTTTTAGCAATAGAAAAAGTCACAAACTCTGCCATTGTGTCACTGTTTATTAAGTTGAATGGACAGCACAGCCTCACTTTAATTCCGTTACTAGATAACCAACAAAACTAAACAAACAGAAAACAGGAAAACACAGAAATAGAGAGGGATGCATTATTTACTCAATTCGCTGTATAAAAAGTATTAACAAATTAAATGCTAGAGCTGTTTTTTTGAGCTTTATTTATTAATTAAAACAATAACATGTTTTAAGCATGACAATTTCCCATTTAAAGAAGAAATCTGAGTTCATGCAGTTTACCCTCTTTTTAGAGAGAGCCATAGTGCTTATTTAGACAGGTGGTCCAACTTGTTCACACATCTCCAAATCTTTGCTTTATGATTATCATTACTACATATATTTGTGGGGTTTATACACTATTTAAGTTCTCCAAAGGTTTATTTCAATGCCATAAAAGCATTTTTGGAGAACATAACTTTGTTTAAATTATTCTAGACTGTAAACACTAGAGTTGTGGTGTACGCTAAATAGGATTTCAAGTCACTCCCTGGACAAATATTATTGTATTTGACTGTTTGGGGCAGTTGTAGCAAAATGCCATAGACAGAGTGGCAGCAATAGAAACTTATTTCTCAGGGTTCTAGATCTGGGAAGTCCAAGAAGGTGTCTTCTCTCCTTGTGTTCACATGGTGGAAGGGGCAACGTGTATCTCTTGAGCCTCTTTCATAAGGGCACTGAGTCCATTTCTGAGAGCTTTGTCCTCATGACCTAATCACCTCCCTAATACCCCACCTCCTAATACCATTACATTGGAAGTTAGTTGTTTCAACTTATGTATTTCAGGGAAACTTATACATTGGGTCCATTGCAATTATAATACTAAAATTTTCCTTTGAAAAACAACTTAAATTACCAATTAAATACAGGTATCGTCTGATGTCTTACCTGTCATTTTTAATTATCTATGCAGGGATCCATGAGCCAAATTTGGTCTGTTCCATGTCTGATTTTGTAAATAAAGTTTTACAACTTTATTTGTAACAAGACCAGTCCTACTTATTTTTGCATTGTCTGTGAATTAAACAGTTGTGACAGAGACTATTGAACCTGCAAATATTTGGCCCTCTACAGAAAGGTTGTCAGTCTGAACTAGATAATAAGAAAAACAAAATTAATTTCTACATATGATTGTTTAGCTTTTGAAAGCATTCTGACTTTTAAATAACTATTAAATCCATAGTTATGAATGAGACTTGGAGAGAATATTCAAAATATTATAGCTTGCCAGAAGGGTTTGCTCCATTTGAATTTAATGTTAAGTCTCCATAAAATTAATGCACATGACTAGAGATTCATTGTTGTTTGAGGAGTGCAAAGGAAATATTTGTGAAAGCATTTATGATAAAGTCTATTAAAGTAATATTTGTGAAATCATGTATCTCAGGGGAGGTATGAAATAAATGCTTCCTTAATTTGAAGTGAAATCTTGCTTGGTTATTTTCACATACATTTGGTTCCTTGGAAAGCTTTCTGCATCACTGGCCTGTGATTCACAGATGGCATGGACGTGAATCACATAACCTGTAAGAATCAAGTCTCAAATGTGTTATCAGTTAAAGTAGAGATATGATAATGTTCACACCAGGAGTTCAGATTCAGGGAAGTCAAAATTACACTTAATTGTGAATCATGGTTTTGATGCCCATAAGACGGCAAACTAACTTAAGAGTTTTTAGCATGGTATACTAATAGATAAAAATTATAGAGGCTTTTCTCTGGGGTATAAACCATACTGGCACATAGGAGATGCCACAAAACTTTTAATTATTGTTACAGTTGCTATTATCCCTAGATGAGAGCTCTGTACTCTATCAGGTCTCAATTCTTATTCCAGCTCTTTCATTCTCTCACTCTTCACTAGTTGTATTGTCTCATTTTTATGTGTTTCTCTCTCTTTTTGCTCTATAGTTTAATCCTGAATACAATGTAATAATGAATTGGTTGCATATATTTGCAAACTCTTCAAAATATGGTATTTTGGCTGAAGTCAATTAACAACACTGTCTCCTATTCCAAGTTCCCTTCACATCTGTTTCTGTTGGAGTGGCCTTGGGATTTTTTTCTCCATTCAGATAAAGGAATGTTGAGTTGAAGACGCATTTGATTTTGATTTAAAGGGGTATATTTATGTATTCTATGTATGCATAGCTAGGTTATTGTTAGCTGTACGAGTACAGGTTTGGCTCATAGAACACTCATACCATGCACTGTGCCAATGGACTCTATATTGGGACACAAAATTCTTGGCTACTGGTATAATTTTGATATGAGCCAAAAGTGTAAGGCTGGTGGAAGAGAAACAGTATTGGAAACATCCAAAGACAGAAGCTGTAGAATATTTATCTAATTATCAAGTTTACAAAATAGTAAATAAAAATTCAGTTGTAATCAATGTTTAATCAATACAAAAGTTCTCTTTTTCATAGAGGTTGTCCAATTGATAATTTTTCTAAATGAGTACATGTCATCAACGATAGTGTTATAAATCTAAAACTTACTTTTCTTTATCAGTAACAAATATAAATTTTGATCAGCCACCAAGAAGGGAATTTACATTATCTTTATATTATAAATGTGTAAAATAATATGGCAAAAGCATTTGAAGAAGTGATTAATCAATGTACAGCCAACATTTGGGAACATGAGATGTGTTGAAGAAATAATGTTATTTTTATACATTTTATTATTTCTGTGGTCTTTGCTTTTTGTTTATGTGTTCAGTTTTCTCAAAAACCAAGATACCTAACCTGTTTAGAATTCTGCTCAAGTTCTAGTGTTTTATTGAAGATTGAGATTGGTAACTATGACCAGAGAATAGGTTTTTAAAGATGTCGTAAAACAAAAATTTCTATCTTTGGTTCAAATTTTGTTATAATGGTTAGGATATTTATGCCTGAAGTCAAACTGAAACTGAAACCACATAATTGTACTTGTTCTCTTCGACTCAACTTAATACATTCTGTTCCTAAACACTGTTTGGGACTGCTAATAATTTTAGTAGAACAATATTCTCTGTAGGAGCAGTGACTATAAATATTCTGAAACTACTAATGTTCAAAATCTCAGTGTCTCATGAACATTTTCCTAAGACCAATTACAATAGCCATGTGTCTGTCATGCCATAAGGGAGGAATGTAAGGATACATTTCAGTTCACTGACTGGCAAGTTTCACGGTCTCAAGTTCCCCTGCTTTTGATTTTTTTTTCCCTTCATTTTATTGCCATTTAGTTGTTGACCCAAAAAGATATGGATTATTCTTAAATGTGATTTTTGCCCAATTACCAGCATAAACTTGGGACTTGGAAAATTATTATGGTTAGTTCTGATAATAAAATATTCAAGAATGCTGACAGACTGCAAGGCGCAAATCCATATTAAATCTGTCTACTGAGTTTGTTTTAAGGAGAGGCAGTACTGCATATGAAATGTAGGATTGAGGAATCCAAATAATCCAACTTATTTCAAAGCTAAATGGAGCATCTACCACAGTTTCAGGAAACTAGTAATAATAATAACCCATTTAGAAAATATTAACCTTAGCAACTTGCATACAAAATTCCTCTAAGAATACATTAGCATGCAGGTATAAATCTTGCAAAGTATAGAATCTGCTTACTCTTAGTCCCCAGGTTTTTAAAACTTCTTTGATAACCTAATATACCAATTTGAGATACACATTTACTGACTAAGGAATTTCAAGCTTTAGAAATGCTGGGCTGTCAGCTTTCCAGTCCTCCCTACTCTTGCATCAATTAATGCAAACTGATATAGTGAGTTAAACAGAGCTCCAATGGCAGCCACATAATACACAGATATGCTTGTTATCTTTTCCATAATGGAAAAACTGAATGTGGAAACCCAGAAAGTGGGATGCTATAAATATCCCAATCACCATCTTTTGCAAACAGATTAAAGTCCTAGTGACGGAGAGGAGAGTAAACCTAATAAACCTTGGTTAAAGAAATCATCCTCCTATTAAAAAGAAATATGCTCCACTTTTGGACTCTCCATAAAATTATCCTCAGAGATTTGGACAGAATCCAGAACAGAATAATGAGAATTATTAGGCAGTGGAAAATCTGGCATTCTTCTGCTGTAGGAGTTGTGTGTAGTTATGTCCAACACCCATATCAACCGACAGTTGGATTTTACTTCAGCTGAAAGAATAGAACTTAAGGTGTGGACTTCAGTGAATACAATCTCAAGACATTATTGCTTGATAAGCATGAAAACTAATTCAACTGTATACAAAACTTGTGAGTATCTTAACATTTGTTGTTTTTAGGGTTGCGTTCTCAATACGTAGAGAGTGAGTGGACTCAAATTGGAAACACAATAAAATTTGAAGAATACTCCCTGAAGTATTTACATCTCTGCATATTCCCTGATACTGTTCCTCTTCTCAATAGTTCCTGGCTTTTCTATGACAAATCCAGTTATTTTAAGGATCCTTTTAATACTTCCAGTCTTCTTGATATTTCAAGGTAATGGAGGATTGTGCCTGAAAATTTTGCGGCTTGATTTTCTTTTTCTTTCATTACTCCTGGCTGTTTTTATTCAGAAACATCAAGGTTCTTGGTATTGATGGAGACACAGACTCCCTACCCAGATCACAGGATCAAAGTTGGCTTCCAGGCTTATAGTGAAATCCCAAAGAATGCCATGACCCTAAGCAGTCTTCTGTGGAATTACTGATATGTTATGTAGATAGATAGTTCTGATTTTGTAGGGCATTTTTCCTGGCAGGCATTTAATTACATTTTGTCCTAATCAAATGATTGTTTTTACAACACTAGCTCTGAGACAGGCACTAAGAGAATAAAACACAATCCTGTCCACAAGTGCATGATATCCTGTTGTACAAAACACACAAGTGTACAAGTGTTACAATACAGCATAATACATGCTATCATGGAAGTTTGTTCCAGGGATTTTGACAGTACAGTTACAGGAAGCCTCACTCAGCCTAGGTGGAACAAAAAAACTTCCTTGAATGGGAACATTTGATTAAGAGATACAGCATTGATTTTGAGATTAGACTTCATGCAGAAACAATGAGATGCCATAGATAAACTTCAGGAACTAAAAAGGGCATGATTAGTTTGATGCTTTAGATATTTCACTTTGGACGTGTACAAAGAATGCAGAAAGAAAATTGGTAGTTGAAGGAGGCAAACATATTAGGTGGCAAAACTTTTGCTTCAGGTGCTAAAATGGAGACAACATCACATAATTAAAAGTATGGGGAGGATGACAGCCTGAATTGAAATTCTGGTTGTATTGCTTTTTAACTATGTAATTCTAGATAAAATATTTAACCATTTTAGGTCTCAGCTTCTGCTTTCAAAAAAATTTTAAAGAGATTAAACACAGCAGTATGTACAATGTCCTCAGCATAGTTCCCAGAGTACATTACACAATAAATGCTACAAATTCACTGAAATTATTTTTACTCAATGACAGTAGTAATAATGGAAAAATGAAAACATGATTAGTTTATCCAATCCCATAGTAAAATGTAAACTAATTTCAGGAGGAAAGTTCTTGAAAACAGAATAACAAAAAGATGCTCCTTCGGGTGAAAACACAAGCAAAGCAAAATTAACAAGAACCACCCCCCTGCACACACATGCAACAACAATTATGACAACCACTGCAGCAACAACCAAAATCAACCACAGCTTTAATGAATTTGCCTCTTTGTTATGGAGCAAAATCAGCATTTACTAAGCAATTATTATATAATAGGAGGCTTGCTGAACTGTTTACATGTATAATATTGTGACAACTAGGCAATGTTCTTCATCACTCTACCTTGCAAATTTGCCTGAAAATACAGAATTAAAACTAGGAGGAAGCAAAATAATACTTCAATTAAGAGAAGGAGAGGGAAATGGATTGTGAAAGAGAGAGAGAGCATGAGAAAGGGAGAGAATGAGAAATTTAGGAAGAGAAAATGAAAAATAGGGTGGGGAAAAGTGAGGAGGGGAAGGAGAAAGACAATGTGTATTAAATATTTACTAAGCATCATGCACTATTTTGGGCACAATGCATCCCTATAGGAATATTGGAAAACATACTCCATTGTTAATCTTTCATCGATTGTAAAAGGGAAACTCCAGAAGGTTAAATTAGTTGGCCAAGTTCATAAATCTATGAGAAAGTCATGATCATTCTGCTTATATAAGGTATCTAAAATATTCAAATGCGTAGAAGCAGAGAGTAAAATGGTTTCCAGGGGCTGGGGGAAGAGGAAAATAGAGAGTGGCTATTCAGCAGGTATAACGTTTTTTTGATGCACGATGTATAAGTTCTAGAAATCTGCTATACAACATGATGCCTATAATAAACAATACTGCATTGTACACTTACAAATGTGTTAAAAGGGTAAATCTCATGTTAAATGTTCTTACTACAGTTAAACAAAAACTAGCTCCAGAGTGGATCTTCTCATGGCTAAGTCTGAAGTGCTGGAGGTTCTCCTTCCTGGTTTGTTTTGTTTAACCAGCTTTCAGGCAACTAACCGTGTAGTGGCAAATAGTCCTATTTAATGTTTGCTCTTCCTGGCTGTTAGTAGGATATAGACTAGCCTGAACTAGGTGTCCCGATTAGTAGTAATTTAAGGAATGGGAAATATTTGAGCAATTGTTGCTGTTATCTGGACCTGTGTATGCCATGGTATATCTTACTTAAAATGATGCATCAGTTAGATAAGGTCAGGTAGAGAAGAGAGTTGATTCCCACAGGGTAAAATATTTCTCATCAAGAAAATGCTTCAATGAGAAATCACTGAAGACTGTGGTGGATGAACATAAAACTTTCAAATCTGTACATTAAGACAAAAGAACAAAAATATTGCTGGAGGCAGTTTGCAAAGAAATTACATCTGGGTGCAGTGAAGAGAATCCTAAGAGGAAAAAGGTTCATTCAATGAGTGAGCTCTTTAGGGGAGCTGTTATTTGATTAAACGAGCTATTTATTTAAATAAAGCATGCTATAGGACTACTTTAACCCAGGCCCTGAAGGCTCTTTTAATGGGTCTGAAGATTGCTTCTGCAAAACATATCTGAATTTTTGATCACTGCAGATTTAATCACAGAGGACAAAACTCTTTACTGCAAATCATACTAAGATCTGCTCAAGTAGAAAGGACATATGTAAAAGAGGGCTTAAGGACTGGAAAGTCTAGCCTGGTCCTAGATGGCCTTTTCTTTATTCTGATCTTCCAGAGGATTTTAGGATAATCTACTTTATTGAAGATCAAGGATCTCAGAAGTATTGGGAAAGTAATATTGGATTTAAATAAAACCTTCTGAGAAAGTCATATCAATAGGGAAGGAAAAAATAAAATCAGCTATCTCCTTGAAACTACACAGTGCCTTTGATACGAACTTGTTTAGCCAGCTCAAAGACGGATACCATAATAAACTAAAGTGACAGATTAGTTAAAAATATTCAGATTAACAGTCTTGGAAATTATATTTTAAACAGAATTCTGAGTTTAGAGGGAATTTTAGGGTCAAAAGAATAAAAGAGTATGTAATGAAGACTTGATACCACAGTGTTTGAAAATGTTTAAAAATAATAATGTATAGGCCCCGCACATATATCCCTGAACTTAACAATAAAAGACTTTTTATATTATTAAAAAAAAAAAAACTTAAAAAACAGAAATTCAGGAGATATAGAGTCATATCATGTGTTTTTTCTTTTTTAAATAATGGACCTATTTTAGCAACAAGTGAAAAGTTAACTGTTTTACTAAAATATAAATACATATATAATTAATGTCACAACCTAGTAGATTACACTACAGTATTTAACCTCTGCCAAAATTTTTTCCACAATTAACAGATTAGTGTAAATATGTTTGTTTGGACGAAAGGAGGCAGGATGGTGCACTTCCGGGTTCTTCTTCACCACCAACTCTTCCCATGTGTGCGAGAATGCAGCTGACGCCCGGGAAGGTGCAGATTAATCAGGCATGCACCAGGTGATGTCAATCCGAGGAGACCAAGATTTACCTGGTGGCACCTGCGGAGCGGCCCCCCTCCCCTGACATGCCCGTGCCCCACCTATTGCCCTTCCATTCCTAGAAATGTCGCTCCCAGCAGATGTGCCGGGGCGGGCTTTCTCAGCCCCCACTCTTGTCGGGACTGTATTAGAAACTCTCCCCAACCCAGCTCCGGTCCCTGAAGCTAGATGACCAAAGAATAAATTTGCAGTTTTGCTGTTACACTTGCCTACCCGCTAGTTCTTTTGTGCCCGCTCGGCTGGTCTTAGAAAAACAAGACAGATGGTGCCCAACCCAGGAGGAGACCCCTCCTCAGGGCCCCCAGGGTCCGGGGAGCCTCCTCCTCCTCATTCCACGCCGCGGACGGACCAGGACCTGAGACCCGCTTAGCTCACTCTCACGGCCTCTCTGGGGTAAGTGCCCTTGTCTCCTCTTTACCACCCTCGGCCAAAATCCTGCGCAGGTCCGAGGTCCATTTTGAGCCACCAAGTGGCTTGGAAGCCACCACGTGGCTTCGGAGACCCTTGCAGGACAGAGACGTCCGCCTGAAGGTACTCTCCACTTTGGCTTCAAGAGCCTCCAGTCTGTCTCTGCTGGTTCCAAAGGACGCTTTGAAGCCAGGCAGAGATCCACTTCCATTTCCATTGTGTCCATTGTGTGTCGGTAAAGAGGAAACAAACGGGAAACCCCCCCAGTCCAAATTTCCAAAGAGCACCCCCTTAGGGTGCCTCCTAGCCAATTTAAAAACCTTACAGCTTGAACAAGAACTTAGGAGGAAGCGGTTAATTTTCCTTTCCACTGTGGCGTGATCGACCTCAGCAATTTCTGCCAGCGGCTAGGCAAGTGGTCCGAAATTTACATACAAGGCTTTTAGGCCTTAGGCTCTCGTCCCTATACTCCTTCTCTCCCCGCTCTCCCCACCCCCTCCCTTCCTGCCCAGACTCCTCCTCCTCCCCCCATCCAGACTCCTCCTTCCTCCTCCTTATCTACTAGTAATCCACTGGGTCCCGTGCCTCCTTCGGGGCCCCCAACTGGCTGTCTTGAGTCCCCTATCTCTGCCCACACCCTCCTACAGTGTTAGCACCTTTGTGAGAGGTGGCTGGGGCGGAGGGGGTAGTCAGAGTACATGTCCCTTTTTCATTGGCCGATCTTTCCAAAATTGAGAAGTGTTTAGGTGATTTCTCAGCTAATCCTACCATATACATAAAGGAATTTAGACACCTTTGTCAGGCCTATGACTTAACTTGGCATGACCTCCAGGTTATCCTAAGCTCTACCCTAAACTGACTGAGGTTCTAACCCAGTATACCCGGTTAGATCCGGCCTCCCCCACAGGGGCCACCATTTTGGCGTCTTATTTCATTTCTCAATCAGCTCCTGACATTCATAAAAAACTTCAAAAGGTAGAGGATGGTCCTCAGACACCAATACAAGACCTGGTTAAATTAGCCTTTAAGGTCTATAGCTCCAGAGAGGAGACGGCAGGCTCGCCTTGAACAGAAGTTACAGCTCCTAGCAGTGGCTTTACAGCCCAGTCGTAACCCCAGGCCAGAGAGCACATACTCCGCAGACTCCAAGGCTGCAAAAGGAGCCTGCCTGCTATAAGTGCGGCAAGGCAGGACACTATGCCAACAGGTGTCCGCAAGGTCCCCGAGCCCCAAGGCATCAGGACATTAGGCCAGTGAATGTCCTAACCCTCGTCCACCAGCAACCCCCTGCTCTGCTTGCCAGCAGGGAGGAAACTGGAAGTCTGATTGCCCCACCCTGAGAACAGGTGCCGCGCCTCTACCTGACCCCCTTTCCCAGGATCCTGGGAGCTCCTTCCAGCTCCTACATCTGGACGATGACAACTGAAGGTGCCGAGACTCGGGGACCCCCATCACCCTCGCCGAGCTGCGGGTAACTCTCCTGGTAGCGGGTAAGACAATTACATTTTTAATCAACAGCGAGGCTACCTATTCTGTTTTGCCGTCCTTCTCTGGACCTAGCCTTCCATCCAATATCTCTGTAGTAGGAGTAAGTGGAAAGCCATCCACTCCATGAAAAACTCCAATCCTTAATTGCTGCCTGGCTAACAAGTACTTTGCGCACTCATTCCTCATTCCCAACTAAAAAGGGCCCCTACCGAAAGCAATCAGTGGAAATCAGTTTGGCTTTCCCCCACTCGCCTCAAACTTACTAAATTTTCTTAACTATCTCATACTCCCCAACCTTGCCAGGACTATCCTTCTGGGTTTTGCCCATATTCCAACAAATGCTTCCATTCCTCATTCCTATACTAATACTGTGCCTTATTTTATTTTTCATCTGTGCGTCCAAATACCAACTATGGGCCCTGACCTTAACGACGCCCCTTAACAGCAGGAAGTAGCCAGACAGACCATGGCGCCCCTTTATCACTATTATCAATAAAAGTTTGGACTGTTTGGACGAACGGAGGCAGGATGATGCACTTCCGGGTTCTTCTTCACCACCAACTCTTCCCATGTGTGCGAGAATGCAGCTGACGCCCGGGAAGGTGAAGATTAATCAGGCATGCACCAGGTGATGTCAATCCGAGGAGACCAAGATTTACCTGGTGGCACCTGCGGAGCGGCCCCCCTCCCCCGACATGCCCGTGCCCCGCCTATTGCCCTTCCATTCCTAGAAATGTCGCTCCCAGCAGATGCGCCGGGGGCGGGCTTTCTCAGCCCCTACTCTTGTCGGGACTGTATTAGAAACTCCCCCCAACCCAGCTCCGGTCCCTGAAGCTAGATGACCAAAGAATAAATTTGCAGTTTTGCTTTTAGCCTTGCCTACTCGCTGGTTCTTTTGTGCCCACTCTGGTGGTCTTAGAAAAACAAATCAATGTTCTCACTGGGCTTGTTTCTCAAACAGATTGGAGTCCTCCAACCCCAGTTTATTCCACACCACTGGAAATCTACATAATTTGACTTTTTAGAAACTTGTTTTTATTTCATGAAGCTACCACAACCGAAATCTTCAGCGAGTTATGATCCAATTTGTAACATAAAATGACCTGAGCAAGAATTGACAAGGAAAGAATCTGGGGGAGGGAAGGGGGTGCTGTTTAAGACATTGTAAATATTTCTTTACTCAAACTAAACAGTAAATAGCAATCCACATTCATATGAAGTCAAAGATTAGAAAGTGTACTCTTTAGAGTTTCTCCATAAATAGAGAAGCGGAGAAAATTTGAGGTAAAATTAGAATTCTAAAGCGTCATCTCAATATATTACATTTTGAAGTTACCTTCATTAACTAATCTCTGACTACCTAAAATCTCTCTGAAAAGAAGACACTCTGGCCACTTAAAGTATCTAATATTGCTCACGCCTGTAATCCCAGCACTTTGGGAGGCCAAGGCGGGTGAATCACGAGGTAGGGAGATTGAGACCATCATCTCAGTAGACACAGTGAAAACCAGTCTCTACTAAACATACAAAAATTAGCCAGGCGTGGTGACGTGTGCCTGTAGTCCCAGCTACCGGGGAGACTGAAGCAAGAGAATCGCTTGAACCTGGGAGGTGGAGATTGCAGCGAGCTAAGATGGCGCCACTGCCCTCCAGCCTGGAGACAAAGCAAGACTTCGTCTAAAAAAAAAAAGTATCTAATATTGCATATCGATTACATGAAATAATTAGAGATTTTTTTCTGAATTTTGATGTAAATAATTTTGTTTTTCATAAATTTTACATTATGCTCAAGGATTCTGTTTCTTTCTTTTCATTACTATTGCCCATAAATGAACAGCAGTCTATCTCATCAAAATATAATTTTTCTAGGAAACTGGGCATAATTTGACATTTTTGCTTTTCTTCTTTTTTAGGATGTGGGAAAAAAGTTGAGAAGTGATAGATAAAGAGGGCCTTTCATGTTCCTAGATATTTTCTAATGATTGTGTTTCAAGGAGTTTGTCCCAAATAATTTATGTCACAATCTAATTAAATCATTTAATACATTATTTCAACTTCCTTTAGCTATTGCAACTTCCTTTAGCTATCATTTTAAGTTAGGTTTGTACGTCTCAATCCATCTACTTTCTTCCCTACCTGTTTGAGAGATTTCTTTCTTTCTTTCTCTCTCTTTCTTTCTTTTCTTTTCTTCCTTCCTTCCCTCCCTCCCTCCCTCCCTCCCTCCCTCCCTCCCTCCCTCCTTTCTTTCTTTCTTTCTTTCTTTCTTTCTTTCTTTCTTTCTTTCTTCTCTCTTTTTCTTTCTTTCTTTTCTTTTCTTTCTTTTCTTTCTTTCTCTTTCTCTTTCTTTCTTTCTCTTTCTTCTTTCTTTCTTTCTTTTCTTTGTTTCTCTTTCTCTTTCTTTTTTCTTCTTTCTTTATTTCTCTTCTTTCTTCTTTCTTTCTTTCTTTCTTTCTTTCTTTCTTTCTTTCTTTCTTTCTTTCTTTCTTTCTTTCTTTCCTTCCTTCCTTCCTTCTTCTTTCTTTTCTCTTTCCTTTTTGTATGTAATGGGGCTTATATGTACAGTCCGTGGTGTTTTATTGTATTTTGTGAGAGGAATAATAAAACATATTTCTACTCCATTTTCACAGAAATGAAAGTTCATACTTATTTTTAAACATCCCATTTAGCATAGAGAATTGTCAAATATGATCTAGTTGATTTACAAATCCATAGAAAAATTACTAATGTGCAATTTATGACAAATAAGTAAACAGCTATTCAGTTACTTCTGTGTTATACATGATAAATAATTATAAATTGAATAGATAGGGATGTTCACTAACTGCTAAATAATGAATATTAATAGCATGGAAAAAATAGAAATAAAATTAATTATTTATCCGTCAGAAACATATTATGTTTTGAGGACACTGTTTACATGGCAATATGAATTATTGACACCTCTGGATACAGAAATCACTTCTACCCTATCTCACGTATCTCAATCTACCTGTTACATTACCTCTTGCTTCAGCAAACATCTTCTCATGGTTGTAACTAAAAGCACTTTGACTCATTGGTTTATAATCTTTTCCTTCATTCCGTGGACTTTTGTCATAGCCTATCCAGCATTCAGTCGGGTGTGTCTTAAAAGTGTGAGGAAACACCTAATGTAACAATACTTGAACAATGGGTGAGAAGGGCCAAAGGATAAATTCTCCCCTCTTCTGTTTCTCTGGTTGATCATTCTAAGATACATTCTAGGCAGATCCTGAAAGGAACCAACAACTGAACCTCAGTGGTGCACCGTGTGACTAAGTGGAGAATACTCAAGTGTTGGTTTTCACTCATTCCTGTCTGACTGTCCCCAGTCTTCATCTCCTACCTGTAGAATCACCTTCCAAATAAGCCTTGTCTCAGGCTTTGCCAGCCAATGGAACCCAGACCAAAGATATGTATTTGAAAAAAAAAAAAAAAAATTAGAGCATAATTGTGTTTCCCATATAGAAATTAGCTTAGAAATAGATTCAAGAGCATATGTCACTTCAGCTAACTTGGAATTCAGTGGTTCTTCAAACCTTACCAGATATTGGAATAAAAATATTCACCAGGGCATATTATAACAGTAAATCATTTTATAAATATAAGGCAATTGGGTTTTTAAATGAGAAGACAGAAACTAAATATATAGGCACAGTAAGTATGTAGAAAAATAATGTCAAGTGCTTTAAGTTCTGATTCAGAAGACTGAGGATGAAGATGCAATTGAATTTCTTCAATAAACTTGGAAAAGCTGCAGAGGAAGGAGGAAGGATCTAAATTGGCTATATAGTAAGATATCATATATGAATATAACAAATAATATTATATGTTGTTGTAATACTAAAACAGACTGATATAATATGGATTTCAATAAGCAGTTTTTAAAATTACACTTCCCAGGACACAATGAGAATGTTGGGCACTATATCCTGAGGAACTGGAAAATTCTACATTGATGAGAACACTGATAGGCATTTAAGCAAAAAATACTTATCACACTTAGGCTGTGCACAGTGGCTCACGCCTGTAATCCCAGTACTTTGAGAGGCCAAAGAGGGAGGATGACTTGAGGTCAGGAGTTTGAGACCAGTGTGACCAACGTGGTGAAACCCTGTCCCTACTAAAAATGCAAAAATTAGCTGGGTGTGTGGTGGGCACCTGTAGTCCCAGCTACTCAGGAGGTTGAGACAGGAGAATCGCTTGAACCCCAGAGGTGGAGGTTGCAGTGAGCCGAGATTGCACCATTGCACTTCAGCTTGGGTGACAGAGTGAGACTCTGTCTCAAAAAAAAAAAAAAAAAAAAAAAAAAAAAAAGGCTTAACATATTTAATGTTCATTTTATCTCAAGCAGTGTTTAAATTTTTATCTTTTTTCTCAAAGAAATTATTGGTAAATCAAATAATTATTTTAGTAATCGCAATTTGAGAACATGTCAAAGCTTTAAATTCTTCCATGAAAGTAGAGTGAATCAAATATTTCAATTTGTAAAATCCCTTGCTTTGGATACAATGCTACCTTTAAAAGAGATAATTGTAGAACAGCAAATAAAATTTCTCAGATGCATTTTTTCTCCACAATTGTCTTTTCACAAAGGTTTTATTATCGATGAAAATAATACTGAGGAAATGGGCTGTCAAAGCTTCAGTGAAACAATACCCAATTTTGAAGCATTGTCTCTACATGTGTACTTATATTGTTAACTCTCCAAAGTACAAAACTATTTTATACTCTACTATGTAGGACAGAATAGAAATGCCTTTCCTTTTTTTTTTATCACTTAAATAAGTTTTAAAAATAAAATTCTCTAGGACTTTATAAATAATTTTATGGGTATGACTTTATTTTTCACTAAATTATTATACTAGGACATTTTGGATAAGATAACTAATTTTTATGTGAATGTAAATGTGAAGTAGTAACAATTTTAGAAACTGTATTTAAAAGAAAAAAAGCAGAAAGCAAAAGGTGATATCAGGTACTTCTATATTCTCATATTATCTACTTCTCCCTTAATTTACTTCTTTTCATACTGTAAATCAAAAGGCTTATTTAAGAGTCATAATGTCAACAACTGCGTGCCGGTGGTTCTAGGGTCCAATTATTGCTCTCCTTTCCACTTGTTTGAAACACTTGTAGATCACCAACCCTGCATGTTATTTTTCTCCTATATGTTGTGAGTGTAGATGTTGTATTAGCTGATTTTGTATTGCTGTTTTTTATGACTTCTTATATGGTTTATCAATTTTTGTTGATTTTGAGAAAATATAACTTTTCCTCTAAATTCATTAGCTTGTAAATTAATCTCTTAAAAGGAAAAACAGTCACACACAACATAAATTTATAAATATCTAGCATTCAATACAACATACTTAGACATTGTGTTTTTTGTATTGGAATTTAGCAATCACTATTTCCCTGAAATCATCTTAAAAAGCATATTTTTACAAATGCATGCCTTAAAATTAAAGGTCTTGAATGACTGTTCATTCCTAATGTCATAAGGTCTATGGGTTTAAACATGGGCATTACAAGCGGCACACTTATATGTAGAGAGTTGCAAATATGCAAATATGTGGGAACCATAAAGCAGAAACAAGTGAAGCAAGAATGGGTAGAACTAGGTATGAGAACCCGAGCCAGGCTGGGCCTGTGGGGATGATCAGCTCACCTGGTATTACACCCAGGAACTCAACACTTTGGGTTGTACTCAGTCTTTGTCTCCTTTCTTTCTTATGTCCTTTCTTTTTAAGCAAGGTATGGACCACTTTCTAAAAATTCTACAAAATAACTAATTTTATTCCATTGAATGTAGAGGCTCTGAAATAACCACATTTTTTAAAAAACTTAAATTCAAGAGATTTGCTCACAATATTTTTTAACTCAGCATCATAGCTTTCATGATTACTGCACACAAGGCCCAAATCTGTAAAATGTGAGAAACTTTTGCCTTAAAATATTCCCTATAATTACCCTATTTTAGAAGATTAGGGTTGTTATATCTAATTTCCATAAAATACAAGAATTAAAGTGACTTTCATATCAGTCAATTGGAAATCTTTATACACAAGTCTGTACATCATAAAGTGAGCTCAAGAACAGAACACAATCCTTCAACTTGACAAGAAAAATAGCCAGCTCTTTCTACATTTTTAGTAATGTTTTGTTTTTCTTATTCCATCCTTAGAACTATGTAAGTAGTATAAATTATTGGAATATGTTGTAGTCATTAACACTTAAATATACATTTGACACTCAAATGTATATTTAAATACAGAAGTGCCATTCAAACACTCAAAAGAATATTTTTTATTAAAGCTTTATTACCTAGATATTAAGAATAAGAATTAAGAACTTTATCAGAAACTTTAATTTTAAATTTTAGACCTTGGTTCAATCGGCTCTTATTCTTCAATAATTTTAATGAAAGTATCCTTTAGATATAGGATATGGAACTCACCTTTGACATTCTCAGATTGCTAACAAGTGTTTTCTATTATTTTTTAAGTAACCTATTAGGTGCAAATAATAATATTTTAAAAATACATATATCCACCATCGAGCTTACCAAACAAAATAACTATTCATCCTTAATGTATACTTTTCTCATCACGCGTTCCTTTAAACCCCGCAGGGGCACCAGTGTCCTTAATTCTGTATTTATCATTCCCATGAGTTTTTGAAATGGTTTACTATGTGTGTACCTATCCCTTAAATTATACCGTTCAGTTTCACATGTTTTTAATTTTTATGTAAATGATATCATGCTAAGGTAATCCTATGTGACTTACTATTTACCTGATTCAAATTTACATTTATGTGTTTACTTATTGATTCATATAGCTAAATTTGGTTCAAATTTTAAAATTGCTGATTATACAATGTATTTCACCATTATCTGGTTGATTATATTTGAGCTATTTTATTGTTTTTCTCATTAAAAATAATTCACTATACATATTTCTGTGTGTGCTTACCATTGCACTGATTGATGATTTTTTCCTGATATATTAAAATGGCATATAAATTGAATCAGAATTGTGTTTTCATGAATTTAGAAACAAGATGAAGATGACTATTTCCTTACTTCTTATTCAAAAATTTTACTGGAGCTTCTAATTCCTGTAATAAGGAAAGAAAGAAAGATACTAAAAACAGGAAAAAGGTAGTAAAATGTCTTTTATAGAGTTTTGTGTACACGGTAAATTACAAAGATACTAAAAAAGAGCTACTAGAACTCAATATTGAATTTAGCAAGGTCAGAAGATGCAAGGTTATTATTTAAGAAATCAATCATATTTCAATATGCAACCATAGAACAATTGGATATTTTTAAAACTGAATTTTCGGTAATGCCCCAAACAAAAAATACCTACAAATAAATTTCACAAAAGCAAATATAATATCTTGTCTCTGAAACTTATCAACATTACTAAAATAAATTTATAGATGAATAAGTGGAAAAATAGATGAATTTAATGAAGTGCAAGCTTCACAATTGTGATGACAATTCTCCCAAACTGATCTATTATAAATTCAACACATATCAATAAAAATACCATAAAGATTGTTCAGTGTGTAAATTGACAATATGATTTTAAAATTTAGAAAGTATGTCGAATTATCAAAGCAGATTTAAAGATAACAATATTCTTAGACTACCAGTACCTGATCTTATTACTTTCTATACAGCTACCATAATCAAAATATTTGAACATTAGCAAAAGCATGGCAAAATAGAAAATTAGAACAGAGTAGAGATTTTTTGACAAAGATGCAAAGATGATTTAATGGAGGTCCATTCAAATAATGTTATTAGATCAACGGATGTATATACATATATATTATATATGTGTGTGTGTATATATATATAAAACATAAACACCGATTATTATACCATACAAAGCAATTAACTTGTAACAGATAATTGACTAAAATATAAAACCTACAACCTAAAGCATAAAACTTCTAGAAAAAAAAAATCACAGAAGGAAGTCTTTATAACCTTGGGTTAGTCAAATATTTTGAAGAAGAAGAAGAGAAAAAAAAAATACAAAAAGAAACCCTTGAAAGCCATCAAAATTCAAACTTGTGCTCTTCAAAACACATAACTAAGAAACTAAAACTTAGCAAACCATAGACAGGGAGAAAATATTAATAACATATATACTACAAATAAATTTTATGCAGAATACGTAAATACTTTCCTAATTCAGTAAGAAGATACGCATTCCATTAAAGGCAGTCAAAAGACTTTATCAGGTAACCAAGGAGAACATGAATAAATTGGTCACCATTATTAATCAACAAAGAACTGCAAACTTAAACCACAGTAAGATACTGTTATATGTCTATTATGAATAATGATGGCTACAATGGAACATTCCACATATTGGCAAGGCTCAAGGCAATAGGTTTTCTTGCTTTGTTTTGTTTGTTTTTTGAGACAGGGTCTCACTCTATCGCCCAGACTAGAGTACAGTGGCAAGATTATGGCTCACTGCAACCTCCAACTCCTAGGTTCAAGGGATCCCCCTACCTCAGCCTCCCAGGTAGCTGGGACCACAGGTGTGCACCATCATGTGTGGCTTAATTTTTGTATTTCTGATAGAGACAGGATTTCTCCATATTGTCCAAGCTGGTCTCAAACTCCTGATCTCAAGTCATCTGCCCACCTTGGCCTCCCAAAGTGTTAGGATTACAGGTGTGAACCACCATGCCCTGCCAGGGGGGCAATAGATTTCAGTTGAAACACATTCATACCATTTGACTGGAACAACTGACCCTGAGATATTTAGTAGCCAAGAGAAACAAAAATGTATGTCCATATGAAACAAAAACTATACAGAAATGTTTATAGCAGCTTTATTTTTAATAGTCTAGAAGTGTAAGCAAACCAAATGTCTGTAAACTATTATATATTCTTTTTATGGACTGCTATTCAGCAATTTAAAAAAAACTGTGGAGACACATGAATCACATAATGTAACTGATAATGGAAAGAAATTAAGCAAAAAAGAGTATATATCTAAAATTATACAAAGTATGAACTAGTTTAGAATGACCTAAAGCAGATTAGTTATCAACCACATACAGAGGTGGAGGAAGGAATGAAATTAGAGGCACAAAGGAACGTTTTTGGGTGATGAAAATATTTGGCAACTCAATTGCGATGACAGTTTCTCAAGCATACACATATGCTAAAATGATCAAATTGTACCATTTACATGTATGCTTATTTCATTTAGCCTTCAAAAGGTCATTAAAATATATAACAGTTTGATACTTACGGGAATGATGTAAGAGTATTTCCAGAGTTGCAAATGGTAAAAACAAAAACTGTATTTCTTTTTTCTTAAAAACAGATTCATAGTTTTCATCCATAATATGGATCATATTTCTTCCATAAAAACATAGTAAGGAATATACACCTATACCCTGAATTATATGTTTTTTTAATATATCTTCCATATCATATTATTCTTGTACACCTAGTAGATAGTAGATTAAATTTACTCAATGGTTATTTATTAACTGCCTACTCTATACAGAGAGTATTCTAAGCACTAGGATATAATATTTTATAATAATATATTTTATTATTTGGTATACAAATTTTATATAAAAAACACAAATTTTAATATATAAGTATCTTTCTATATTAACTATATGTAATTATTTAAAACTAAAATATGTGAAGTAGAATTATATGCATCAGTTGTTGAATGAATAAGTCAGTGAATGAATAAGTATAAATTTATCTTGCGAATCCAAGCCCACATTTGTCTCGTAAGTCCACTTTATTTTTATCTATGCTATAGAATTGCTTCCAACTTGAAGTAATAGAAAATATAGTTAACATGATTTAAATAGTGTTTACTTTTGTCATAAAATGTAAAAATTAGAGTGAGGCAATTGCTGTCCTTCCATCTGTTATCTGGGTTCCTTCTGTCGTTCACATTTACCAGCCTTAATGTATTTCATTTGTTTCCATTCTTGTTGCTTTATTGTCACAACAGAGCTGTTGTAGTGTCAGCATTTAGAATGGGCCTTACAATTATCAATATGTAATTTGCCTCCATCTTTGTTGAGACCAAAACCTCTGGATAAGTAGACACAGGAATCAGGTGGAGTTGAAAATGTCATCTTCGTTTTTAATAATCGTGATGAGGTAACATGTCTTGTGGTGTGGCTAAATGAATTATCTAAACTATGCTTGTTCCATTAGACACACAACCATATGCTGTGACAAGCACAGCTAGTCTTTTTTTGAAAACCTCCCTTTCAAGGAAAGATTTTACTATGGTATATTTACCATCTGAATAAGGAGAGAAAACCTTTGTCCTGAGGACAAATGCTTCAAGGTCTAAGCTATACATGCTCATTTTCTTTTCTCAATCTCTGTTCTCCCTTGGGAAAAGAGTACAGGAAGCAGGGAGGGGATGGAAACTGCCTCTCCATTGACTATAAACCAAGATAATTTTCCATGAACTGCTAAAAAGTGGGGAGAATAGTTAACTACCTTTATTGTTGTGGGGGGGTGGATTTCTTCAGTCATTTTAGCTGTTTTGTCAAAATGAGTGAATATAATGTGAAAAAAACTCAAGAAACTGACTGACATTGAAACCACCTTTGCAAAAATTGTAACAGTGAGAGAATGATGGTAGTAGGGAAGATCTGATCTAGCCAATCATCATCTTGCCTTTAGCCTTCAAGCTTCCTTTAATTATTCCTGGGCTTGGGCCAAGCTAACTTTGATAGACATTAGTTTTTAGTTTAAATGATAATATCCCTTCTCCAACGGCCTTTGTAAAGAGATCAAGAGACAGCTAGGCTAGGAGGATAGAGGAGCCTGAATTCTGCCAAAGTGCAGACGTAAACAATTGCTGGCCATTATTCCAGAGATCACAAGATATGCAACTTCCCCAATTACTCCTGCAGATAACATCATTATTGTAGAACCTAAGATTGGCAGTTTGAGATGTCTTTCAGAGTTTTTGCATGTCTGACTACCCATGGCTCCACCTGGACCTGTGATGTCTTCTGTGGCCCCATCTAGAAGCAACTCAGCAAGCACAAGGACCATTTCCCACATCCCTATATATTTTTATTTTTATGTATTTATTCATTCATTCATTTATTTAGAGGAGGAGTGAAAGTTTATTAAAAAGGTTTAGAGCACGAACAAAAGGAAGGAAAGTACACTTGGAAGAGGGTCAAGTGGGCAACTTGTGAGATCAAGTGCACTGTTTGACCTTTGACTTAGGGATTTATGCGCTGGCATACTTCCGGGGTGTTGTGTCCCTTCTACCCTGATTCTTCTCTTGAGGTGGGCTGTCTGCATGCTCTGCGGCCTGCCAGCACTTGGGAGGGGCCAACACTTGGGAGGGGGCGCATGTGCAGTGTTTGCTGGAGTTACATGAATACTCACTTGAGGCGTTCTTCCCTTACCAGCCAAGTGTTCTTAGTGGGACGGGGAGAAAGGCGAGGACTGAGGGGTAGGGGCGGAAACCCAATAGATTTGCCCAGCATGTAACACCCATATTTCCAGTGTCGCGTTGGAGTAGCAGGGGCGGCTCTTTTGTTTGTGCCCAGCCCGCCCCCAACCAGGCCAGGTCGCAGCGTGCTGAGACACTAACAGGCTCATTTCCCACATCCCTATGACTGCACCTCCAACCAATCAGCAGCAAGTGCCAACTGCCTAGCCACTCCCACCACTTTCCCCTAAAACCCTGGCCTCCAAATTCTCAGAGATTGGTTTGAGTTATGACTCTCTATCACGTGGTGTTGCTGGCCTCATGTCTATT
The DNA here is from genome assembly GCF_002776525.5 of Piliocolobus tephrosceles. Classification (NCBI taxonomy): domain Eukaryota; kingdom Metazoa; phylum Chordata; class Mammalia; order Primates; family Cercopithecidae; genus Piliocolobus; species Piliocolobus tephrosceles. The sequence goes on along the minus strand of NC_045436.1, from coordinate 157,026,053 downwards.
AAAGTCTGTCTTTATTTTAATGCCATAGTCTGGTTTTATTTGTGCAGAGGGCAGGAAGAATCCATTGGAGGATTTAAAAACGAGAGAAGAAATGGAAATCTACAATCAAAATAACAATGAATCTAAAATGAAATATAAAATTTTGTGGGCTTGAGAATATTGGACAGCCTCTCTGAAGATTATTTTTCTGGGAAAATAAAAAATACATGCTCTGTAATAATCTTTTTATTGTTGGTAAGTTCAAAGGAGGTACCATGCATACAAATACATTCTCTCTCTCTTGCTCAGTCTCTCTCGCTCTCTCTCTCTCTCTCTCTCTCTGGAGAGAGATACATACTTCATTCGTGTGTGTGTGTATATATATATATAGAGAGAGAGAGAGAGAGAGAATATAATCACAATTCAGAGGACATAGCATATTTTATATACATATATAGACATACACACACATATATATATATAAATGTATGTGACAGATTTAGAATTATGTGCTCTGAATTGTAGCTCCAAAAATGTGATTATGACAAAATTATCCTAACCAAGAAGAAAGAGCTCATGGGCTCAAAATTTTGTGACTGAGCAGTCCTGGTTTTCTTTGTGACAAAAGGCTAAGCCCCAAAACTAAACCAACTGCATTGAAAATATTGACTTTGAGCCAAAAGTATTAACAAACAGAAAAGTACAAATTATCTCAAGCATTACACACACACACACACACACACACATCAAGGCAAGTGAAGGATGCTTTATTTTAGATAAACTAAATATACCTTTGTGGGTAACTCACAGGGTAAACAATTTTATACCCATTTTGATCTATCATTTAAAAGACCATTTGCCTTGGAGAATACTACAGTCCTAAGCAAATTTTTAAAAAGATTACTTCTTATTAAAATTGTAATAACCTTCCAATAATCTAATCTAGTTTTGGATTTTTTTTTAAATTTCCCCTAAGAGAAAGGATTAACTTAATTTTTCTTTTATATGCAATCTATCCTCTTCTTTCCACTGTACTTTGGCTGTTTTAGGATCTGCTATTTAATTTTTATTATATGGCTAAAAGACAGAAAACAATAAGAAAATTAAAGCTGATATACAGGTGTGTAATGATGGATATGAAGTTTTCCACAAATTTACACATAGTAAGTGAGGATGTGCCTGAAAACACGGGTAAATTAATCCGTGTCCAGCAGGAAGCAGACTCCAGGATGAGGTTAGATATACAGGCAATTTATTAAGTGAAAAGTCCAGCCCATGAAGGAGCCTCAGGAGGAAGCCTGAGGAGGATAGGAGGCTCTTCAGGCAGTGATAAGTGTCTGTCTCTTAAGAAGAGGAAAGCAAAAAGGGAAGATCTTAGAATGTTGTAATGTTGTGCAGTTCTTATTTTTTTTTAGACGGAGTCTCACTCTGTCACCCAGGCTGGAGTACAATGGCATGATCTCAGCTCACTGCAACCTCCACCTCGCAGGTTCAAGTGATTCTCCTGCCTCAGCCTCCCAAGTAGCTGGGATTACAGGCTCCCACCACCTCGCCCAGCTAATTTTTTTTTTTTTTTTTTTTGTATTTTTAGTAGAGACGGGGTTTCACCAGGTTGGCCAGGCTGGTCTTGAACTCCTGACCTCAGGTGATCCACCCACCTCGGCCTCCCAAAGTGCTGGGATTACAGGTGTGAGCCACCACTCCCGGCCTGTTGTGCAGTTCTAAAAAAGTTTGGGTGGGGCTGACAGATTGTCCCTGTGCCGAAGTCGCAGGATAGAAAAGTCTGATGGTTTTCGTAGAGAGCCTTCATTCGTATCCCTGTTCAGTTTAGGCATTGGTTGGAAATAGCTGAGTGAAAATTGTAGCTTCAGTGTGAACTTGGTGAGTGATTTCAGAGTGCAGCAGCTGAAATGAATTTCATAGAAACTTCATCCTCTTCCTTTTGCTGAAGGAGATCTGAAGAGGGTATTTTTACAGCCAGCTCCTCCAAGCCTCCCATAGTTTCTCTCCCTGAGGAAACACTTACGAGTGGTTAATGGGACAAACTTCAGACCCATTGCTGCACATGATATTGGTACCAAAACTGGTAATAATCAACTCCTTATTTACACTATCTATGCTAAAATCCCCTTTCCTCCTTTGGCTCCATGGCTTACTTGGTGTTACAACACATATTTCCTGGGTGTTTTGAACTAAGAGAGAGGGTTATGATAACTAAGGGTTCAAATATACTGTGGAATGGGAAGGATAAAATGCCAACATTTATTTCTCACACATATGGAGGTTAGAAGCCTGACATCTGGGAGCCAGCATGGTTGGGCCCTTGGCGAGACCCCTTTCTCTGACTGTGAGCTGCCTTCTGGCTGTGTCCTACATGCCAGAGACGGAGATCATCCCTCTTGGGTCTCCACCTATAAAGGCATTACTCCCATTTATGAGGAATCTAGTCTCATGACCTAATTACCCCTCAGTTGGCCCCACCTCTGAATATCACCACATTGGGAACTGGGAAGAGACACACAACATATGAATTTTGGAGAGACACAAACATATATTCCATACCACCTTCCTAGGCCAGGTTTGCTGCATGGCTTTATTTACAGTTACGATGTGGCAAGAAAGTATGCAGGCACCTCAAAGGCTTCACCTGTGTTGCACATATATTCCTCGATGCCTCCATTGTATAAAACCAGCCCAACATTCTCTTGCTGCTCAGTGTTGCTAAGTACCACTAATAGTATGGTGACAACGCTTCTCACCTGCTGGTCCCTAGGTACAAGGAATCCAAAGTGTCATGGCAGCAACTACAACTTGTAATACAATGGAAAATCTATCCTGTCCCCTGAGAAGCATGCACCACTTTTGGGAACTGGAACTTCTAGCCCTGCAGACTCAAGTCATGAAGCTGGAAAGTACAATTTCCAAGCGCGTCTTTGGGAGTGAAGGTGAATAAGATCACACTTGCTTTCACTCATTGATTCTAATGTATTCTGTCTTTTGAGGACACAGAATTATATAGAGGCCTATGATTTAGTATATATAGTACGTTCTGAGGGATGTGATGCCTCCCTTTTCCAGCGTTGCCTCCAAGATCCACTCTAACTGTGCCTTTAGGAAGCTGTTTCAACATTCAATAAGGGTGCTGTTGTGATTTTCCCACTGTATCTTGCCACAGATTTTATGTAGCATCTATTTTTATCTCAGATACTTACAAAAACCAAAGGATCTGCCAGTTCATATGGCCCAAGTACCAGAGTCTAGACCTGCTGGAGAGCACTCTTCTCCAGATCCACTCAAAGTTAGCAAGTTTCCATGTCACTTGGTATATAGAATGAAAAGGAACTGGCTTCTAGAAGTGGAATATGATTCCTCCAAAACTCATAAAAGGGAACGATGCTTGCTTATTTGTTTTTTGTTTTGGGGCATGCAATGTGTTCTCATCTTTTTTTTTTTTTTTTTTACTATGGAGGGAATATTCCCAAGCACAGGACACTTAAAAATATCATCAATTTCTGAGTAAACAGTTTTCTGAATCTTCCTAGCGTAATCGCCTACCCTCTGGAATGCATATCTTACCAAAGTTACCTGAATGTTTGCCACCTATTTCTTGTCCTTCCCAATACAAATAAATTCACTGATGAAAGAGATCAGTGTAATGGCATTTGGGGTGTCCTAGTAATCCAGATGTCCTCAGACTATTTCATAAAACGGGAGCAAAGTGAACATAGTCCTGAGTTAAAACTAGATAAAGACTATTGTCTGCCCTACATGACCAAAATTCCTATGATCCTTTCAGATCCTCTTTTGTAAATGAAGTTGAAAACATGTTTAACAAATTTATGGGCACCTATTATGCACCTGTTACCTCCTGATTAATCTGCTCTAGCACCATTTCCACATTTACCAGCATCTGTGATTGGCACCATTACTTAGCTGAGCCTGCAGTTATCAACAGGCATTCTCTGAAGTCCAGCCAGTATCAGCAGAGGCCACCCAGGCAAATTAAATGGAGGTATGTCGGGGACCAGCACTTCTGTATCCTTTAATTCATCAATGGCAGAACTGATTTTGCTGTTCCCACTCTCTTGAATGCAAATATGGTTTTAGATTTACTATTGTGGTTGGGGAGGAGGGATAATTTCTAAAACTTTTGCTTTTAACTACCTCAGTGTGATAGCTCTTACACACATGCTTGGGACATAATTACTCTTCAATCAAAGGATTCTAGAACAGCAAATGTGCTTTGTTCTGGAAACTTAGCCAGAGATTTTGATTTATCTTAATTGTAGTGGCCTCTCTATATCTTGCATTTGTGTGTGTATGTATGTATGTGATAATAAAGGTTAAGCAACAATTTTATTGACGGTGCATCTAGTTTGACCGTAGTAATGCCATCTTCTCAGGCCCCTGTGGATCAAACTCTGTTAGCTGCTCTTTTGTAACGGAAGTTAAACAAATTAACAAATTTAATTTAACAAATCCATGGGCACCTACTTATCTTGCTGAATTTCAAGAAAATTGTGGCTTTTTGGCTTGTGGAGGATAAAGGCTGCCTCCTGGTCTCTATTGCTTTGAGAGTCCACTATTTCCATGGGTATTAAGAATTCTAGCTCTGTGACTCCCCTCTCCTACAATTAGCCATGGCCTGAAGAGAAGAGTCATCATTGAATTTCTGGTGCCTCACTCAGCATGTTTCTAATGACCTTGGTGAATGGTGTGCCTTCTGGACTTACTGGTCACCAGTTACATTGATTATGCCATTCTAGCATGCCCTTTCCTTCAGTCTCTTTGCTTCATCCTCTACCACCTGTGAGGGCAACACAAATATTTCCACTTTACTGAGCACCAGACATCATTTTTTGTCTGGATTGCTAGGATCTAATCCAGCAGCAAATTTACCCCATTCTTTTTGTCCCTTACCAGGGAGTTAAATCCCATGTCCTGAGAAAATGTCCCCCAAGTTAATTAATTCTTGCTTATTTATAGTTACATTCTATCCCTCTTAATCAAATACTCTAAAAATATAATCCCTGGAATATTTCTGTAGCTCCTACTGGATCTGTCTAATTAATTATTAAACCGGTTTAGTGTTTATTTATTTTCCCTTCTATCAGCCCTAGCTCCTTTTCAGCAGGGTGGTGATGCAACTTATCTCTAGTTATTGATCCGGCATCCAAGGCAGGAGATGGAGGTAGCTCCCATATGCAGTACTATTGCCTTATATGGGAGGTCCTCTGTAGCTGTTAGATCCTCAGGGTACTGCTCAGCTGTGTCCCGGGGTAAAGTCCTCCTTGTAAATAAAGCTTATTGTAAATAAATAGGATTATAATTTGCAACATGTTTGTATGAACAAAATATTAGTTCATTTTTCAGTATGCATTTTTGGTTACTCTTTTATTCCAGTGATTTGTGTTACTATTCTCATCATACAAATTTAGCAAAAATAAGTTTAGCCACCATGAAAATCAACACTTGGCTCCAGATTATGTAATTTGGGGTTACTAATATATCCGTGGCAATGGATTATGTAATTTGGGATTACCAATATATGAAGTGATCCCAAAAGTCAGACCTTTTATTTTTGTCTGAGTTCTCCCCCAACACTAGTTTTTTGTTGTTGTTTTCTAAACAAATTTTGACAGGAAAAAGAAACTGGAAAATGTATATAGGTTTAATTTTGGAAAAAATGTGCTCATCTAAAATATTTTTTATTGAATGCAGTGTCTGCCATATGTAATCATGATCCACTGTGCAAATATAAAGGTTAGAGGCACCAGTTTTGCTTTAAGATGACCCAGATAATTAACAATAACACACCAACTACATTCCATTGAAAGACAAAGCCAACTTCAAATTTTGTACTTTTGCCATCATGTTGTTTTTATCATTGGATGATAGTCGTATGTAATGCACGTTATTGAGACTGCCAGGTAGTAGGGGGTTCCTGGAGAAACTCCAACCAGCCTGCCCATTTGGGTGGAGCCTCAGGAAGTTCATGCCATTTGCAGCAGGGAGGAGCCTGGCCCCTCCTCTTCCTGTGTAGACCTAGGATTCCAACAGCGTGCAGGAAGTGCTCTAGCAGAGACTCTGGCCTTGCAAGAGTCCGTGTTTCCTCCCTTTCTTCCTTTTTACCCAATAAAATCCTGTCTTAATCACCATTTAATTGTCTATGAGCCTGAATTTTCATGGACATGGGACAAAGAACCTCGTTTTTAGCTGAAATAAGGAAAAGTCCTGCAACATTATTTCCAAACTAGTGAAACAGTTCTCAAAGACTTATGTGGCAGATGGATTATATGAGGTTGGTATAAAAGTAATCACAGTTTTTGCCATTACTTTCAATGCCAATAATAAAGGTAACATTAATAATAATAAAGATAATAACAGTTGTCAGAGTCATGAAATTTTTAAAAGATTTATGGTACCATTTGGAAAACAAATTTAGGGTTCATATATGGTTGACAAAACCTTTAGCTAATACTAAACCAAAACTTCCTACATAAGTTACATTGTAAGCATAAACAATGAAAAAGCTAATTCATATTAACTCATGATAGTGTTAACATTTTTTTCTGAGGTGCATTTTTAAAATTTTCTTTAATTGCAAACTCAAACTGTTTATGTTTTGCTGTGATTTTAATAAAAATATTATTTATATAGTGGAAATATACTGTTTAAAAATTAAAAGTTCTTGGGGGAAATGACCCAGGAACAATTATCTAGAACAAATATGGTTAGCATGAAAGCATTTAAAATTATATCAGGATGCCTATTTTGTTTGTTAATAATTTCACATGTGTCTTAATGGAAATTAGACAAAATGTAATTACCACATCAAACTATCATAGATATTACTTATATTTTCAAGTAAAAAAATATGCTTAAACATTTGAGAATCCATAAAAACATAATTATACAACCATAAGTTAGCAAAATTTACCAATCATAAAAAAAGCGTACAATGGTACAGTTATAAAACATATGAAATACTTTTATAAAATATGTACTAATGTAAAAAATATGATTCACCTATGATTCAGAAGTTCTCTTTCAGGTTACATATCTTCCTTCAGAAAAAATTATTGCTTACAAAAATGTTATCAGCAGTCTTATTCATGATAGTCAAAAACTCAAAACAACTCAAATATTATATGCACACAATGGGATGCAACACAACAATGAAAAATAAGCTACTACTACTAATAAGAACATGGATGACTTTCACAGATGTATTGTTGAACAAAAGAAGGCAGACACAAAATAGCACATACTGAATAATTCCATTTACATAAAGTTCAAAAGCAGAAAAGGCAAAGCTATGTCAGAAGTCTGAGAGTGTTAAAGGGTATGAACTCGGTGGGGAAACAAGCAAGCCTACTGGGGCCTGGAAACCTATCCTTTGATCTGACTGGTAGTTGCACAGGTCCGTGCATACTTAAAAATTCATTGATCTGTACAGTTAAGATTTGGGTACTTCTACTACATAAAGTTACTTCAATAAACAAAAATAAACATAAACCTATGGTAATAATCATGATAATGATAATATTACAGTTGGTCAATTTGGGGAAAATGTAAAATTTCAACTTAATTTCTCGTTTTATGAATAGTAAAACTAAGACTCTAAGAAGTTTATTGACTTGCCTAAATGCATACCATAAGCTAGGGAAAAAATTCAGACTAAAAAAGTCTCTTTACTCTCTTCCTCTGATGTGGTTGCCATGATGGGGGTTTCCTCTGTCATTTTGCACCATCTACCTAGGCGTAGAGGAAACAGCAATATAGGGAGTCACATAAGAGCCTGGTTTTTGGTATTGGTTGCAGAGAGAAGGATGGCAAATGTTAAATTTTGTGTCTTACATCACTGAACAAGAACAACAAAGTACAATAGGTCTGCATTTAAATTGCTGAGGTTGTCTATCTGAAAAGGTGATGAATTGCAAATGTGTTAAAGAAAAGAAGTATTTCAGAGTGGATAAAACTGTGGAAGCCCTGAAATATGTCCTCTGAAATTAATTAATTGCTTTTCTGTTGCAATGTTATCCTTAGCTGAATGGGCTTCTGTTTTAACCCCACTTTCCTTGGATTTGTATCAGTGTTGTTTTAACTGTTCTGCTCTAAAAATCCAGATTTGCCATTTTATAAGAGCAAGCTCCTATTTAAACATAATTAGTGAATGTGCTAGAAACAGCCTCAAGCAGTAAAAGTCTAGCATGTCATAAATGTCCAGCATCAAAGAAATTCTACAAGGCAGTTACTTTGATGTGAGAGCTAGTAGGAAGGAAATTGGCTAACAGAAATAATTTTGGTGACCTCGAAAGACAAGGGAAGAATGTAGAAAAATATTTAGCACATTGCATTTACTTTATTTTCACATGTAACAGAAAGACTGTGAACCCTTAGAGGCACTAAGATTACTTTGTAGTTAATATACCACTTCAATAATATATTTCTCTTTGAAATCATATTTTGTCACTACTGTACAACCTGCTTCCCTAAGATAATCAATTAAGTTGGCAATGACAACAAATATTAAACTTGGAGGTTTTTTTCATACTGACTTTTTTCTAAAGTCTGAGAAATCTTAAGTGATTTTCATTTAATTTTAGATGTAACAAAATCATACAGGTGTGAATTAATAACATGATTCATTAAAAGATCCTTTCTGTTTCCTCACATTGGAATGAAAAGTTTTTCACAATTTGACTTGCAAAACAAAGGGCAACACAGATTTTATGATTTGGGAGAGATGGTATGGACACCCAAAAAGCCTTTCTGAGCAGAAGGGATAGCTTGCATTGTATTGCCTTTTTCCAAGGCTAAGTATCCCATTGGAAATACTCCCTCTTGGACTAATTAATCCCTTTCTTAGAGTTGTTCAAATCTACACCAATGCACTTGTCACTTTCCAGTTGCCATGTATAGGAAAAAGAAAGACAGAATTCTGAATTATGTAGGTCTCTACTACAGGGACTTTTTAACATGTTAAACTTCATTATGATATCAAGGCAGGCATCTTGTCAAACACTGGATCTATCATATATATCTATGTTATTAAAACTTTGATTAATAGGAACATAGATCTAAAAGCCTCAATTAACTAACTTTTTCCCGTGTTCCACATTTAAGAGATAAAGGGAATTTCTTAAAGAAAAAAAAAAACACACACCAAAAAGATAATTTCGGGAATTTATTACAGAATTTTAACTTTCAGTCTCTTTTTCAAACAATTTAGCTCTTCTATTTACGAGATTTTTTACATATTTGGTATTGTAGAAGATAAAGAGAATTCAAAATCCCTGCCTTCAAAGTGTTCAGGTCCAATGGGAGAAATAGATGTGTATAAGTTACAGTATTAATGTCAAGAAAGATTAATCCATTCTACCTGGAAAAGAGGCAGAAAGTATTAAGAAAGGCTGAAGGAGACAGCCACTTTTCCTAATATGCCTGATCTCTTCTATAATTACATTATTTTAAAGTGACGCTGAAACCCTCAATGATGATAAATCACCAAAAAATAAATAATGCTCACTTTACACTAAGGAAGAAAAGTATAATCAAATATAAGTATGCACAATTAATAAATATCATAGGTATGGAGATTAGCACTCATAAAACAAAGAAAAGTGATAAACCACAACCTTTAGTTTTATATACCTACTAAAGATTTTCTTTCATATAGTCAATATATTGCTTTTTATTTATTCCATCCTCACATTATACAAACATGACTTGTGGGACTACTAAATCAACTAATCATCAAATAATAATTTATTTTTGACTGCCTTTTTAAATGTGTTCTCTGGGGCAGATCTTCCCATGTTACTGAATGAAATTAAAGGTTAATCTGGTGCAGGTTTTTTATTGTCATGTTGTTGTTTTACTTTTGGGTAATTGAAAGTTCCTTGGGTAGTAAGTAATATGTAGCACAATACGGATTCATAATAAAATTAAAAACTGTATTGCAAGTTCTACTGCGAAAGGGATAGGATAATCTCTTTTCTATCCCCAATTTTATTTCTTCCTTTCCTCCTTTATTTTGGTATCTGCCACTTCTGACTCCAAAGAATAGGGATGGGGTTGAAGATGAGGAAAATAGAAAAGAAAAAGAGTTAAGAGAGTAGAAAAATAATGGCTTACTAGTACTGAAAGATTATTTTCTCTGGTTTAGGAAATTTTTATTGCTGACATTTCCTTTTGTAAGAGTTAAAGAAAGAAGAAAGAAACATGAAAAGCAGCTCAACAGTCAAAGACAGATTTATTTTGGAGAATAAACCTGAGAGGGGCTTCTGGCCAATTTTGGTCAGGAGCCTTCCCTCTTACAGATTAAGGGTATTTAATGGTTTAAGGAGGGAGAGCTTATCACATGCTCAGAATGTTTCTGTGTGTAGGAGAGTTTGAATGCACAGTTGGAATATCTCTGGTCTTGGGGGAGGTTATCTCAGGGCTGGCATGTTTCTGGTGGGAGAGGAGGTTATCTCAGGGTTGGTATATTTCTAGTAAGGGGTGGTTTATCTCAGGGTTGGAATGCTTCTGGTCAGAGGTGTCACTTCTGGCTTATGGTCATGCTGACATTAGCCATTAGGCTTAAGTATTAGGGCTGGATTTAGGAGGTTTTTTAATCAAGGGGAACTTAAAATGGCAGTATTTGTCCAAGATGGTGAAGCTCCTACTCTGTCACCTTTCATGGGGGCTATTTTGATTTCCTTGGAAATCCACTGATATGCTGCATCACAGGACATTTTCTCCCTCCATTCCCTTACAGGAATTGAGGACCTCTCTATCCTGGATGATCCTTTACGTTATCACTAGCCCTGAAATACCCAGAGGTCCCTCTTACTTATTTATGCTTCACTATGGAAGATAAACATAACTAACAACCAAACAGTCATGATCCTTATTTATAGTGTAGTCATTTCCTCAAAGTGGCACCTTAGTAAGCGGCTGTATTTTGAAGAATCTTCCTTAGACCTATGCAAGGATATGGACTGTGAAAAGATCCAATGTACATCCTTGCAGATCAAACTGGGTTAGAAGGTCTAACTTCTCAGTATCAAGAAGAGTAGGGAAGAATTTCAATCACCAAGAGTAGTCATACTATAGAAGGACCTTGAGCCCCTAAATGACTACAAGGAAGAAAGCCCTATTCCTACTTGCTTGAACTTTATATGAGCAAGAAATAAAATTATATCTTATTAAGCCTCTGAACATGTGGGGATTATGTCTTTACAGCAAAGACCAAGTGTTACTTTAACTAAAACATTCCTCTGTGAAGCTCTCAAGTACAGCCTCTGAATATCCATATACCTTGTATACGTTGATCACAAAGTTTGAGAACACAGGCTGCCCATGTCAGTCACTTCTCCTTTGCTCTGCTTTCAAAGCAGCTACCAGCTGTGTTTTGCTTTTCCTATTTTCCAATGTGTGAGTATGAGATCTCACCTATTGTCACTGTGATCCCTAAACATAGTGACATAAATAACATTTTTCCAGGTGGTCTCCCAAAATCTCTTTCATCTGAACCTGTAGTCCCTGTGAGAGGGTCCTAAGAGTCACAAAATCTCTTTTGCAAGTCTTTGGCAGAAGTCTTAAAACTTACTTCAAAATTGCAGTGCTAGTTTCCTATGGGCTTTAAGCAAAACTCATTGCAACTTTTTTATATCTATAGAGTACTTTGAAATAGTCCAAGCATTTTCACAATTACGTTTTCTACCTGATATTACAATATCAGGCACACCTCAAGCCAAAAAAGAAAAAAAGAAAAGAAAAGAAAAGAGCAGCTACTGAAAACAAATTGGGAAAACCATTTACCCAAAGTTTTTTGAGCCTCTTCCAGTCATACTTTCTCAGAATTATTATAAAATGAGGATGGAGAGTTTACATTGCTTAAAAAGAAGAGGTCACAAATCTTTGGTACAATGAAACTGTATTTTCTTATCTTAGAAAATAGTGAATGTTACAATTAGAATAATTGTGAGAAATAAAAAAGAAAAAAAAAACTAGGAGAAGATTTTAATATCACATAATGAAGTAACATTTAAAAGGTACTTATTACAATTTATAGTATGCTATCGCTATACTCTTCTTTAATTTATACTGTATAATTTCTTTTTGTTTGGTGTATGAGGGAAAGGGAACTCTTCTCAATAATTTGTGTCCTGTAATTGATTTAAGTAGTGCAGGATGAAGAGAGGTCAACTTTAGGAGAAAAAAAAAAAAAAAAATGAGACACAGAGTGTGAGGAATCCTAGCAGGAGAAGATATAGGTCTTCTTAATTGTGTTGAAGTTTCATCCTTGAGGCATCATCAACTAACCTGGCAAGTCAAAACCCACAACATTAAGTTCAAGGACACACAAGCAATGAATTACAGAATGCCAGGCTCCTGGTAATCCAGGAAATGGTCTCTTCTAACCCCTCTGCATCCTCTCATTTAGTTTGGTTTCTAAATGAGGACACAAACACCTGTTCCAGCAGCAGGTGGTATTTGTTTATTATAGCTTTACCTGCTGGGTTTTAATAAGTCTGCAGCTGTAGGAACCCGCTTAAGTAACAGTTTATAGCACCAGATTTTTACAGAGTGGTATTTTCCATGAAGAAGCAAAGTTTTATATAACACTTTCATCATGCACAAAACATCATATAAGCAGCTTTTATTTCTCCATCTCTCTTTCCCTAACATTTAGGACTACTAATTAGTGAATCATTTCACATGCAGAGTTGGAAAGCTAAGCACTTATTCTTCTGCCTTGAGGGAGACTCCGTGTTCTGTGCTCTCATTACAAAATCTTCATTTCTTAGAGAAAGAGCAACGAACCTCTCTCTGCTTGTGCTACTTCTCTTTTGAATGCCTCAGAAGGATTGTTAAGGCGACTTCCATCTTAGAAGGGAAGACAAAAATAAGATCAAAACAATCAATAGGATAAAAGAGAGCTCTCCATGTAGATGAGAATGAATCTCTGTACCAAACTACATAACAACGCTTTAATAAACTCTCAGTGAGAATTTGAGAATGACTTAAATACCATGAGATAAGAAAAAAATGTTGAAAGAAGTGAATTATCTTCTTGATAATACTGAGAATTTCTTTAAATGTAGTTCTTCCTTTAATTCTTAAAGAAAACACATGTGCTTTTTTTACTGGGTTTAGAAGATCATTCAATTAAATTTGTGTAACATTTATAAAATTGATGAATAAAACAATAAAATATATTAGTCCTTCTGAACTTCTTCAGGACAGTAACCCTTTTACTCATTTTAATCTCCAGTGCTTAGCTGAGATGTTATCCAAAATAGAACTCTAAAATATTTGAGAAATGAGTGGATGAGTGAGCGATGCTCCTCTCAAATATCCACAGGACTCTATCTCTCTTGCTTGAGTTAAGTTTTTGCTCAGATGTCATTTGTCTATAGTGACATTTCTCACCTGCAGTAATTATTATCCAAGTCATTATTTTACTTTATTTTTCTTTTTACTCTTTATCCCAACCAGACATTTTATGTATTTGCTCATTTGTTTATTGCTTATTGTTTATCTCCACCTATTTATCATCGACTTTATCAGGGCAGAGATTTAATAATTGTTTTCACTAGTTAACCACTAGGTCTAGAGGACTTCATGTGTCAAGGACATTGTATGTGATCAATAATTACATGTTGAATATAAAAATGAATGAGTAAGTTAATGATTCAGTGAGTGAATAAGTAAGTGAATGAGTGAGTGAACAGTCTTAATTCTGAAAATGTTATCAGAAGCTCTTCTGTTGTTAGGGCTCAGAAACTAATACTCCAAATTACGGTGTTTCAGCATACTGACAGCTCTGAATTAAAAAAAAAAAAAAAAAAAAATGAAAGTCCTCAGAAGTAAGCTTCAGAACCAAGGTCTCTCTCTAACCTTTCCCCACCCTCTGTCTCTCTGATCATCTTACTTTTCTGAAACATGGGAAGGAACTCTCTCTGAAATGCATTTATCTGACTAGGGAAGCTTCTTTATAAGACAAATGAAATTGTCTTAAAACCCATTTCTAGGAATCTCATCACATAACCAGGAAAGATTAGCCACCAGAGAAAAAGAAAAGCCTGGGAACCATCATCCTGCCCAGGTGGACTTTTCACCTATTCTTCTGAGGACAGCTCTGAGAGAGACTTACCTGGGAGACTTTATCTGCATAAGTCAACTTTTTTATGCAATGAAGTTCTACCTTCACTTTCCCGCCACCTCCCCAAGAGCATAGTAGAATATTGTCCCAAGCCATTGTTCTTTGGGATCATTAATTTCCCCTGAAAATAATTTGCTTCTATGTCCCTTGCCTTTCTTTCCCGTTGAAGAAGGGTATGTAAGCACTGGGGCTTCGTTGTATAATTGAGTGATCATTCTCCTGCAATTCCTCCATGCTTATGCATAAAAATTTATTTAGCATGCATAAGCATGAGGGAATAACAAAAGTGAAACAGAAGCAAAATTTTCAGAAAGCAAATCACCATACTTTTTAGCATTGCTTGTAAACAACAGAGAAGAGATAACTGTAGGTTTAACTCTGTAGAGTTAGAAGAGTTTTACTGAACCAAGCTTCCACCTAGAGATTCAGAAAACTAATTTTGCATTCAAATGCATAAAAAGATAATTTTGCAACATAAAATAGTCAAGATCACATTCATTGGAAAAATTGTATATGAAAAATGAGAGTATGGATTGAAACATACATACAATGTCTTTACATACAATGAGTCTTTACATACAATGAAACCAGACCCAAAGACATGTCCACAAAACAGAAAAAAAAAAAAAAGTGTAACATAATATTTCAAAATCATTAAAAGATATTGAAAATGTTATATAAACAAGGGCCAGGTGCAGTGGTTTATGCCTGTCATCATTTGGGAAACTGGGGCAGGTGATCACTTGAGGTCAGGAGTTTGAGACCAGCCTGGCAAACATGGTGAAACCCCATCTGTACTGGAAATACAGAAAATTCGCTAGGCATGGTGGCACATGCATGTAATCCCAGTTACTTGGGAGGCTGAGACAGGAGAATCGCTTGAGCCTGGGAGGTGGAGGTTTCTGTGAGCCAATACCATGCCATTGAACTCCAGCCTGGGCAACAGATTGAGACTTCATCTCAAAAGAAAGAGAAAAGATATAAACAAGAAAAAATAAAAGTATTCAATTATAAAATAAATTATGAAAACAAAGAAAAAATAATTTGTTATGCAGTATAACCTAAAAGAAACACATTTTTTAAAAAAATGAAATAATGCCTTGAAAGAAATAGCAAATAAGAGAAAAATAAACTTAAACTCAAAACAAAGAGAGAGAGAGAGTAAACAAAACTAACCTAGAATGCAATGTAACTGTTAAGTAAATTTTAAAAAATAGTTGAAATTATATACTGAATTGGCATTTTGCATGCCTGTAAATACCTACTCAGCAAAACTAGTCAAGATATATTTTTAAAAAATTATTGATATTTTTAGAAAAAAAATTGTTGCATCTAAACAGAAAGAGCAAGAACTTGCAAGAAAAGAAAATTAGATAATCCTGGCTGGGCGTGGTGGCTCAAGCCTGTATTCCCAGCACTTTGGGAGGCCGAGACGGGTGGATCACGAGGTCAGGAAATCGAGACCATCCTGGCTAACACGGTGAAACCCCGTCTCTACTAAAAACTACAAAAAACTAGCCGGGCGAGGTGGCGGCGCCTGTAGTCCCAGCTACCCGGGAGGCTGAGGCAGGAGAATGGCGTAAACCCGGGAGGCGGAGCTTGCAGTGAGCTGAGATCAGGCACTCCAGCCTGGGTGACAGAGGGAGACTCCGTCTCAAAAAAAAAAAATTAGATAATCCTAAGACTTGTTAAGGGCAATATTTGCCACAAAGAAAATGGCAGATTATATTTAAGTTGTTCAAAGGTAGAAAATGTCCATGGAGTTTATGTTGAGCAAAAGTATTATTCAAAGATAAAGTGTGCATATAAGCAGTTATCAATATATAAGCACTTGAGCAATATTATTTCCATGTGCCATTCCTGAGAAATACACTAGAGAAAGACCTTCAGATCAATAAATGAGTAGAGATTAAGGGAATAACAAAATGAATATTAAGATTATGTAGTAAATTTTAGAACTAAAGACCAAATAAAAATTAAAATATAATAAATAACATCAATATCCTGTCATTATATATGTCAAACCTTAAAATGTGGAGGTGAAGATTGTGAACAACAACTGAAAAATATTTACTATTTGTAGCAATTATATGGTTTATTTTAAGAATGTTAGTACTGTGAATATTTATAATGTTATTCTGGACCATTGTTTGTAATTCACAATTGAAAATATGTAATCATGTGGTGTGTTAGTTCTCTCATCCTCTGTGTCCTGTAAAACCAGTATTCACTCTGTGTAAGAAAGAAAAAGTAGAGATAAGGTAAGAGAATATTGTGAGTACAACCTTATAGCCCTGCATTTGAATGAAAAGTTGAGTCCCTTTTTGTTATTAGAATTGAGTCACTCTATTTTTTAAAAAAGCATGTATTAAATTCCTAAAGGACTCAGCAATCGCTTAAAACACATGAAATGAAACACATAAAATATATTTAAATTTATGAGTTTAATGCATTTTTATAGGTACACATACAAACAATAATATTTATTACCTTTGGGAGATAATAAGAAGTACTTCTTAATCTTAAAACTGGTGTTAAGAGAAATAGCCAAGCACTTTTTTCATATTTTCTATATTAATTTTTTAGCTAATTGAATTTTTGCAAGTGAATATGTAATGAGGGAAAGTTTCTTTTCATAGAAGTATTATAGCAAAAAAAAATAAATAAATAAAAGAAAAGAAATTAATAGAATTTGACTAGCAATAATTTCCCACTTTGAATTTATTATTTTGTCTCAGCATTGAACAATAACAGGTTACATAATAATGAAAAGAGAAGTCCTAGACATTATGTGCCTCCTGATAAAAGCAAATCAGCAAAACAAAAGTCTAGTTCTCTCAAGTTAATTGAAAATTACACATGAGATTGGACAATTCTTATTTTTCTCAGGAAAAAAATGTCACCATCCACCTATTTGTTCAAATAAAATGTCTAGGATTATCCTACATGTCCTTCTTTCCTTTTCTTGTCTTACATCTGCTCCATTAGCCAGTTCCATGAGGGCAAAGACATGTCTGTCTTGTCACTGATATATCCCTATGGGGTGCATTTACTGTCACAGACCAGGTTTTGGGGAAAAAAAAGTAAATATAAATAAATAAATAAATAAATAAATAATTATATACATACACACATATATATATATATGAATGAGTAAATAGGTAAAAATACATCAGTCAGTCAAGTAATACATTTCTTCCTAAAGTAATTATTTCCAGAGTAGCATTATAGATTTGTAGTTAACAGCCTATGTTCTATTGAGTTCAAATCTACCCTTTACTACTTATAAATTCGTTGATGAAGTTCTTTGTGTATTATTCTTCTCATTTACAAAATGGCTATAATAAGGCCACTTACGTCATGTGTAGTTTGAAAACTTAAATGAGTTAATATACGTAAAGTACTTAGAATGGTGTTTTGGCACATAGTGCAAACCAAATTCAACTTAAAAACACACTACCTATACTCACATTACAGACAAAATTCCACTTATTTACATGATTTTAGTTAAGTATTTTTGAATTCATAATCTTGTTATGAATGTGCTGATTTTTATTGACGTTTCCCTTGTTTCTGCTTCCTTTAGTACAGTTTCACATTATTTAAGGATGTTTTCTTTTTTTCTGAGCAAAATCAAGATCAATGGTGCAATATGCTGAATACATTCTGACTTCAACATCTTCCTCCTGATATTGAGAGTGCACAGTGATTCTGATTCTTTTATCCATGAAAGAGAGGGGAAGTGTCTCATGTCTGGATCAGGGAAATGACAATAGTATAAATAGGAAAAAATGAGAGTTTAATGAAATAAGAAATATCATGTTGTTGAGAATCCACATGGTTACAGAGAGAAAGAAGAACCATGTGAAGGGAGGGGGAAAAGGGGAGGGAAACAGAGGGAGGGGTAGAGAGAGACCGAGAGAGAAAGAGAGAGAAAGAGAGAGAGATTTTAAAAACCAGGACTCTAGGAATAATAATGCTATTCACTGACATAGGTAAACAGATGAAACAGGAAAAAAAATTCCTTAGGACTTAACTGGAGATTTTCTTGAATCCTTTGTCACAATGCTATCTGAATTCATGATTATCAACCATACTCTTGGGGATGATATAAGTAAAGAGTAGTAGAATTCCTGAGTGCAGGTAACATTTGAGATACATGAAAGACAAAGAAAAAAAGGGGGAAGGCTTCAGAGAAGATAGCTTCAGAGAGTGGAAGACAGGTTGGAATAACAGGAAAAGAGCCACAAGAAAACATCTTCAGGGGAATAAGGAGTATTATTCCTTATTATTTGACAAAAGGAAGGAAGGATACAGAAAGTCAGCTGCCACTGGGAAGCGGTGCTAGAAGAAGTAGGTACAAGGAGGGAACACAATAGGTCATTTGTAAGATTTGGTGACAAACCAGCAAGTCCTATTGGAAGAGCTGTGGCCATAGAAAAGACCTTGTAGAAAAATTCCCTTTGAAAACTGGCACAAGACAGGGATGCTCTCTCTCACCTCTCCTATTCAACATAGTGTTGGAAGTTCTGGCTAGGGCAATCAGGCAAGAGAAAGAAATAAAGGGTATTCAGTTAGGAAAAGAAGAAGTCAAATTGTCCCCGTTTGCAGATGACATGATTGTATATTTAGAAAACCCCATTGTCTCAGCTCAAAATCTCCTTAAGCTGATAAGCAACTTCAGCAAAGTCTCATGATACAAAATTAATGTGTAAAAATCACAAGCATTCTTATACACCAGTAACAGACAAACAGAAAGCCACATCATGAATGAATTTCCATTCACAATTGCTTCAAAGAGAATAAAATACCTAGGAATCCAACTTACAAGGGATGTAAAGGACCTCTTCAAGGAGAACTACAAACTACTGCTCAGTGAAATAAAAGAGGACACAAACAAATGGAAGAACATACCATGCTCATGGATAGGAAGAATCAATATCATGAAAATGGCCATGCTGCCCAAGGTTATTTATAGATTCAATGCCATCCCCATCAAGCTACCAATGAGTTTCTTCACAGAATTGGAAAAAACTGCTTTAAAGTTCATATGGAATCAAAAAAGAGCCCGCATTGCCAAGACAATCCTAAGTCAAAAGAACAAAGCTGGAGGCATCACACTACCTGACTTCAAACTATATTACAAGGCTACAGTAAGCAAAACAGCATGGTGCTGGTACCAAAACAGAGATATAGACCAATGGAACAGAACAGAGTCCTCAGAAATAATACCACACATCTACAGCCATCTGATCTTTCACAAACCTGAGAAAAACAAGAAATGGGGAAAGGATTTCCTATTTAATAAATGGTGCTGGGAAAATTGGCTAGCCATAAGTAGAAAGCTGAAACTGGACCCTTTCCTTACTCCTTATACGAAGATTAATTCAAGATGGATTAGAGACTTAAATGTTAGACCTAATACCATAAAAACCCTAGAAGAAAACCTAGGTAGTACCATTCAGGACATAGGCATGGGCAAGGACTTCATGTCTAAAACACCAAAAGCAACGGCAGCAAAAGCCAAAATTGACAAATGGGATCTGATTAAACTAAAGAGTTTCTGCACAGCAAAAGAAACTACCATCAGAGTGAACAGGCAACCTACAGAATGGGAGAAAATTTTTGCAATCTACTCATCTGACAAAGGGCTAATATCCAGAACCTACAAAGAACTCAAACACATTTACAAGAAAAAACAAACAACCCCATCAAAAAGTGGGCAAAGGATATGAAGAGACATTTCTCAAAAGAAGACATTCATACAGCCAACAGACACATGAAAAAATGCTCATCATCACTCGCCATCAGAGAAATGCAAATCAAAACCACAATGAGATACCATCTCACACCAGTTAGAATGGCAATCATTAAAAAGTCAGGAAACAACAGGTGCTGGAGAGGATGTGGAGAAATAGGAACACTTTTACACTGTTGGTGGGATTGTAAACTAGTTCAACCATTATGGAAAACAGTATGGCAATTCCTCAAGGATCTAGAACTAGATGTAGCATATGACCCAGCCATCCCACTACTGGGTATATACCCAAAGGATTATAAATCATGCTGCTATAAAGACACATGCACACGTATGTTTATTGTGGCACTATTCACAATAGCAAAGACTTGGAATCAACCCAAGTGTCCATCTGTGACAGACTGGATTAAGAAAATGTGGCACATATACACCATGGAATACTATGCAGCCATAAAAAAGGATGAGTTTGCATCCTTTGTAGGGACATGGATGCAGCTGGAAACCATCATTTTTAGCAAACTATCACAAGAACAGAAAACCAAACACCGCATGTTCTCACTCATAGGTGGGAACTGAACAATGAGATCACCTGGACTCGGGAAGGGGAACATCACACACCGGGGCCTATCATGGGGAGGGGGGAGGGGGGAGGGATTGCATTGGGAGTTATATCTGATATAAATGACGAATTGTTGGGTGCTGACGAGTTGATGGGAACATCACACACCGGGGCCTATCATGGGGAGGGGGGAGGGGGGAGGGATTGCATTGGGAGTTATATCTGATATAAATGACGAATTGATGGGTGCTGACGAGTTGATGGGTGCAGCACACCAACATGGCACAAGTATACATATGTAACAAACCTGCACGTTATGCACATGTACCCTAGAACTTAAAGTATGATGATAATAATAATAATAATAATAATAATAATAATAATAATAATAAAAGAACATGGGAGGTAGAAAGAGAAAAAAAGTGGGAGCAACTCGTGGGTACAACTCTTTCCCAAATTATAACAGCAAATTTTTAAGCTTGATGGGAATACAGTTTTTCTGCAGACAGGACTTATTTGGGCTCGGATTGAGGAGACAGGGAGATATTAAAAATTCAAACGTGAAAGATAATATTTGAATGCAGATCCTAGGATTTGAATAGAGGCTAGTCAGATTGAAGAAGCATTGTGGTATCTTAAAAAGGTCACTGGAGTAGGACCTCAGAGACTACATTCTCCTCTCAGCTCTGGTGCTAATCAGCAGTGTGGACATAGTTCACTTCATCCCTCTAAGCCTCAGTTTCTTTCTTCTAAAATGAATGTCTTCAAATAAATGATGGCTAATTAAGGTTTCTTTCAGCGATAGATGTGAGACATTGGTTGCGTGTTTGAAACAGTAGTTACAGAAGAAAGGAGGCGATTATAAACAAAAGTCGAAGAGAAGATAATGTGAGAGTTTAAAAATGCTTGGCTTAGTCAATTTACTGAGCTTTTGTATTTTGTAAGAGTAAAGCCATTATTGTATTCTGGAGTTCAGCAAAGCAAACCAAAACACATATATTCCATTTTTGCCTAAATTACTGAGTGGAAACAAATCTTGAAAGATGGGTATTTAAGTTAATTATTAGTTCATAGCAAGTTGACTATATTAGTGCTAGGCATATATACATATCAGAATTTGTTAAACAACTTTGGAAATTCTCAAGAATTATACTAACCTCCCTCTTTTTCAAATGAGGGTCTGAAACTTTATTTATTTATTTATTTATTTATTTATTTATTTATTTATTTATTTGTGTAAAGGGCTAAAGATTCTAGGCTTGGAGTCTTTACAGTCTCTGTTGCAAAGCAACAGAACATATACAAATAAGAAAGCATGGATTCCAATTAACTTTTACTTACAAAAACAGTCATAGGCTGGATTTTCTAACCAAGAATTCCCCTAATTATACTACCAGAATGTTGGTGTTGAGTCTTTGAAAGGGAAAATTGTTTTAACTTCCAATTAGGAATGCTTGAAGTGATTAATGCTAATTAGTCTAGGATCTTGCACAATAGGTATTATTTTATAGGTAATATAGAAACTGAGTCTGGAACTAGACTGGCATCCAAGTCAGTCTCTAGTTGCTATTGACAGATTACATTGGAGTTCCGTATTTCTGTGTGAGATAATAATTTAGATTATTGGATTTATTTTAACAGTCTGTTGGTTTGGGCTGTTTTCTTTCTTTGTTTCTTTGTTTTTCTGTTTTCTTTCTTTGCTTTTGCCACTATTCATTTCCTAGAGACAGAGTAAAGCAAGTTTCTTTGTTCTTCCCTCATTATATAACAGAAAGGAAAATAAATAAACCATAGAAATCATACTATTTTAGACTTTTGTCTTTCGGTTTTATACTCAAGAAAGGATAGCGCAAGGTACAAAAGAAAAGATTCTTAATATTCTTTTATTACTTAACAAAACAAAGTATTATAACCCGTGTTGTCAAAGATGTGGCCATTTTTAGGCATCTTTCTTTTCTCACTGTTGTGCCTTCTCCTGGGAGAACAAAGTCATTACATAGTTCACTGCATAGTTTTTCTGTCCAAGCAAAGGAAGATTATTAAGGAATAATCTGACCAGGGACTGTCTCATTTGGGCCATCTGTCTTTTTGTGCTTTCTTGAGGGAATGCGAAGAGAGAACTTTTCTCCCTTTTTTTCTCTCATTTAGTGTTTTATGAGATTGTATGTGAAGCCTTATTTTAAGAATTTGAACAAGCAGAAACACTGCCACTTCGAACACTATTTATTTTCCTTTGTACTTGCCATTTCAATTGAAGAAATCACACTTCTTTATTCTCTAATAATATTAAGAGAAAGACTATTTTAAGATTGC
Organism: Piliocolobus tephrosceles; assembly: GCF_002776525.5. Lineage (NCBI taxonomy): Eukaryota > Metazoa > Chordata > Mammalia > Primates > Cercopithecidae > Piliocolobus > Piliocolobus tephrosceles. Next base: position 157,003,286 of record NC_045436.1, on the reverse strand, counting down.
TGCTCTCAAGGCCAATTTTGTTCTCTCATTTTTGTTCTTACTTCAAGGATGTGATATTACGTTTGGTTTATACAGAAACCTAACCTGCCAGGTGGATACTTAGAGAAAATTAAATGGAATTTTCCTACCCCCAAACAGTCAATTGCAACTATGCAGAGGTGAAATATTTTGCCTCCTTGATAATCAACAGGAAGAAAAGAAGGAGTAGCGGTGGAAAGTGAGGTCCCAACCAACTAAAGGAAAATCTTAGGTTTTCCATAGTATATGTAAGATTGTTCAGTTTCCTCCACTGATTATAACTTACAGAGGTAAAAGGACAAACATTTGTAAACTATTATTTAAATAAAAAATAAAAATAGATTGGCTAAATATTTTTGTCGAGCATCAATGTTTATTATAGGTAATAAAACAACACTTAATAACTTATTTACATATGAAAATTATCACTGATGTAAGAGAAACAAGTATCAGGCTATAAAACTAATTTAATGCTATCTAGTCAATTTAAAATCTCTATACACCACTGCACCATTGAATCCCAGCACAATGACAATGAAAGGATGCTAACATGTAACAACATATCTGAATGTATAAAGCTCACTGGTAAAAGTAAGCATACAGACAAAGTATAGTTACTTTAATACTTACTCTAATACTGTAATCAGAGTGTTTATACTGCTTATATCTTTGGTATGAAGATGAAAAGACAAACTTATTAAAGTAATTATAACTACATTAATTTGTTAATAGACAGGCACTATAAAAAGATGTAAAGTATGATATCAATAATTCAAAATGTTGGAGAAAACAAACTTAAAGTATAGTGTTTGTTTTCTTTTATTTGCAATCACAGTTAAGTTGTCGGTTTAAAACAACTTATTATAGCTGTAAGAGGTTTTTATGTAAGTCTCGTGGTGACCACAAAGAAAAAAACCTATAACAGGTACACTAAAATAAAAACAAATGAATCAAAACATACCACCAAATGAAAACACTTAACTACAAAGGAAGACAATGAGAGCAGAAAAAAAGAAAGAAAATATCTACAAATCAATTAGAAAACAGGTATCAAAACACAGAAGTAAGTCCTTACTACTAATTATTACCTTCACTGAATAGATTGAATTCTCCATTAAAAGATGTAGAGTGACTGAAATGAACATTGGAAACTGTGCAAATGTGTAAAATTCAAACAACATGCTGCTGAATGACCAATGGATCAATGAAACAATTAAAAAGGAAATTCAAAATATTTCTGGAGACAAATGATAATGAAAACACAACATACCAAAACCTATGGGTTATAGCAAAATCAGTTATAAGAGGGAAGTTTATAGGAAAAAAAACACCTTCATCAAAAAGTAGAAAGATCTCAATTAAACAATCTATTGTTGCACCTCAGGGAATGAGAAAAACAACAACAAATGACTCAGAATTTGTGGGGGAAAAAAAAGTTGTAATAAATACTAGATCAGAAATAAACAAAATAGTGACTAAAAGCAAAACAAAAAATCAATGAAGAGTTTGTTTTTTGAAAAGATAAACAAAATTAACAAACCTTTAGCTGGACAGACTAAGGAAAAAGAGAGATGACTAAATACATAAAATCAGAGATTAGATAAAGGAGACATCAAAACTGATACCAGATAAATACAAAGTATCATCATAGAGTGTTAGGAACAACTTTATGTCAACAAACTGAATGAATACATTCCCGGACATATATAACATACTAAGACTGAATCATGAGATAACAGAAACCATGAATAGAGTAATGACAAGTAATGAGACTGAATTTCTGATGAAAGTCTCCCATAAAAGAAGAGCCCAGGACCTGATGTCTTCACTGCTGAATTCTACCAAACATTTAAAGAGGAACTAATACCAATTATTCTCAAAGTATTTGAAAAAACTGATATGGAGGAAATTATTCCATATTTACTTTAGGAGACTAGAATTACCCTGATATCAAAACCAAACAAGAAAAAATACATTAGGAAAAAAATAAAAAATAAAAATAAAACAGCAGGCCACTCTTCCAGAAGCACGTAAATGCAAATATCTTGAACCAAAATACTATCAAACTGAATTCAAGAGAACTTCAAACGTATCATTCACCATGATCAAGTACCATTTACCACAGGAATGCAACGGTGGTTTAACATACTCAAATCAATAAAAATGATACATCACAAAGAAAGAGAGAGAGAGAGAGAAAGAAAGAAAGGAAGAAAGAACGAAGGAAAGAAAGAAAGGAAGAAAGGAAGGAAGGAAGGAAGGAAGGAAGGAAGGAAGGAAGGAAGGAAG
>NC_045436.1:156573484-156656623 GCF_002776525.5 Piliocolobus tephrosceles | reverse complement strand
AAAAAAAAAAAAAAAAAAAAAAAAAAAAAAAAAAAAAAAAAAAGACAGAGAGATATATATAGAAAAATAGTCATTGTTCGTTACATTGGTATTGTTAGCTCTGAGTGCTATTCTGGGAACTCATGCATCCATCTTGTTTCCATGAAGAGAACTAGTCCAAGTGCAAACTGAAATGCCAAGGAAGGTGAAGAAACACACACACACACAAACTGAAATGCCAAAGAAGGTTGTAGAGGACTATCTGCTTTTACAACTGAGCAGGCCATTCCCCCATTAACATTATAGTCCCCCGCTCTTGAAAACGAAGCTGGGCATTCCTCCTCTGCAAACAGGGAGGACAAAGGAGCCTACAAGACTGGCCTCAGTTGCAAATAGCAGACCCTGGGGGCTTGTTTATATGTAAACATCTTGGAAATTCAGAAAGTCAGGGAAAGATCAGAGAAACAACAATGTGTCTGGCGACTTGCTAACATTCCACAAAGGACGGTATAAAATAAAGCAGAGCGTGTCGTTCGGCGCGGCCGCCATGTTTGTCTTGTCTTGTGTTGTCTTGTGTGTTCATTCCTTTGTTCAGGAAACACGCGGACCCCAACAAAGGTGAAGAAAAAAAGACAAAAATATATATCTATCCACAGTGATAATTTCAGTGACTGTTTCACCAACTTTGGAACTCGATCTTACATATGATAATATTTTTTTCTTATAATTTAAATTGCTGTACTCTGGAGTTTTCCCTTACTTGTAGCAAAAGGGATCCTCTCTGGGTTCCAGTGGATAAAAGAAATCCATACAACCCTCGAAATTGTGAAATTTTTACATGTGCATATTTCTAAGAATGGAGTATTTAGTTTCCATGATATATTTTTAAATGTATGTAATAGTAATAAGTTCTTAAAATGTACTAATTGATGTATTGATGACCTATAAATATGCATCTTCTATATCATTCTCATTAGTTTCATTAGCTTCACCCATTCCTTTCTCCTACTAAAGTACTGTTTCTTAATGAAATCCAATCATGTTGTTTTACTACTTAAACTGCTATTCTATTAATAATCGACTAGGGTGTGTGTGTGCCTTACAAAGGTAAAAAGTCATATAGTCTGCAATTTTAGATTTTCTATTTCTTCATAAGTTCATTAAATTATTCTAATTCTTAAAAAAATCAATGGAAAGGCATCCAAGCTTCTTGAGTGATGAACTTGATGTGAATAAGGAGAGAAGACAATAAAGTAGAAGGGTGGGCTCCCTGCAGCCCATTACTTTCAACTTCTGCCGGTGCCAACAGAGTGAAACTCCATTAGAGGGACATGTCCAAAAATACCAAGGTATGGTCATGATAAGAGCATCTAGATAAGCTGAGAGAGTCAAGAAGAAACAGAGGATTCCGAACAATAACTGAGAAGTGGAAAAATCAGAAAGTACTGTTTTTCAACTATGAAACAAACCTAACCCTTGAATGAGAAAGAGAAGTATAGAGAAAAGCTAACAATTTATCTATCAAAACTCTGATCGATTTAAATCTCTTCTTGCAGAAATCCTTCAGAGCACAGGCTGATTGAATAGAAAGAGGATGGGAAAGCAGTCTGTCCTTGATCTGTCTGAGACATCACTTGTCTCCTCTTTCTTGAAGTTCAGCTACTTCAATGTAATGTGATGGTAAGGAGAGAAGAGAAAAAGAATGAAAATGTGTTGCCTTTATAGTTCACAGACAAGACTACTGGTCTTAGCTCTGCTGGTTGTCCCATTCTCTGGACGATGGTGTCTGGATATTAATGCTGTCTCTGTAGACAGCATTTAAACACTGGATGCCTGATGGGATGCTTTCCTCTCTCAATTCTCCACTGAGGGTCATGTAGAATCTCCTGGTCTTTCCTTTTGGAGCTTAAATTGATGTACGACTATAGCCTTGAACCCTGAAGGCAGCATCCTTGCACTGGAAGGTTCCTGGAGGGCAGCTGCCCTTTATGTGGGAGCAGTCCAGCTTCTCTAATGGCTCCCACTGTGTTGGTATAATTGAGAGTGGACACCTGTTTGTTCTCAGGTTCATGGCAGGAGCTGCCTATTCTCGGACAACAGAAGAAGGATCCCTTAACAGTATAAAAAACTGTTTTATTGGCTGGATGCGGTGGCTCATGCCTGTGATCCCAGCACTTCGGAAGGCTAAGGCGGGAGGATCATGAGGTCAGGAGTTTGAGACCAGCCTGATCAACATGGTGAAACACCATCTCTACTAAAAATATAAAAATTAGCCAGGCAAGGTGGCAGGTGCCCATAATCCCAGCTACTCAGGAGGCTGAGGCAGGAGAATCACTTAAACCTAGGAAGTGGAGGTTGCAGTGAGCCGAGATCATGCCATTGCTCTCCAGCCTGGGTGACAGAACGAGACTCCATCTCAAAAAAAAAAAAAAAAAAAAAAAAAAAAAAAAAAAAAATTGTTTTACTTAGCAAAAATAAAATAAAGAGCATTAACCCTTTCAAGCTGGGATTACACACTGTTTTCTTGGAAATAAGAACTTTGTAAGGTTTTTCTATTCTTTTCAGTATTTTATTAGGGTTTATTTTGTGAATAACTGTAACACAAAGAGAAGGAAAACATAAGTACCTATGTTTTCATGTTTTAAAATTTATTCTATGGAAAAAACACTTAAAACATTGCCTATGAACCATTTATATACACATTTATAATTGTTCCGATCATACATTTGTTTCTACTGGCAAGACTTATCTCCTGAAGCTTAAACTCTACCCGTCACCCGTGTTCAAACATGAATGGAAATATGCCCATAAATCTATTTGAAGAAAGTGTAATTGCCTGACAGGTTCTTCCTGTCCACTGCATAGAAAAAAACCTGTATACTGAGAGACAGGTATTGCAATAAAGAAAGAGTTCAACTAATATGAGGCTGCCCACATGGAAGAATTGGAGTTATCACTGAAATCATTCTCCTTGAAGTCTTGAATATCCAGGTTTTTCAAGGGTAGTTTGGTGGGCAGGGGATCCAGGAATCAGTCATGCTGACTGGTTGGGAATGAGATCTTAGTGGTATGGTAAATAGCCTTCATGCACTGAGTCTGTCACTTAGTACGGAGCTACAGGGCTAGTTGAGTCATGAGTCAGAAGTCCAGATAGGGCCAATCTGAAAAAACATCGTAAAAGACTAGTTTTACGTTCTAAAATAGTTATGTTACCTGTAATAGCAACTGGGGAAGTCAAAAATCTTTCACTCTCTGGCCACATAACTCCTTAAGAGTAAGAGATTATAAAAACAATGCCTACATTTTAGCAGAATTCAGGCCCCTTCCATAATCCTAATCCTGTGGCCTCTCATTAATTTTACAAAGGCAGTTTCAGCCCCTAAAGAAGGAGTAGGGGGTCAGTTTTAGGGAGGGGCTATGATTATCACGTAAAGAGGCCAGACAATTCCAAAAACTTCCTTCAACACTCTGCACATATTATTCAGCCCCTACACTTCACAGATGACTCTCAATCATTTTAAGTTGGTATATTTTACCTGCAGTTTCTGCACTCCTCCATGGCAGACTGTACCTTAAAAGAACCAATGGATATATTTTAATACCTAATAGTATAAGATATTGTAATTTTTATAAATTTGATTTTCCTTGCTATTGTTAAACTGCTTGTCAAAGCAAATTAGCATTTTTATGAATTACTGTACTGTAGACACTTTCAATTATTCCATAGACACTACATAGTTAAGCCCAACTCCTTAATTAATTCTAATGTTTTAAGACTTAAAGAAGTAATTCTACATTTTTCATTGGTCTATCACCTACTAATTAAAAAGCAATATTATTTCACCTTATTATAATGAAAAATTAAATACACTGTTTTAATGACAAATAGTTGTTTTTACTTAAATACATATTTACAGTTATGTGATATCAGAAAAGATGGCTGAATAGAGTTGCCTGGTGCTTGTCCCTCCTACTAAAAGTGACCAAAACAGCAGATAAACAACTGTATTTCAACTGTATTGACTGAGGGAGTATGCTGGAGAGCACTAGAGGGAGCCTCAAGATCTTTGTGGAACTTATGCCTAGCAGAGCATTACACAGCTTGGAGTGAGGCCCTCTGCCTCTGTCAAATTGTTTGCCCTGCTGGATGGGCTCAGAATCAGGGGAGACTTAGGGGAAAAGGTGATATGGAAACCCCTAGCTATCCTCAATACTGCCAAAGATACCAGTAATCTATGCTTCAAGAGAGTCGCCAATACACTTAGGCATTAAATGCAGTTTGGAAAATTTCCAGGAGTACATGTGGCTGCCTGGCATCAGAGAATAACCCTCTCTCCCAGTCCTCACCCCCATGACATAAGTTGCTATTACATGGCAACACCTTGAAACTAAACCCTCTGCTAGTGTGTGTCCTGCCCTGGGGAAAAGCAACCACTGATTTTCTCCATCACTGAGGATCTGCTGGCATTATACCACACTAAAAATAATAATAATTATAAATACCTGCAGTACCATTAAATCATCTGTCTGGAGTCTAGGCTTCACAAAACAACTCAATGGGAAACCACTGAGCAGCTGGCCAGTCCCCAGTGCCCACATTCTGCATGGCTGGGCAGCCCAGCCAGCTGGTGAGTGCTGCGGCCAAGTCTAGCAGCTATCCCAGCAATGGACCTGCCTCCCCAAATAAGCTGCCATACGGACATCTGGTTGTCCATGTTTACATGCGTACAACTCACATGTGACTCAGCAGCCAGTCAGGAGCAGCCTTGCCTAGTGGAAAAGAGTGCAGTACAGCTGCACATCCAGGCCAACACACCTGACCATAACGCAACAGCCACTCCAGCAGTGACTCCACTCTCCCAAAGAGCCTGATACATAGCCCGTTGGCTACCATACATGCACATGTCTGGCCTGACAATCAACTCACAATCAAAGCCAATACACTCTTCCCAACCAACACCTTAGGACACATTTACAAGAAAACATTCCTCCTACAAAATCTACTCTATAAAATTGTTAAATGTATATGTTCCACTGGAGGTATAGTTATCCACATAGGGACATAAGAGACCTGCAAAAAATAAAGAAACACGGCACCCCTAAAGGAATGCAAGTCTTCAGTAAGAGATCTCAAAGAAAAGGATATTTACAAAGTGCCTGAAAGGGAATTCCAAATAATGAGTTTAAGGAAACTCAGTGAAATATAAAAGAATATAGACAAACAAACAACGCATTGAAATCAGAAAGACAATTCATGATCTGAATGAGCAATTCAACAAAAAGATGTTATAAAAAAGAATCAAATACAAATCGTGGAGATAAAAACTGCAATTAAAGAAACAAAACTGAGAGCTTTAACAGCAGACTAGATCAGCAGAAGAAAAAATTATTGAACTTGAAAGCAAGTTTTTTGAAGTAATCCAGTCAAAGAATAAGTAATAAATATGAACCAAAAAAGGCCTATGGGGGTAATGGTACACTGTAAAGCCAACATTTAAATATTTTCTTATTGGAGTTTAAGAGGGATAAGAGATTTAAAAATACACAGTTAACCTATTTAACAAAGTAGCTGAAAACTTCCCAGGGAACACTTATGCATTGTTGGTGAGATTATAAATCAGTACAGCCATTTTTGAGGAACAGTATAGAAGTTCATCAAAAAATTAAAAATAAAACTATCATATGACCTCGTAATCCCGCTACTGGGTATATATCCAAAAGAAATGAGACCATTATATCAAGGAGATATCTGTACTTTCATGTTTATTATAGCACTATGCACAATAGCCAAGGTATATTATCAATTTGAGTGTCCAACAATAGATGAATGGATAAAGAAAGAATGTTATACATGCACAATGGATTACTATTCAACTATAAAAAACAATGAAATCCTGTCATTTGTGACAACATGGATGAACTTGGAGGACATCTTGTTAAGTGAAATAAACCAGACAGACAAAGTCAAATACTGTATGATCTCAGTCATGTGTGGAATATATATGTGGAATATATATATGTATGTGTATATATATACACCCTCTGCTTTTATGAATATATATGTGGAATATATATATGTATATATAATTTGACCCTCTACTTCTTTGAATATATATATACTCATAGAATATATTACTTTGTGATAATCACAAATTCTTCCTATAGAAGAGATGATACAAACAAAATGACGAATAAAACATACATCATGTTTAAAGTGTCATTTATATTAATATTAAATAATAACTTAAAAACATTTTTGTTCTACCATTATCTTCCCATGGATCTTCCACCCAACCCAACAGAGAGCAAACAGAAAAACTTTTGCTCTAGGGGAAATTTATGTCCAAAATGCTAAACTCACATTTGAGATGAAAGATTCTCCTTGATTATGGGAAAATGATTATATTCCATGAATATATATATGCATATATATATGCATATATATATTCATGTATATTCATATATGTGACTATATTCATATATATTCATATTCATATATATGGATGTATATTCATATTCATATATATTCATTAAAGCAGAGGAACAAATAATGGAGGAGAAGATTTGGAAGAGATCAGTGGGTATAAAGTTACCATTTTACATGAAGAAGAAGTTCTAATGTTCTATTGGACATTAGAATGACTATGGTTAACAGTAAGTTATTGTATATTACAAAACTGCTAAATATGAGACTTTTTAATATTCTTAATAGAAGCAAGCTAATTCATGAGGTGATAGATACATTAACCACCCTTATTTAATCATTATACAACTTATATACATTGAGACATTAAATCATACATGATAAATATGTGCAATTAAAAAGACTACACATTAGGGGCAGGGTACACTGCTAGGGTTAAGGGTGCACTAAAATCTCAGAAATCACCACTAAAGAACTTATCCATGTAACCAAACACCATCTGTTTCCCAAAAACCTATTGAAATAAATAAATAAATGTGTCAATTAACTTTTTTAAAAAAATAAAGTTAATTAGAAATACTTTTATTTTTGGTAGATTATATTAAATATGCAAATATGTTTGTATTCATTTAAAATATTTTACATTCTTTGTATTTAGACTATTAAAAAGCTTTTACTTATCAGCCGTAAACAACTAAAAGGGGCTATTTTTATTCATTTGAAGTTTTACAAATGTGTGTTATGAACATATCCCCCAAACTATTCTAGGTTCCATGAGAAAATGTACACAAAATGTAGGGTCTTCAAAAACGTGGAGCAAAAAGAAGGGCACATGAAAAAATTATTATAATAAAAATTAGAATAAACTAAGTGTTAATTGTTACACAAAAAAGACACACAATGTGGTTAAAAAAAATCATTTTCTTCAAAAGTGTTTGCTGAGGTTTATTACACAATAGACTTTATAGTTGAGAATAGGGAACAAATATGGCCAGAAACTTTTCCTCATGAAGCTCACAGCCTCTGGATGTGGTGGACATTTATCCAGTACTCAAACAAACAGGTGTAAAATGGCAACTAGATGAAGTCTTCTGAAGAAGTCTGCTTAGAGAGGCCACAGAAGGACTTGAAGATGTAATGCTTGGTTTAAGAGGAAAAAGCATAAAGAATGGAAATCAAGTAACCAGAAAAGGAAGAAGAGAATCTTCCAAGAAGATGAAATGTTATGTTCATAAGTCCTGTGGTAAAAGGAACACAGTAGGTCAGTAGGTCTAGAACGAATAGAAGAGCCTTACGGCAACTGAATATAGTAAGGAGAGTGAGTTAAGTATTTAAATATTTTAAATAAGTTGTTGTCTGTGAAGACTCATCTGGCCCTATTAAAAACAGTTCTTTTATTTCAAATCAAAGATACTAGTAAGAATGAAGAATTCAGATAGTACTTATGTAGAGTATTTACTTCTTATAGTTTGGTAGTCATGAGGGAAGCTCAAATGTTCTTGGCCTAGGCACCTCTCTTTATTATAAGTTTTCTTCAAATGATGTGGAAAAGAGCAGCAATAAAACAGTAATATTATATCCTCAAGCTTAAACTGTGCTTGATATTAAAACTTAGATGAAAAATGCTCTGGTAACCAAATTGAATTAGTTGGAGGGACTCAGTTTCATACGTGCATGTGATTGTGATTTTCACCCAGAGCTCTCTTAATCAACCTATGTTTAAGAATAAAGCAGAATAGAACAAGGCTAGGTTTGGCATTGAATCTTCCTACTTACCATTTCTGTAACGTGGATATTATATGGAGAGCAGAGCTGGTGTCACAACCGCGTATGAGGCAATGAATAGAAAGTCTGCTGCTCTTCAACAGATGTAGCCCAATCAGAGTGTGGAACATCATCGATTGGATTGATATTTCCTTCTCCTGGCGAGTAGTTAGGAGTGGGTGTAAGAACTTTAGTTTATCACTTTAAATAGCAGCTTGTGGAATTAGTGACTCTCAGTGTCACTGGCAAACACTATAGACAGAATAAGTAGGATATGGATTAACAAGAGGTCTAAAAGAATTAAATACATACAATTTTTTTTCATGGACAGTAATTAAATAGCTTGATGCAGATGTAAATGCAGATATACGTGTAAGTATAATGAATAAATGGTGACTCTTTAGTGGTGCTGATAGAATAAGTGAATACTAGTTTGTGTGCAGAGACTACTTTGTAATAATAAATTCTTCCTATAAAAGGGATGATACAAACAAAATAATGAACAAAACGTACATCATGCTTCATGTATCATTTATGTTCATGTTAAATAATATCTTAAACTATTTTTGTTCTGCCATTATCTTCCCATGGGTCTTCCACCCAGCCCAACAGATAGCAAACAGAAAAACTTTTGCTCTAGGGGAAATCCATTTCCAAAATGCGAAACTCATATTTAAAATGAAAGATTCTCCTCAATTATGTGAAAAGAATAAATAAGAGCCATGTGCAGCACCCTGAACACAAGGAGCATGGACTTTTTTTCTGGGATCTTAAGAATTATATAGAATATGAGAAAAACGAAAAACAAAAAAAAAACATTTATGGCAAGAAGCTCTCCGATAAAGTTCGTTTAAGAAAAGAAAGACATGGAAATATCAAAGCTACCAGAAATTAAAGATTACAAAACAATGGCTATGATTGATTAGCGTTGTTATGGACAGAAAACCTCACAGAGAAGCCAGTGTTCACATCAACTCTACCCATCTAGACCTTGGCACTAAGATCACGTAGCTGTGGCCCAGCCACAGTCATAGAGGATAATAAGAAGGACTGAGATCAAGCCTTCTTTCAGAATATCCAAAAGGAAACTTGGAGTAAAAAAATAACATGCATATCTGAGTTTGAGTATTATGATTCATCCTTATTTCTACACAGAAAAGGAGCACTCGGAAAGCAGAAATTCAGAATGGATCAAGGACTATGAAATTTGCTGCAAATAAGGAAAATATCATTTTAACTATACATATAAGAAAAATATCACTTTTATTTATATGCCAAGCTGGAAGGATAAAGCAATGGGGATATTGACTCCATAACAGAAAGGAGATAGTACACTTATTGCCATAGCTGTAGACAATATCATTTTAGGCAGCAGCAGGTGGGAATACAAAAGTATGAGGGAAAGGAACCATCCTGTTGCCTCCCAGAAGTATCCTGTTATTAATTAAAATCAGAGAAAGTAGATACTGATAGATCTATTCCACTGGAGGTACAGTGTATAAAGACTTATGTTTGTCCCATGGAATGCCACCCAATTAGGGCTCCTAAATCCCCATTTTACACAAGATTGCACTTCCTATGAAAAGAAGTTAGGTAATCTAATATTTACTGCTTTTCGATACTGCCTCAAAAAGGAGATACGCCTTCTAAGTTCTCCTTCTATGTTATCTGTATTAGTACATTTTCATGCTGCAGGTATACACATACTCAAGACTGGGTAATTTACAAAAGAAAGAGGTTTAGCTGGACTTACAGTTCCACGTGGCTGGGGAAGCCTCACAATCATGGTGGAAAACAAGCAGGAGCAAGTGACATCTTGAGTGGATAGCAGCAGGCAAAGAGAGAGATTGGGCAGGGAAATTCCCCCTTATGATATCATCAGATCTCGTGAGAACCGCTATCACAAGAACAGCACGGGAAAGACCTGCCCCCATGATTCCATTACCTCCCACTGGATGCCTCCCACAACACGTGGAAATTCAAGATGAGATTTGGGTGGGGACACAGCCAAACCATATCATTATCGTATAGTCATTGTATATAAATTCTGTCCTTCTGATATAAGTACTCCATTGGAAGCTCATGCACTTTAGCAGTCCCTAAGTATCACTGTCTTACCAAGTTTATTGTTTTCAAAACATCCTAAACGAAATGCTCCATTTACAGATGCAGATAAAGTGGCTATTCTTTAATGGTTAGCTATGGACCTATCTTCTGGACCTAACAATAGCTTCAAAGACTTTAGTAGTATTAGGATAAATAAATCAATACTGAAGGAAATAAATGTTAAAGAGAAAAAAATTAGAAGTTATTGGACATTTATTCTACCTTAGAAATAAACATATGCTCAAAAGCCCCATCACTCACCTTTCTGCAGAACAATTTCATGTGTTGTAGAACGTCAAAAATGTAAAAAGTAGTTACGATCTATTTTCTGTTTTCTAAAATAAATAATTCAAAGAATTTTTTTTAAGTTTATGCATGTAATTTTTCATTTTAGTTGCATTTGATGAATTTAAAATACTAATTATATTTGCCACAAAGTCTATTAACAACCATCTCCAAAACTTACAAGCATGTCTCTTTTTTTAGCTTAACTTTATTGTACTTTGCAGATATCATGATTTTTTTTTTTAAATTGAAAGTTTGTGGCAACTCTACATCAAGCAAGTCTACCCTTATCCAACAGCATGTGTTCAATCCATGTGTTTGTGTCACATTTTGATAATGCCTACAATATTTCAAATTTTATTATTATTATTATTATTATTATATTTGTTATAATGATCTATAATCAGTGATCATTGGTGCTACTGCAGGAATTTTGGGGGGACACCACAAATTGCACCCATCTACAGTGACCAATCATTAAATGTTGTATGTGTTCTGTTCCAATGGTGGACCATTTTCCCCCATCTCTCTCTCTCTGTCTCTTGCCTTGAGCCTTCCTATTCCCCAAGACACAACAATATTAAGATTAAGCCAATTTATAATCATTCTATAATGTCTAATTTTTCAAGAGAAAGGAAGAGCCACACTTCTCTCACTTTAAATCAAAAAATATAAATAATTACGTTTAATGAGAAAGCATTTCAAAAGCCCAGGTGAGCTAAAAGCTTGGGCTGAACAGTTAGTCAAGTTGTGAATGCAAAGAGAAAGTTCTTCATGAAATTTAAAGTACTACTCCAGTGAACCCTAAATAAGAAAGCAAAACAGTCTTAGTGCTGATATGGAGAAAGTTTTACTCATCTGGATAGAAGATCAAACCAGCTTCAACATTCTCATAAGCCAAAGCCTAATCCAGAGCAAGTCCCTAACTCTCTTCATTATGTGAAGGCTGAAGGATGTGAGGGATTGGCCGAAGTAACATTTCCAGAGATTAATTCATGAGGTTTAAGGAAAGAAGCTGTCCCCAGAACATAAAAGTGTAAGGTACAAGAGTAATTGCTAAGGAAAAAGCTATAGCACATTATCCAGAAGATCTAGCTAAAATAAGTCATTCAGCTGGGTACAATAAACAACAGGCTTTCAATGTAGATTAAATATCTTATATTGAAAGAAGATGCCACCTATGACTTTCGTAGCTAGAGAGGAGAATCAAAGCTTGGCTTCAAAGGATAAGCTGATTCTCTTGTTAGGGGCCAATGAAGTCAGTGAGGTTGGAGACAATGCTCATTGACCATTCTGAAAATTCTTGGGCCCTTAAGAATTATGTTAAATTTACTCTACCTGTGCTCTGTAAATAAAACAACAAAGTTTGTATGACAACACTTCTGTTAATGGCATAGCTTGTTGGGTATTTTAAGCCCACTGTTGAGACCTACTGCTCAGAAAATTTTTTTTAATTATTTCTTTCAAAATATTTCTGCTCATTGACAAAGCACCTCATCCTCCAAGAGCTTTGCTGAAGATATACAAGGAAATTAATCTTTTTTTCATGCCTGCTACCACAACATCCATTCTGTAGCCCATGAATCAAGGAGTTATTTTGACTTTCAAGTCTTATTTAAGAAATACATTCTGTAAGGCTATAGCTGCCATAGATAGTGATTATTTTAATGGATCTAGACCAAGAAAATTAAAAGCTTTCTGGAAGGGATTCACTATTCTAGAGGTCATTAAGAACATTCAGGATTCATTGGAAGGGATAAAAATAGCAACTTAATAGGAGTGTGGAAGAAGTTGATTCTAACGCTAGTGGATGAATTTGAGGGATTCAAGACTTCAGTGCAGGAAGTGACTATGGAAATTGCAAGATAACTAGAATTAAAAGTAGGTCTTGAAGATATGATTGAATGGCTGCAATCCCATGACAAAACTTGAACAAATGAAGAGTTGCTTTTTATGGATGAACAAAGAAAGTGGTATCTTGAGCTAATATCTACTCCTGGAGAAGATGTTGTGAACATTGTTGAAAGAACAATTAAGGATTTAGAAAGTGAGGTCCAGAAGCTAGCAGTACATACATGAACTAGATTTAATAGAAATGCAGAGTTTTAGGGGTTACTGAAGACCTGTTGAATAATAATCTTCATTTTTAACAAGGTCCACAGATGAAAGTTGAAAAACACACATTAATATTCTTGGCATATCAATGCAAACTGTGGGTTTTACATTCTTCAGTTTAGCCTTCAATTTGTGACATGCTGTGTTTTCTCTGTTATCCTTTTTATATCACAGAGTAATTATCACATACAAGCATTCTTCTGGGTTCCATAAATTCAGCAGAATATAAACAAAATACTCTGCTTTTATAAACCTTAACATTCTCGAGTAGAAGGGTGTGACTGAATACACTATGTAAGTAAAACATTTAGTATGTTAGGTGGTGACATATTAAGCAAAGTATTTTTTACAAAAGAGAGAGAAATGGTGACTGCAATTTTAGATAGGGTAGCTAAGGAAATTATTACTAAAAGGATATTTTAAGAAATTCCGGTAGAAAGTGAGACAGCCAGCTAAATGGATATCTGAGAGAGAAGAAATAAATGTGATGAACTCTTTGATAGTAAGTTTGGTATCCATGATTAATTCTACCTGTTAGGGCAGACAAGTTACAATATAAAATATTAGGGAAATTGCTGTTATTTGAGTGACTACTAATTGTAGTTATTGTGTTAACTAATTTTTATATATTATTTCTTTCAGTTACCATGACAACTTTATTGGGTAAACATGTAGAGGAAACTAAACCTCAGAGAAGTTAAATAACTTGCCAAATTTCACACAGCCTGAAATAGATGAGTTAACATCTAAATGCAAATACATCTGTCTCAAAAGCTTCTGCTCTTTACTTCTCTGTTTGCAGTCCCGTCATAACCAGTATCATACTGAATCTGGTACCAAAAAGAAAGCCAATTTTCTGATAAGTTGAAAAATGTGATTACAAAATGAGTCAAGAAATTCTTACTGACTTCAATCATTTCCAGAGCATATAGAAGAAGATAAATAAATGATCTAAATGTAACACTAACTGTATTAACATTTTTAATCAGAAATTTGTGCATTACAGTACAAGAATAATCACTTGGAGCATTTTTATTTCCAAAACCTTTTGTTACTTCTCTACCCCACGGTTTCAGATTCATTAAATCAGTTTTGTGGCTCAGGGATTTGTTTTATAAGCAAAAGTTTTATAAGCAATTCTGATACACAATAAATATATAACAATCACTGGAGTTAACTTTTTTAAAGGACCTGATCAAAATCACCTAAAAGCAATTTCACCTGAGGGGAAATTAACTTACATAAGATAAGTTGGGATTCTGGCTTGCATTATTTTCTTTTAGGGACAATACATCTGCTGATAAATAAGCTAAATTACCTTTGTAGACTCTTTATCAACTCTGACCCAGGTAGTGTGCAATTTCCTTTGCAGTGTGTTTCCAGATAGTGCCGATTGGACAATATCAATCTTACAAATTGCATTTACCACACGTTATTTGAAAGGATATGTGAATGTGACCAAGGAATAAGAATGCATCTGCACATTGAAAAGAGAATTAACAGGAGTTTGGAAGAACGAAACTCTCTGTAGCAAAGTTTAAATGTATTAAGCATCTATTTGCTCTACTTAATGTATTAAATTGTTTAAAAGTCTTAATTTTTAAAAATCTATATGACATGATTTATATTTTATGGAGTCCTCTGTCATTTTTTATTGTATTTCAACTTTTGAATAAAAGTTCTTGAGGAAAAATCTGCTTTAATATAAATTCACTTTTGTGAATGACAACTTGACAAGAAATATCAGAATTGTGAAGTTTTGAGGATACTGTCACAAAGACTATCTTTGAAACTAGACAAACAATAGTTATATTATAAAGAAGGTCACTTACTGTGATTTTTGGAATTAAAACTTATCCAAGAGTATACACTTCTACCATATATAGTGAAAGCAATTTATTGCTGCTTTTCAGTATTGGAAAAGAAAAAGTTCATGCTGTCATTGATTGACCTTTTAAAAAGAAAAATATAGCTGGCTTATGGGTAATAAGAAAGCAATATTTTTTTTGTTACCTTTACAAGTAGATTTTTCATTTTTGTCTGTTGCTTAGTTTTTCCATATAATTTGATCATATAATTTGATCGGATAAACCAATCAATGTCAATTCACATTATCATATGGATATACAAGGCTTTTGGTGCAATACTTTGTACACTGCAAATCTTTAAGAAAAAATAAGTGAGAAGATTTTTTACAATTTGAGTCATTAATTTTTTTTCATTTGATTAAACCTTATGATGCCTAAAAATATAATAATAATATAATATATAAATATAATAATTTTTATCATGTGTTCTTTTATAAAATGAAAAACTTCAATACTCTTGAATAGCTTTGTAGTTATAACAGTAACTTTCTATTGTTCCACTCTGGTAAAAAAAATATATATATAATTATATCACGTAAAGACAGTGATTGATACAAATATTTATCTGATAAATGATCACAGTCATGGTCAGTTTTTACAATTGGATAAGAAATGATTATAATAGAAGTATGGCTTTTTTTCTACTCAACATTATCGCCAAATTTCTTCTCTCTTTTATGTTCATATTTTGATCTTCACATCTTTTGTTATATCATACCCTATGATATTTTCTGAAGACCAATTTTAGCTTTAAATTTATCTGGTTACATTAGTCATTATAATATGTTACTATTATGGTTTTATCTTCCATAAATTAGCTGTTTTTACAAATAGAATGACAAAGGTATTTATTTCTTGAATACTAATTTTACTTGTACAATTTTGTTCTCTAATCCTTGGCTCTTCTGGTTCAATTTGCTTTTTGAAATTTAGGGCTATGAGTTTAGTGAGCTTTTAGCATAATAAAGAGGACATTTAAAAATATAAACCTAGTGCTTAAAATACTTACTCTAGTCAATGTCAAATAAATGTACTTCATTTCATTTTTAAAATTAGGATTGAATGATGATGTAATTAATGATGATGTCTTCCACACCTTAATTTGTGCCAGTTGGTATAGAACCTTTCAGTGCTAGATTCTTTTTCAAAAGCTCTAATAGAGTTTAAGTTTAAGTGAATTGAGTTAAGCTTGAGTTAATCCTTTTGAAAACACTGTGCTTTCTTTCTTTAAAAACTGAAATGTAAGCATCTTCTTGTATATTTGCATTTTATGTTATTTTGTGATTTATGTTTTAATGTTTCTCCTTTTAAGTTATGCAAATCGCTCTGTTATTGCCAGCGATAGACACAGCTTTTACTGCAGCGAATATTCGATGGCCTGTATCTCCCAATCCAAGAGGCTTCAACAGATTGTATTGGTTATAGCAGCCTTCTATTATAGGGAGCACCTCCTTCTTGGTTTATTCAAATGTCACTATCAAGGCCAAGGTCCAAATTGTATAGGACACTCAATCCCAAAGTTAAAAAGCCACCTAAAAGATAATACTTTGATTTGCCTATGTGATTAGGCATGGCATGTTCCACGTAATGCCTATAATCTAGGAGCGCCTTGGGAACACTTTTCTTTATATATGCCTTCAATTTCCCATCTGTATGGGAAAGAGAAATGGTGAAAGAGAGTTCGTAAGGTCATAGTTATTTTGGCATCTACCTGTAGTCCATCTTTCTACAGGCTATTTACAGAAGACAGATTTTTCTAACAGCCTATTTAGAGACTTTCAACACAATTTCAAAGGTACACATTGTCACATGACTTTATAGCAGGCTGAAATGTAAGCAACATCTTATTAGAGAATGGCAAGTAATATTATTTGCAGTAACAGATAAATTCTAATATTTCCATGGGTTATCTCAATAAAAATGTTTCCCATTTAATACTTGATCCTATGTGCTTTGGAAGATAAGGCATCCAGGAGCCCAGGGCTTTGGTCTACACAGGGCCAGGCTTTTACCACCTTGTATTCCACCCTCCTAAATATGTTTAGTGACCTCTTCAATAGGCAACAATGAATAAAAGATAGTCAGGTTTGTAGGAAAGATGTTTTTGTGGGCAGTTCTAAAAGTGACACATCATATTCTATTGATCGTAGAATCTTAGCCACATAGTCACACCTAGAAATTAGAGATACAATACAGTTCGGCCAAGTACCTAGTTTATTTTTATGGATAATTTCTATAAAGTACTGTGAATCTCTGTTTGGGGTTTTATAGATAAATTTTCTATATAGCATATATGTTTATATAATTTTTATGTCCTTCTTTAACTCTGTTCATATTTAACTAGGTCTCTTGAGATCTGTTAAAAACAATTTAAAGACTTGAATTTTTTTATTTTGTTTTTCTACTAAGCAGTCACTATTATGTGGTAACTTTATATACTTTTATCTTACTTTTTAATCTAAACTTCAACTCTTTAATACAGAAAATTCTTTGAAAGGTTGAAGATTTTTACTCTCCTTTTTTCCTATGAGATTAATTATAGGACAAAAAAAAAAAAAAAAAAAAAAAAAAAAAAGACGTAGAATGGAGTTTCTATGTCTACCAAAAACAAATTTCTTGTAAAAATTGGCATAAATCGGGTAAAATGTCCTTTATGAAAATGCTTCCAGGGAGAAGAACTCCTGTTGTTGTTCCTCAGGAGCATTGAAGTATAATTACATTTTTTAGTTTGTCCCATCTTGGAGGAGTGTGTAAAAAGTAGGATGGAGAGGTGGAAACTGAAACACCCAGTCACTCTCTTCTGCCTCTACATTTTCTTTGTGTTGAAAAAAGTGGCTCTGCAAGCCTAAAAGAACAATGATTAGAAGCAAAATGCAGGCATCTCGGGACTTAGAGATGAGCACGCAGAGGCAGTAAGTGGATCCAACAATTACTTCTCAATTCCCAAACACACATAGGAAACACTTCTTCTGTGTTGAAGGAAGAAATTATACAGCAATCTGCTTACTAATTTGTCCTGTAGACAGCAAATAGGTCTCAATTGTTTTTACCCCCAATGCCTCACCCAGTACAAAACATATAGTAAATACTAAGTAAACATATGCGGACTGATTGAAAACACAGACACACAAAATTCAAAAGATATGATTAATAAAGCTTTCCAAAATACCTAATTTACACGTCAGAAACCTTTGAATCAAATATTATGTTTGCACTTATCTTCTACCAAGTAAGGCTCACATCAGATTAGTATTTAATCAAATAAAAGAAAATACAGTGATTTTTTTTTTCTCTACATGTTCTTGTATCTCTTCTGTACTAAACCCTCCTGTGGATTTCAAAGATTTGCACAGCAATGATAAAGAGATGGACGAAAGATGTTTATGAAAATAATATTTTATAATTTTATTTTCTTAATTCAAACTCAAAAGTGGAAAAAAGTAAAAGAGAGAAGGAATACTGTCATTCTCCTACATCAATTTTCAGTGTAGCAAATAAGTACTTTTCCACAATTATCTTTACCTTCTTATACTTCAGTGAGTTATTTTTTTCATTTTTTTGGAAGTGAAAATTAACTAGTTGTTCAACATGCATTTTTGTTAATTGATAAAACATGATCTACAATTTGTATGCACCAAACACAGTGTATTAGGATTTCAAAAAACATGCAGTAACTTACTCTGTTTTTCCCATGCTTCCTTAATTTTTGCTTCATCAATTACCTTCCTTCTCTTTCTTCTCTTCTTCTCATTCAAAAGGTACATGTATATAGATTATACACAAAGCCAACAAAAAGCATGTTAAACCTAACTATTGTCACTAGAAAGTTTATAATGCCAATTTTTAAGCCTGTGAGAAGTAACTACAAATATTTCTATTTTTTTCTTACTTTTTAGACAAGAGGAAACCAAGCATTTCAATGCTGTGAATGTAAGTGTTGATTTAAACTTTTCTAATTAACATTTTTGAATCCCACATTTGCCTTCACATATCGATAATGCAGACATTTGCCTTTTGATAAGTTATCTGTAAAAATGTATACACAGTAATCATGGTATGTATTTATTAACGTTTTTATTTATTTAACCTGACATTTGACATAGAACTGGGAAAAGAAGACAATTTTGCTTCAAGAAATATCTACAGAATTACTTTAGTAAGAACTCGCCATGTCAAAATTGTTTAGTACTTTTGTGGATATTTTCAAGCATTACAAACTTAAGATAATTATAAGAGGCTTGAGAAAGGAAAGAAAAATGCTGGATTTGGTAACTGGTCATTGATAAAATTCCTTTTAAAGTAAAAATGGAGCCTTATAGAAAGTATTTCTTAGTACCAGACAATGATTACCTTTCTAATGCTTAGGGTGTATATTTGTGTAAATTAAATTTTCAGTAGGAATTTGCCCATCCCTAGAATTGTTCAAGGTGAGGCTAGATGATCACCTGTTAGAAAGGGTAAAGATTTTTCAATGGATAAAAATATGGATCCCAGATAGTTATTTCTAAGTATTATCAGTTCATATTAGTTTTTACCTTAAAATCTTTGATTTTTCCTCTTTGCTTTGAGGACAGAGTACAAAACACTTTACATCATTTTCTAAATCTGTCTACAATTAGACTCATTGATTTCCTTATCCTCTTATCTTACCAATCACCAACTTAAATTTTTGTCTTCAACTATTTTAAGTTATTAGCTCCCCAAATATACCATAAACTTGCCTTCAGCTGGTATAAAAGTTGTTCAGTTATCTTTATCCTTTTTTTCTCTTTCACTTTGTCTATATCTACAAATCTCCTACATGTTACTTTCCTTCAGATGATTGTCCAGCAGATATTCTGAGAAGGATATCAATGACTTTCTTACGTAGTCCCATAGCATCTAGTCTTGAAAGGATAACACTCCAACCACTGACTTTTCCCATTACCATGTCTGCATTGCTCCACTAGATTATAATAATCTTAAATAATTGTGTGTTATTCATTTCTGTCTCCCAACAACTGCCAGAGTGTTATACACTCAGTATTCCACAAGTAGTATATATACATACTCAAAGAGTCACATTTTAGTATAGGGAGGATTGATGAGGTCATTTATTTTCTGATGTGCCAAAGGAAGTTTTATGTTATAATGGTAGGTGCCAGAAATGACCCTATGTGGCTAAACAAGGGGCTTAAAACCACAGCAGAATATGGCAATTACTGATCCCAACATATGCTTATCACAGTGAAATTTGATCTTTTGATTTGCCAGTCTATTCCCTCCTTTATTGCTCTGTAGAGGATCTTTGACAAATCAATTGTCTCATTTTTAAGCCAACAGATTATTTCACATTCTTAAGAGTAAAACAATGGCTAAAAATGTATTAAAAATTAATTCTTAAAATAAATATTTTTTATTTGGAAATATGTCAGCAATGCTTATTATGGAAGAATGAATCCACAGTTCCAATGATGAAAATATTTTATTGAAATACAACTCTTATATTAAGATATGAACTCAATTAGTCTCATTAAAAGCTTCTTTAATTTTGATCTCACTGCCTACTCATTTTCTGCCAATAAAACTTCTTAAATTTGTAATTCATAATCTATATCTAAATACAGTTAAATTCATCTCAATGTATTTTCTCTGTATTGAGCTACATTTTTAATTATGTGTGTCTTATACTATTTCTTTATAGCCTAATGTTGTACTTTTTACCAGTTCATTTTTCTAATTGAAGATATTAATGAGATAACTGTTTACATTTATATTTCTAAAACTGATTTTTAAAATTACATAAAATATAAGTATGGATTTATTAAATTTGATGTGATGAAAAAATACATACATCTCAGTTTCAGTCATTAATTCTTGAGGACTAAATCCTATCTATACTTCCCAGGACCTGAAAAAGGAAGAGCTCGATAAATATTGGTTTAATTAATGTAAAAAAAAAAAAAAAAAAACGAAGGGGCACATGTATTAAACAGTGAACTTGAAGCTATCAATTATATTCTCATTTGACTGAAAGATACTAAATTGTTAAATTGTCCATTTATAGTTAAGTACTGCATTGTTGACATAAATACATAATAATAATTTATAAAATAATTGATGAAAAGAAAACTCCAAATTACCTGTTCCATTCTTCTTTCCAACTGCTTTTTTTTTTTCTTTTTTTCACTGAAAGTAAAAGGAGGCTCTTATAGCAAACCGTGTTTTGTTTTAGTTAGTAGAGTATATGTTTTATCTATTTCCTCCTGTTTATTACATGAATGTTAAGATCTCTACCTTGACCACGGTAGTATATCACAAAAAGTAAAAGTGTCATGGAAATGTCAACAACTTGTTTTAAAAACAAAGCAGTCCAGGTGCAGTGGCTCACGCCTGTAATCACAGCACTTTGGGAGGCCAAGGCTGGCGGATCACTAGGTCAAGAGATCGAGACCATCCTGGCCAACATGGTGAAACCCCATCTCTACTAAAAATACAAAAATTAGCCGGGCGCGGTAGCAAATGCCTGTAGTGCCAGCTACTCGGGAGGCTGAGGCAGGAGAATCATTTGAACCTGGGAGGCAGAGGCTGCAATGAGCTGAGATTGCACCACTGCATTCCAGCCTGGCGACAGAACGATACTCTGTCCCAAAACAAAACAAAACAAACAAACAAAAACAAAGCAAACGATTTTACTAAATACACATAGAGATAGAGTGTTGTGTTAGTTCAAGTTCCTCCAGCACAATGCCTGAGACAAGGACTCGGGTGTGGGTAGTTTATTTGGAAGGTAATCCCACGTGCCTTACTGATAGCATTTTTATTGAGAAGCAGACTGAATGCCTCTCAGGTCATCCAATTGAAAGATGAAAGGCTGAAACATTATCTACCAGAGTCTACCTGCTGTCTAGTGCCGTAGAGCTGTTTCCCACTCTGAGATGAAATTTCTTCAGTGTCTAGAGCTGCATAAGCCTTGGTGGAGGTCTTGCGAAACATTGAAAAGTCAGAAACGTGCTTGAGGTTGGTGCTTATAGTCAAGGTAAACGAGTACTTTTGGAAGAGTTGAGTGAAATCAGAGATAGTCCAAAGAGATGTGACACTGGCACCCAGATCACCTGCACAACTGTCTTCAATAGGACAGACTGAAGATTGAATGACGCAGACACAAATCCTACTCTTCAGGAGCTTCTGATATGGTAACGTTAACATATGCAAGACTTGGTTATTAAACGTATGGTTTACTGTTTAATTGAGGTTCTAACACAGAGAATTATTTTTAACACTCCACAACAAACCTTTGACTAAAAACCATTTACCTCTGCATGACAGTATTTTCCTTCTGGGCAACAGAAAAAAGGCACTGACATTCAGTGATAAGAAACAGTGCTAAGATATTATCATTAATTATTTATAAATATCTTCATAATCAGACCACGCACAGTGGCTTACGCCTGTAATCCCAGCACTTTGGGGGCTGAGGTGAGCCAACAGGTGGGCCTAACATCACCTGATGTCAGGAGTCCAAGGCAAGCCTGGTCAACATGGCAAAACCCCATCTCTATTAAAAATACAAAAATTACCTGGGCATAGTGATGTGTGCCTGTAATCCCAGCTCCTCGGGAGGCTGAGGCAGGGGAATCTCTTGAACCAGGGAGCCAGAGGCTGCAGTGAGCTGAGATTGTGCCACAGCACTTCAGCCTGGATGACAGAGTGAGACTCTGTCTCAAAAAAAAAAAAAAAAGTTTTCATAATCAGTACATAACAGGTATATACAGATAAGCATATTTTTATAGAATAGTAAAATGTTTTGTATATAACTTTAATAGTATCTTCCCTGAACAAAAATGAGAATAATGTGTTTAAAAATTACTTATCTTGAAGACATATTTCACTTTTACTGCTTCATAGGGAAATCTATAAATGGCAGCCTAAACAAAAGTATGCTACATTTATCATCTAAAATTGTTCTCATTTTCCATGGATTTTAAACTACTTAAAAGTGGACTATTGTATTCAAATATTTTTCATGTTGGACAAAAGAAGAGCTGGTTTAGGTATCCAATGCAATTATAAGGTCTACTATGCAAATCAAAATTGTATCTTTATAATGAATTAATTACTAATGCTAATGATAAAAAGCAATAACACCAACATGAATACTACTAGTTAATATTTATCGAGCACTTACCACGTACTAGTTATTGTACTAAATTATTTGCTTACCTTATCTAATTTAACCCCTCTGCAATTATACTAAATAGATATCATTATTGTAATATAAAATCATTATATTAAATTATAATTATTACTAAATACAATTAAGAATGAGCGTTCCTCATTTTTCTCAGAGTAAAAGCAAGTAGCTATGTATCGGCATATAATGACATACACCATGTTGCACACTGAAAATTACTTGATCACACTTCTCTTCCACCTTTCTCTTACTCCATTGTAGAAACCCTGGCCAACTTGCTCATCCCAAAGCAAACCAGGTATCTCTTATGTACTGGATGTTCCATCTACTTGGATCAACTTTGGCAAAAGGACATGTGACTTCTGTCTTCCCCTCCTTCTATTCTTTGCTCATATTAAGCTTGCACCTTCTTAATGAGGCCCACACTCATCACTGCATTTACAATTTTAATCTACTCACTCTCCTCCATTCCCCTAACCTTGTCCCTCTCTGTTTTTCCTTTATGACTTGTCACCTTCTAGCATGTTGTGCTAGAACTGAGAAATATTCTGCTAGAACTGAGATTGGCAGACTACATCCCATAGGCCAACTTCAGCCCAACTCCTTTTTTTTCTAAACAAAATCCTGTTGGAACAAGGAAATGCTCATTCAATTATATATTATCTATGGCTATTTTTGTGATACAGTGGCCAAGTTGAATAGTTGCAGCATCAATTCTTGACCTGCAAGGCTGAAAATGTTTACTCTAGGTCTTTTCACAGAAACATCTGCTGACCCTTGTCACAATATACATTTCAGTAGGTGAGAGGATCACTCTTTGTTCACACCTGTATTCCAATGTCTTGAAAAACAAATTAAACTTTTTTGAATAAATTAATTATTTAGCCCATTCTTCTTCATTAGACACCCATACACTAGTGCTATTATAAATACTTTGTCAAAGATCAACATAATGGAGGAGGAAGATTTTAAGGCAGACAAAATAACAAAATTTTTTTAAAAATTTAGGTACAGTAGATTCATCATATAACTGGATAGATAAATTTGACTTTTTTTTATGCTAGAGTTACGTCATTCTCAGCCAACTATCACAAGAACAGAAAACCAAGCACCTCATGTTCTCACTCATAGGTGGGAGTTGAACAATGAGATCACTTGGACTCCAGAAGGGGAACATCATACACCGGGGCCTATTAAGGGGAGGGGGAAGCGGGGAGGGATGGCATTGGGAGTTATACCTGATGTAAACGACGAGTTGATGGGTGCTGACGAGTTGATGGGTGCAACACACCAACATGGCACAAGTATACATATATAACAAACCTGAACGTTGTGCACATGTACCTTAGAACTTAAAGTATAATAATAAAAAGAAAAAAGAAAAAAAAGTTCTGAAAGAGAGTTTCTGGAAGTTTCCAATAAAAAAAAAAAAAACATAAAATATCTTCCACCTTTAAGACAATCCCTAACGCTGCCCAAATAGATTATGTTAATGAAAGATGTTTATAATTTCCTCCTTTTTCGAAAATGATTGATTACAAAAAAATTCTTGAACAGCAAACCTCTCCCTAATGTACTTACAATTCTTCTGAACACATTCTGACCATCTTTATTTCATGTGATCGCTTGGTGTTCTCAATGCAATTGCTAAATGTTGCCACAATTGGGAACCTATATAGTTTTATCCTTTGAGTTATATAATCATCTGTATAAAATATATCTCCTTGATTATAATTATTTTAGACCCCTGATGGCAAGAAACATGTCCTTTTTTAAAAATACTACATATTACCCTTAAAACAGTACTTTATTAGATGTTCAAAAACATTCTGAGTGAATGAATCATGAAAAATAATGAAAAATAAATTTACCATGTAACACACATTTGACTCATGGTTGAAATATTTGGTCTATCTGGTTGGCACTTCCAGCAGATAGCTTCATCCTTTGCTCTCTCATTTTTTCCAAAGTCTGTTGAACATTATCTTAGAGAGACTTTCTGGGGCTATCCTATATAAGAAGACAAACCAGGTCCTCTCTTTGACCCTTGCAATACATCACCCTACGTTGCTTATTCTCATAACCCTTGTACTCTGAATATTCTCTCATCTTTCTATTATCTATTGTCTATTTACCATTCCCAAACCTAGAATAATGTTCTCATGAGGGGCAAAGATTTTCACCTGCTTTAATTTTTCTGTTTCCCTAGCATATCAAATAGTATCTAACATAAAGTAGATATTTTATAAATACCTTTTATTTATACTATCAACTGCACCTTTCTAAAAATAGTAGAATAATGACCAAATATTTCAGTCTTTCTTAAATGTTAATTTGTTGTGTCATTTACTCCATGACTCTTAAGTGTAGAATATGTGAATAAAATATTATTTAAATTTAGCTATTAATTTTAATTTATAACTGGCTTTGTTTAGCTCCTATTCAAAAGTAATAAACTGAAATTTAAATACTTCAAAGTGTTGCCTTATCCCTTTATAGGTGACTTGTAACCCAATAATTAATTCAACATTTATTAAGAATATTGATACAGCATTTTCTCAGTTATAAGTGGGAGCAAAACCTTGAGTACTCATGGACACAAAGAAAGAAAAATCAGAATTGGGGCCTACATGAGGGTGGAGGGTGAGAGGAGGATGAGGATCAAAAAACTACCTAGTGGGTACTATGCTTATTATCTAGGTGATGACGTAATCTGCACACCAAATCCCTATCAAACCCGTATAACATGCAATGTACCTGTATAACAAACCTGCACATGTACCCCTGAAACTAAAATAAAAGTTAAAAAAGAGAATATTGGTATATAATTTTTACAAATTTCTGTGAAATACCTAGAGGAGATAATCTCATTTTTTATAAAGGAATACCAATAGAAAATGTTTTCCTTTTACTTTTGTCCTTAAATTATTTAACTAATGAAAATTTAGAGACAATTAACAATTTTATTTAAAATGTTGATTATGAAAATGCTACCTACAGGCTCAAAAATTTTAGGGCATTACAAAGATACTCATTTTAGATTAAGGAAGAATAAGCGCAGCTTAATACACATTAGTCACCAGCCTTTCTTCCTGTGATGCTTCCATTTCCTTTATTTATTTTTATTTTCGTTTTTCTCAAATTTATGTTTTTATTTATTTATTGACAGTGTCTCACTCTGTTGCCCAGGCTGAATTGCAGTGGTACAATCATACTTCATTTCAGCCTGTAACTCCTGGGCTCAAGTGATCCTCCCACCTCAGCCTCCCCACTAGCTGGGACTACTGGTGTGCACCAACATGCCTGGCTAATTATTTCTATTTTTGGTAGGTAGAGGGTCTCACTTTTTGTTGTCCAGGCTTGTCTCAAACTCCTGGCTTCAAGCGGTCTTCCTGACTCAGGCTCCCAAAGTATTGGCATTATAGGCATGAGCCACTGCACCCGGCTCCCATCTTTTTACTTTTCTTGTGAGCTGGGGCAATTTCAACACAGAGGAGTATGAAATACACAAAACCTAACAACCAACTAGTATTTAAATTGTTTTATGCCTATCCACAGAATCTTGTAGAGAAACTGTGCATCTAACTACCTGGAAGA
Organism: Piliocolobus tephrosceles; assembly: GCF_002776525.5. NCBI lineage: Eukaryota > Metazoa > Chordata > Mammalia > Primates > Cercopithecidae > Piliocolobus > Piliocolobus tephrosceles. The sequence goes on along the minus strand of NC_045436.1, from coordinate 156,630,312 downwards.
AGCTTTCTATGTACCATGTAAATGCTCTATGTATCATATTGCTCTAATTTGAGCCATGTGCTAATTGGAGGAGAGAAGGCTCTTGGCTCCATGGGAGTGCAACCAATGTATTAGATGACCACCTGGCTCAAGGAGCTGTCTTGGAGCAATCAGATATAGTTCTTGAATATATAAAGCAAAAAGCACAGGCGATTTTAGAAGACAATGGTAAATATGCAAACTTTGAGCTCATTCAATTATTCATTGATTACACAAATGTTTTTTGAACCCCTGCTACATGCCAACTGTTATCCCAAACACTGGGGATAGAACAGTAAATAAAACAAAATGTAAATTTAATACATCCATAAATATATATTCTAATGAAAAGAGAAAAAATAACAAAGAAATAAATAAAATACCAAGTATGTCAGATGGTGATTACAAAAACCACAGAAATAAACTGAGTGGGATAGGAGTATAGGGAGTACAGAAGGTGGGGTGCTGCTTCGTAGACCAAATAAATATATTAAAATTTGATGTTGGGAAACGAGGCATGACCCAGGAGACGTGCACTTTCTGTGATGTTTCATATTAACAGATAACAGGAGTAATGGAATTGATTTTTATGATTATTTTATATCTGTTATTGAAGATGAGGTTGTAAGTGTTGGAGGAGAGGTGGGCAGTGGCGAACTTGCAGAAGCACACAGAGTTCTGAGAAATCTGCTTAATTTACCAAGTAACTATGTTAAACCAAAGAAAGGTCAAGTTTATCTAGAGCAGGCAGAGCTGCTGAGCACCTTCTCGATTGCTGTCAATGGAGGTGTGGGTAAATGTAGTGAAGGCAGCCTCATCTGGGGCACGTGTTGCCCTAGGGCACCTTGGAGATCTCTTGACTGTCATAATAAACAGTTGGGTTGGAAAGTTGAGTGGAACATATAAAATATAATTAAGCAAATATCTAAAATCCAGTCAAAAGGAATATGCAGATTTTCTCTCCAGGTTCTTCCAGTGTGAAGAAAGTGAGTGTGATTTTGTAAGTTGAAGTTCTAAAAAAAGTGACTGCTATGGAAAAATGTGGAAATGTCAGACATAATATTTTGTCAGTGGTTTCCATTCAGTTAATTACACACTTTATTATTCAAAGAAACTGAGATAAACATCGCTGGCTTTCTGTGATTCCTGAAACTTCCTGTGATTTTGGAATATTGGTAGTTTTCAGTGACTTTTTTCTTCTAGCCCCTCCACATATTTTGTAAGCACCTAATTCCCTGTGTTAAATCTTCTCCTGCCTGAAAAAAAAAAAAAAATATATATATATATATATATATATGTACACACACATATGTAATTAAGTCTGTTTGCTTGAGTCTACCTTGGCTCATATGGCAATGGGATTTAATTTAATAACAGAAGATCAAGCAGACATGCAGCATGAGGCAGAAGTAAAGAATATTATGTTGACTCTGATGAAAGAGAGAACTTTACCTGTTTCCTGATAACATTTTTTCCCCATAAATGCCTTTTGTACTTCATTTTCTGATCACAGGTTGATATCTGTGTTTTTATAGTTAGCTCCTTTATTCTAGCCCATTTGAGTGGTTTCCTTTTATTGATTGCTATGCTAATTGGCTAGGGTTGCATAATAAAGTATACAGATTGGGTGCCTTAACCAATAGAAATTCACAAAGCTGGCCGGGCGCGATGGCTCCAGCCTGTAATCCCAGCACTTTGGGAGGCCGAGACGGGCGGATCACGAGGTCAGGAGATCGAGACCATCCTGGCTAACATGGTGAAACCCCGTCTCTACTAAAAATACAAAAAAACTAGCCGGGCGAGGTGGCGGGCGCCTGTAGTCCCAGTTACTCGGGTGGCTGAGGCAGGAGAATTGCGTGAACCCGGGAGGCGGAGCTTGCAGTGAGCTGAGATCCGGCCACAGCACTCCAGCCTGGGCGACAGAGCAAGACTCCGTCTCAAAAAAAAAAAAAAAAAAAAAAAAAAAAAAGAGAAATTCACAAAGCTCTGGAAACAGGAAGTCCAAAAATCAAGGAATGTCAGAAGATTTGGTTACTTCTGAGGGTCACGAGGGAAGATTCTGTTTCAGGATGTTCTTAGCTTGTAGGTGACCATATTCTCCCTTTATCCTGACATTGTCCTCTCTCTGTGACTTCCTGTGCCCAAAATTCCTTTTCTTAAAAGGACACCAGTCATGTTAAATTATGGTTCATCTCTACAATCTTATTTTAAATTAATTACCTTTTTGAAGACCCTCTCTCCAAATATAGTCACATTCTGAGTTACTGGGAGTTAAGACGTCAACGTATAAATTTTACGAGTGACAAAATTTAGCCCATTACAGTTACTAAAACAGCATTTATTCTGAAACCTCAGAAAATTACTTTCAAGACATACAATAATATTTCTAATTGAAACATATTTATAGAATTCTTATCATAGTCCAAGATCTCTGCACAGCATATATATAACTTATAAAACAACTATAGAAAGTCATTATGTTTTTATCTTCATTTTATATGGTACTCAATTAAGGGTCTGAGATGTTAGGTAACTGGCCCCATGTCACATATCTATTCTGATATCAGTTAACAGTGAGTTATTTTGGATGGCTGTAAACGGGGTGGGAAGAGATGGAAGATACACTATCAAAGATAATAATAGCAATGATCTCATTGAAACCAATGGTTTCCACCCCTATAATCTGAAAATTGTATGTTGTCATACCTGGAAATTGTTTTGCTGTTGAGAATTATGTTTCTTGGTTTATTTGTTTCTGTGTTTTTGCTTCTTGTTCTTTGCCTTTCTACCTATCTGATGACATAATTTTAGAACTTCCCAGGCCACACCTGTAATTTTGATTTGTTGATGTTGATAATCTGGAAAATGTCAATAGTGAATTTACCAAAGGATCTAAATTCGTCTTACAGAACCAATATTGACATATACTGCTACAAGAAATGTATTAGTTTGAAATAATACGATTTTTTAATTTTATTCTCTGGGAAGAATTTGGCATGATTGATCCACATGGGTGGAAAGCCATAAGCTGCAAAGACAGGGAGGAAGAGAGACAGAAAGCGAGAAAAAGAGTTTCTGTAGTTCAGTATTTCAGGAAATAGTAGATATTTGTTTTCATAATGATTTATTTGATATCATAGTAAGTGAAACTGCTAAAGAATCCTCAGATTTACTAAACAAAACAAAATTTACCTATATAATGATCACCTTGAGTTGGAAAAGGGTGAGTCTCGATAAAACTATCTTCACTCAAAAGTTTACTCTGTGATTAGAAAGTCTCCAAAGTTAGTCATTCACACAAAAACTATTTGAATCACTATAAAAGATGTTTAAATTTTTATTTCTAAGGTTCGGTAATACATTTGTTTTGAGCAAGTTATTAGTTTGGTCATTTTAACCAGTACAAATGTATAGCATAACTATTTTGTGCCCAGAATCTTCTTAGGTACCAGAAGAAACACAAAGAAAATCTATACTTCAATTCTTACCCACAACTGAGTTAATGTCTTCTGAAGTCAAAGATCAGTTTTGATTAACACAATAAAATACTATCAATTTAGGTGACTTTAACAGCAATAAAAAAACTCTCCAACTATTTCAATAAAATACCTCGTTATACTTTTTCCATGAATTCTAGATTTTGAAGTATTTTCCAAAAAATTTGACTTCTACTCCCAATTAAAAATAAATAAATCCCTAAATACTTGGAGCGATAATCATATCTTTTATTGTTCTTGTGTTTCTTATATGTATGGCTAATGTAAATTTTGGAAATCAGCACTAACTTTAAGAACAAATAAAAAATGATGTGTATAGATGCCCATGAGGAGAAGTTTCTGAGCAATGTGAAACATATATGAACTCTAAAAGAAAAGTAGGCTTTCAATAAGAGTTGGGCAAATAATTATGAAAAGTGAATGCAATTGCGTTGGTCGTTATTTTAAGTCTTTTGTATATTATTCTGTACGCATAAGAAGCGATGATATTTCCTTCCTGCCATGTGTGAAGGAAATGCTAGAGATATGGATGGTGATTAAAAGATAAACTTGGCTTTAATCTATACCTTTTCTTTGTTGCCAATTGATTGCCAGCTCCAAGAGTTAAAAGAATGTCAGCCTCATAGTGGGCCACATAAAGGGGCAACCTGATGAAATAGAAGAGAAATAAAAATCCCATTGCAAGATGATTATAGAATCATGTATAAACCTTTAAAGGTTAATGAGCTCTCTAGAGAAGATGAATTATGCTGTGGAATCTGTTGTCTGCTCATAATCCATTTTCAACATAATCCTAGTTGTGAAGATTTGACATATTACAGGTAATTTGAGGTGAATGTTAACTGTGAAAATGGTAATTGAAGTAATGCAAGCTCTCCACTGGTGTTAAACGAAACATTATTCGGTCAAGATATGAAACAGAAGAATTTAAAATTTAGTGGTTAGAAAACCCAGAGCACACGTTAATGATCAAAAAGTAAAGTAAATGACCAAAGAATTGATCTATGATTTCGTTCATTTAGGCTTGAAACAAAGTGAGACCTATCGTTTCATTCCTCTTTTACATGAATTTTCAAGTATATCGCTAAGCAAATTATTTTGTTTAGTTAAAAAATGTAATGATAGGAAAAGACAAATGATACAAAGAAAAAAATGTTTAGCAGAACAAATTTGAAGCACCTAGGTAGCTTTAACTGAAAGTAGAGGAATACAGCATGATGTGAGTTCAAGACAGTCCATTTCTCTTCTGTGTTTTCTCTAAGGTCACACACTCTATGGGAAGATGAGGACTTACCATGCACATTTACTAGGGATAGTTAATTCATTAATTAGGGAAATGAGTTAATGTAAAAATAGTTTGTAAAATTAAATTGGTGAAATTAGTAAAATTATTCTTTCATATATAAAAGGTAAGCCTCTCAAAAGATTTTTGTTTTTGTGCATATGCTATCAAATTTTAATAAAATTTTGGGGTTTGCAGAGAACATTTATTATAGAAAATATAAAAAAAAAGCCTGAACTTTAATTGCAGACACTGCTGTCCCACTAGCTATAGCTGGCTCAGGAATAAAATCTTCCAGCCCTTCTTCTCTGTTAAGAGTGTATATCCATGTTACCTTCCCTCTGGATTCAGCAGGTATTTAATCTTCAATATTGTCACTACCAGAGGATAGTTTCAAAACTAGTATTATTTTATTATGTGAGGCAATATAATTTCCCTTTCCATAAATATCCACTATCTAGACTAAGTGCTACCTTTTCACCACTTTCTTTTTTATAACATTTTTCTCCTACACACAAAGAGTTATTGACCACTGAACAGAATTTATTTTTGACTTAGAGGCACGAGATTGTCATTCCTTTTTATTCAACAACTTTATTGAGCTATAATTATCATATAATAAACTGCACATCTCTTAAGTCTGCAACTTAATATGTTTTAACAAACTAATATAATTGGAAAACTGTTACCATAATTAAGAAACTGAATGTATCAGTCACCCCCCAAAATTTATCTGTGTCCCTTTGAGTGACCTCTTTCTTGCCTCTTCCTACCCCTTACTGCTACCAGACAAACTCTGCTCTGTTTTCTATCACTATGGATTAATTTGTTACTTTAGGCTTAAAATAAATGAAATCATATACTGTGTATTTTTTTAAGTCTGGCTTCTTTTACTCAGAATAATTACTTTGAGATTCAGCCATAGTGAATACGTATTGTAGCATGTATCAATAATTCATTTATTTTTATTTGCTGAGTACTAGTTCATTGTATGTATACATCATAGTTAGTTTATACATTCACACATTGATGGACATTGTGTAATTGCCAGTTTGGGGCTGCTGCAATAAAAGGTCCAGTAAACATTTGTTATTCATATATTTTACAGACATATAAAATTTCATTCCTCGTGGACAAAAACCTAGAATTGAAATTGCTGGGTCATATGGTAGATGTACCTTTAACTTTTCCAAATAAACAATTCCATACAAAATGGTGTTAATAATTAATGTATACAAATTGATGAGTGTCAACATAATTATACACCTGTGAAACTATCGCCACAATTTATGCTATAAACGTATTCACTACATTCAACAGGTTAGTACTCATGATGATGATGACGAATATGCTAATAATACTGATGATGATGAGTAATATGCCAATAATAATGATGATGATGAATAATTATATGCTAACAATATTTAGCATAAGAGCTACAGTCAGCAAAATGTTTAATTATACAGTACAGTATTAACCATAGTCATTGTGCTGTATAGTATTTTTCTAGGGCTAATTTATTTAATGTAACCAAAATGTTTTACACTTTGACTAATAACTCCCCTTTTCCTTACTCTAGGCCCTGGAAAATAGCATAATACTGTCTGCTTTTCTGAGTTTTACTACTTTAGATTTATAATATAAGTGATATGATATAGTATTTGTCTGCCAGTATCCGGTATATTTCACTTAGGAATTATTGTCGTAACATAACATTCTATATTATGACATTATGTCCTAACATAATGTTCACAGAGGCAATTTTTGTCTCCCAGTTTCATCTGTGTTGTTGCAAATAACAGAATTTCCTTTTTATTAAGGCTGAATATTTTATTGTACATAAATACCATATTTTTTAATCCTTGTTTCCATCCATGGAGATTTAGGTTGCTTCCATGTCTTAGCTACTGTGAAAAATGCAACAATGAACATGGAAGTGCAGATATCCATTTGAGATGCTGAATTCAATTCTTTTGGATACATATCAAAAAGTAGAATTGCTAGATTATATGGTAGTTCTACATTTAGTTTTTTGAGGAACACCCATATTGTTTTCTGCAGTTGCCACATCAGTTTACATTGCCACCAACAGTGTGCAAAGATACCCTTTCCTTCACGTGTTTGTCAAAATTTGTTATTTTTTATTTATTGGATAAAAATGATCCTAACAGATGTGAGGTGATATCTCATTGGAGTTCTTATTTGCATTTCCCTAAATGATTAGTAATGTTGAGCACATTTTCATATATCTGTTGGTCATTCCTGTATCATTTTGCAGAAATGTCTATTCAGTTTCTTTGTCCATTTTTAAATCAGGTTGTTTGCATTAATTGTTGTTGTTTTTGCTATTGAGTTATAGACGTTCCTTGTATATTCTGGATATTAATCCTTTCAAAGATATGTGGTTAGCAAATATTTTCTCTTATTTCTTAGGTTGATCTTTTATTTTGTTGATTGTTTCATTTTCTGCACAGAAGCCTTTTTGTTTAATGTAATACCACTTTTCTCTTTTTAGTGTCACATTTTACACTTTTGGTGTCATGTAAGAAACAATTGCCACGGTCAATATTTAGAAGCTTTTTCCTCATGTTTTCTGCTAGGACTATTTTGGTTTCAGGTCTTATGTTTAAGTCTTCAATACATTTTGAATTGATTTTTGTATATAATATGAATAAGGGTCTAATTTTATTCTTTGACATGTAGATATTCAGTTTTCCCAGCATCATATCTTACAGACTGTCCTTTCCTCATTATGTATTCTTGGTTTTACTGAGAAAAATCAGTTGACTGTATAGTGTGGGCTTATTTTTTAGTTCTGCATTCTGCTCCATTGGTCTATATATCTATTTTTATGTCAATATCACACTCTTTTGATTACTGTAGCTTTGTAATATGTTTTGAACTCAGGAAATGCGATGCCTCTAACTTTGTTCTTATTGCTCAATATGTCTTGTCTCTTTGTGGTCTTCCATGGTTCCATAAAAATTTTACATTTTTTTTCTATCTCTGTAAAAAAATCCACTGATATTTTGGTAGGGATTACGTTAAATCTGCAGATCCCTTTGGGTAGTATGAATATTTTAACAATGTTTAATTCTTCCTACTCATAAACATAGAACAACTTTTAATTTAATTGTGTCTGATTTAATTTATTTTATCAGTGCTTTATAGAGTATAATGTACCTGGCTTTTTCTTCCTTGGTTAAGTTATTTTTAAGTACTTTAATCTTTCTGATAGTAATGTAAATGGGATTGTGTTCTTTATTTTTCAGATAATTGTGTTAATGTATAGAAATGAAACTAGTAATTTTCATATGTTGTTTTTAATTCTGCAACTTTGTTGAATTTGTACATTAGTTCTAATAGTTTCTTGGTGTTATCCTTAGGGTTGTTTAGATATGATTATGTTATCTGCAAGCAGATACAATTTTCCTTTTTCCTTTCCAATTTAGATGACTTTTGTTTCTATTTCTTCCTTAAATGCTCTGGCTAGAACTTCTAATACTATGTTGAACAGAAATTATGAGAGTGGGTATCTTTGCCCTATACCAATTCTTAGACAAAAGATTTTGTTTTTCACCAATGAGTATATCGTTAGCTTTGGACTCTTCATTTTTAGTCTTTATTGTATTGAGGTAAGTTCCTTCTACATCTAATGTCTTGAGAGATTTTATCATGAGAAGGTGTTAAATTTTGCCAAATGATTTTATGCATCTATTAAGATGGTAATATGATTTTCATCTTTCATTATTTTAACGGGATGGATTGCATTTATGGATTTGCATTTGTTGAATGTTGCATCCCAGTGATAAATCCCCTTTGTCTTTGTATTAGTCTGTTTTCTTACTGCTATTAAAAAAACTGCTCAAGACTGGGAAATTTATAAAGGAAAGAGATTTAATTTACTCGCATTTCAGCATGGCTTGGGAGGCCTCAGGAAACTTACAATCATAGCAGAAGGTGAAGTTACCTTCTTTGCAAGGCAACAGGAAGGAAAAGCGCTGAGTGAAGTGGGGAGAGCACCTTATAAAACAATGACATCTCATGAGAACTCTCTCGTTAACATGAAAACAGCATGGAAAACTGCCTCCATGATCCAATTACCTGGTCTCTCCCTTGACACGTGGGGATTATGGAATTATTATTCAAGATGAGATTTGAGTGAGGACAAAAAGTCTAACCACATCAGTCATCATACACTCCTTTTAATATGCTGTTGAATTCAGTTTGCTAGACTTTTTTAAAGGGTTTTTTTGCATCTGTGTTTTTCAGGGATATTGGCCTGCAGGTATTTTTGTCATGTCTTTTTCTGGTTTTGGTATTAGGGTAATATTAGCATCACAAAATACTTTGGAAGTTTCACTCTTCAATTTTTTGGAAGAATTTAAGAAGAACTGATATTAATTTTTAAACATTTGACAGAGGTCAGGTATGGTGGCTCACACTTGTAATCCTATTACTTTGTGAGGCATAGGTGGAAGGATTGCTTGAGTTTAGGAGCTTGGGACCAGCCTGGAAAATATAAAGAGATCCTGTTTCTACAAAAAAATAACTAAAAATAAGCAGCCAGGCATGTCTATAGTCCCAGCTACTCTGGAGGTTGAGGCCGGGAGTGCTCACTTGAGCCTGGGAGGTCAAGGCTGAAATGAGCAATGGTTATGCCACTGTACTCCAGTCTAGGCAACAGAACAAGACCCCACCTCTAAAAAAATTGAAAGTAATAATTAAAAACCAAATGTTTGCTAAGATTTATTCATAAAGCCATCTGGTCTTGGGCTTTCCTTTGCTGGAAGGTTTGTTCATTCGGGCTTTCTATTTCTTCTTCAATCAGTCCTATAAAGTTGTGTGTTTCTAGAAATGTATCCTTTTTTTCCCTAGATTGTCCAATTTGCTGGCATATAATTGTTCTTAATAGTTCCTTATAATCTTTCTTGTCCTGTGGCATTGGTTGTTATAACTCTTCCTTAATTTCTAAGTTATTTATTTGCATCTTCTCTCCCTCTCTTTTTTCCTTATTTTAGATAAAGTTTTGTCAATTTTATTTCTTTCAAATAACAAATTCTGAGTTTCATTAATATTTTATGTTAATTTCCTATTCTCTTTTATTCATTTTTGCTTTGATATTATTTACTTCTTTCTGTTAACTTTGGCTTAATTTGTTCTTATTTTCCTATTTCCTTGAGGTGTAATGTTAGGTTATTTAAGATCCAACACATTTTTAAATAAGTTGAAATATCTATGCAAATCAGAATAATGTTGACATCATATATAAATTATTTCTTATCTTTATGTTTGTGCTCTTGTCAACTTGCATATATGAAGTCTCATTATTATTATCAATGATGAAATAGTAAAAGTGAATATTTATTGAAAACTAGCAGCTCTATTGCTCCAGTTATTGTATTAAGCATTTTATATGTTTCTTGTTTTAAATATCTTAGCAACATTACAAAGTTTGTATTGTTGTTATTATTGCTATTACACAATAAAGTTGCTGACGCTTTTGTGGTCATGTCATTAGTTCAAAATCACACAACCAATAAACACAGAAAGTAAATATTTAACACAAGAAGTTTTCTTTTAGAAATTGAATGTTTTCGAGGCTGGGCACGGTGGCTCATGCCTGTAATCCCAGCACTTTGGGAGGATGAGGCAGGCGGATTATGAGGTCAGGAGATCAAGACCATCCTGGCTAACACAGTGAAACCCCCCGTCTACTAAAAATACAAAATATTTAACCAGATGTGGTGGCAGGCACCTGTAGTCCCAGCTGCTTGGGAGGCTGAGGCAGGAGAATGGCGTGAAACCGGGAGGCGGAGCTTGCAGTGAGCCAAGATCATGCCACTGCACTCCAGCCCAGCCTGGGCAACAGAGTGAGACTCCATCTCAAAAAAAAAAAAAAAAAAAAAAAAAAAAAAAAAAAAAAAAAAAAAGAAATTGAATGTTTTCACGTTATTGTTTTGATCCTCTTATCTTTAAAAAAATTAAAATAAGACAATTATTATGTTTAATTCTAATGTTCAATAAACATGATCAGAAATAGATTTGAAGTCATTATGTAAGGACATAAAATGTTAAATATTGTGTTTTGGTTTGCCAGAGAAATATATATATAAATCTTTATATATATATTAGTATATGTTATAGCTCTTTATAATTTTTTCAATATATACAATGTATGTCTAAATGAACATGCACACACACACACACACAGGTGTGTGTGAAGGAGGCAGACAGAGAGAAAGAGAGAGAGAGGTTTGTTTTAAAGAATTGGCTCATGTGCCGTGTGTACTCACATGTCCCAGTAGGCTGGAAACTTGGGCAGGATTTCTATGTTGCTGTCTTTAGGAGAATTATTTTTACTACAAGATCCTCAGTTATTGCTCTTATGACCTTCAACTGGTTAGATGACTCTCATTCACATTATGAAGGGCAATCAGCTTTACTCAATTTATTGATGTAAATGTCAACCACATCCAAAAATTACATTGACAGCAACATCGACACTGATGTTTGACAGAGCAACTGGGCACAATAGTCAAGCAAAATTGACGTGTAAAAGAAAACACCACAGATGTCTAATTTGTAATCATCGCTTTGTTATTCTAAGAAATCTAAAATAAGTAAGCCAACCGTAATTCAGCTGGTGCTTTCCGAAGGATATTAGAAAATATAACTGTGAAAAGACTGTAGTGGGGAGACACTGGCTTCTTCCTTTTTACCAGTCAGACTTCTTTGTTAACAAAAGAAATCTTACATTTTAATTTTTTCTAAGGTACCTATAGTTTTCTTGGTTTGTTAGTATATTTATTCTGTTGCTTTCCATCAAACATGCCTAACTGTCCTAGATTTCATTAAGTTTAGCCTAAAGAAACAAACAAGTGTTAAAATCTATTAAAAAAAAATGTTCTAAACAAAACCATTTCTTAAGAAGGCTATCTTAAAGAAAACAGCAACAGTACTTTTCCTTAAGAATTTCAACTTAATTCTAAAACTAAAATTTGCATTAAAATTGCTCATATATCACAGTACAAATACTCAGTGCTACAACTGTTATGTTGATTAATGTTCACATGCTATATTTGACTAAAGACATTAAGGTTGGTCTAGAGATGAGATGTCAAGGACTTACATAATTCCTTTTATTTCATAATTATAGTGGTTTAAAACATTTATGAATTCATTTCATACCCATTTTTACATTAAAAGTGTGCTGAAATTCATTTACATTTGAATAATTTTGAATGATTAAAATATGCAAAAATCTATATTTAACCTAAATACTATATTTATGATTTTTACATCCCTGTTGCTTTTGCACAAAGAGGATGATCATTAATTGATTTCGTTCAACAGACTGGTACATGTTTTAAAAGTTCTCTGCTCTTTGAAATGCTTTATACTCCTTTGAAAATGTTAACATTATGAAAATGGAAAGTTTCAATTGGTAATAGACCATAGGAAAGAAAGTTTATGATGGACACAGGGATGGAAACAACACATGCTGGGGCCTGTCAGTGGGGTGGAGGGAGGGAGAGCATCAAGATAAATAGTTAATGAATAGGGGGATTAATACATAAGTGAAAGATTGATGGATAAAGCAAACCACCATGGCACATGTTTACCTATGTAACAAACGTGCATGTCCTGCACATGTATCCTGAAACTTAAAATAAAACAAAATTAAATTAAATTCTAAACGGAAAGAAAGTTTATGTAGATGTGGACTACAAAAAGGACAATTTTCACTGACAGATAGATAATGGTGATTCTAACACCAAATTAATGGGGAAAGAAAGGCAAGGTATTTCTTCCTGGATCTCAGTTTTCTCCCTTGCAAAATATAAAATACTATGAAATTAGGCATGAAACATATAAACATTCTTAAATTATGTTTGCCTCATTCTTATGTTATATTGTAATATATCACAAATATATGAATGTGTACATATGCATAGATATGCTTCTACAAGATGGAAGTGTCAACATTTTAGTTTGTAAATAAAAATAAACAACAACAGCAAAAACGTCAAATGGTTCGTATTTTATTAAATAATAAAACAATTCACTTTGTGGATATTATTTCTACAGAATATAGAAGAGATTCTAAGCTTAAATAAGGTAGTAAATGTGCAAAAATATATGCTATGGTCTATGCTTATGAGTGGGAAAAGCAAATATTGTACAGTGTGCTAAAAGTGTTTGACAGTAGAAAGGCTGAAAAGTTATGAAAGACACTGAGTTTGCAAATGTTATTCTCAGAACTGTGAGAGCAGTTCTGGGCATGGAAAAGGAAGTGCATAATAGAAACATGATCAGAATCCCTGAAATCCCAGAGACAAATCTATCTGTATTTTCGTGTGCTTCCATAATAGGGTATCACATTTCCATTTGGGTGCTGAACTTTCCTGCTGCTGTCAGGCATTTAGTATCTTTCCAATTTTAGACTTTAAAATAAAAATCAGCATTTCTACTCCAACTTTTGCAAATCCTCTGAAAGAGGCAAATTAAATAAAACACTGACTGTGAATACTAAGACGAGTGGAATTTTCCAAACATTTTATGTTAAAATAGAATAGTAGAGAAGACAATGAAATGGTGGTCCTTAAATTATTTGTTTTGTCTTATGCACTTTTTCACGTATGCTAGATTTTCTGATTTTTTGTATTGTCGAACTTAAAATTTTTAGAAGAGGAAACTCTTCTTCTCTTCCAGTATTTTAAATATGCGGTTTAAAAGCTGAATTGATGTCTTTATAAAGCAAAGGAAGACACAAAGTTATTTTTTTAAAAGAGAAGACCACAAAGATAAAAAGAAAACTATGTTTTTATGTTAAAAAATAGTAATACAGGCATTGGCTTGTTGTGAGAGCTCAAAAATCATTTTTCCATTCAAATAATTTCACAGCATGCATTAACTCTTTCTCCCAGGCATAAGTATGATGATTTTCACTAATGTTATGAATAGGGTAGAATTGGGATCGGCAGAAAGATAATCCTGTATATATATGGGATATGTTTTCCATCAGATCTTAAGACACGTAACCATTAAATATTTACTTGTAGTGGGCAGACCATTCTTGCTGAGTCTATTCTGGTCATTTTTCCAATCCTTCCGATCCAAGACAACATCTTTCTTTCCTTTCATTTCTCTTTGTAGGAAAAGCTTAAGGGAAAGATTTTTCTGTGCTGGTGCTGATGCTGTACGTTCCAGCAGATCTTCAAAGAAATGTAAGATAATTGATCAAAGTAAGGAATAAAATCAACTTTTTTCTGAGCTCTACTTGATTACCTAAGCATTACCTTTTTATAAAGATAAAATTTATACAATTCAAATATATTTAAATAACTTTTCATTGATCAAGAGCTATCATCAAGCCCTCAATTACACTGTGTGAATGACTGCATGGACAAGCATACATTTTTTTTTCATTAATAAACCAGTATTTGTGCATTTGTTTTCTTCTTTGATTATAATATATTTACTGAGTTGGAATTGGTATTATCTTATCTCGAAGTTACAGAGTACTGCCTTTATTTTAGATGAGTCATGATTAATATGAATTATTAGCTTAAGATCACATTTCTTATGTGGAAGAATGTATTGATAGTTCGCAGTCTCTCTCTCACACACGTTTGACCTATAAGCAAATAATTTCAACTCTGCCTTATGACATGTCCAGAGCCTATCATTTCTCACCATGTTCATTTCTATCATCCAGGTCCAAGACAGCATTAAACCACATGGTACTTCTGACAATAGCATCCTAATTAATTTCCCAGTAGTCAATTTCCAACACAATATCCATACTGAACTTTTTGAAAGATTTCATACCATACTATTTATCTGCTCTAAGGACACAATGATTCTTCTCTGACTATTCTAAACCAAATGGCATTATCACCCTCATTTTCTCTCCCCAAACCCCTTCCAGATGATTTAATCTTCTCTAGAGCACTCAAAACCCTGTGGCATCATACATTTCTGTACATTTGTTAATAATTTATACTCCATAATATGATATATATTAAAAAAAGTTAGTCAGGAACTTTATTTTCTTTGTTTTTGTATCTCTAAGGCTAGAACACTGCCTGGTTCGTGTTGAGCTCCTCATAACTTTCAGTTGAATTAGTAAATAAAATTAAGAATTTATTGAAACTCGTGGCTCTAACTAAAATACAATGAATCCAATAGATGTGTATTGGTTTTTAAAAAACCCTGTAATTTCATTTAATATAGATCACATTTGTCACTCTTATGGAATAATTACATAGCAATCACTACATTTTTTTTGTCTGTCTCCTATGCTACAAGGTAATATGGTAAGTATTATGCTACAAGGTAATATGGTAAGTGAATACTTACCTTGAGAAGCTGAACTATGTCAAATTGATTCCAGAGTCTGTGTTAAGCAACAGTGAACAATGCCCGATTTAAGCATTTTGAGGTAAGTGTTCTTGCACCAAAACCTGCATTGGGCAACGCGCAGCAAATCTATAAACTATTTTCCCAAATCCCTAAGTTGCACTTCACCAGATCCTTTTCTCCAGTCTCAAATAACTTTGGTTATCACTATGCTGCTTCTATTTGTTGCATGCTTTTTATGATCGGGGTATGGCTTTTCAAATTGTGATCCTGACCCTACCTGGCATTATTCAAATCACCTCCGTAATGGTTATCTCCTTCCATCCAAGACCTCAAAAGTTTCTCACATGTCATCTTTCTTTGTGGACTTCAGTTCCACCTTGTTCATCATTTCATGTAACGAAACATTCCTGAACACCATACAAAATGACTTGAGCCACTTTTGCAGTTCATTCGGGTAATGCCTTTGCTTTTTCTTCTGAAACTGGTTCATAGCGTATACTGTAATTCAGATTATTTTATTCCCTCTGAGAGAAGTTAGTTGTTTCTTAGATGAAACACACCATTTCACACTTAATATTAGAGTAATACAAAACAACAGTGACTTCCACTTGTTTATACTAGCAGTTTGCAATCTGGGCTTACTGATATCCAGAAAGTAGAGGTTCCAAGGACCCATGTAAATGGTCTTCAAAACTGGTGTGTGTGTGTGTATGTGTGTGTGTGTGTGTGAGTGATTTCTGGGAAGAACATTCATAATTTTCATAAGATTGTCATCAGATTGTCAAAGGAGACCCTGACAATAAAAAATCTTAAGATTATTCACATTTTATATTGTCATTTTACTTATTTAATTGAATCTAAAGCACCTAGGGTTTACACATTTTTTTGTGCATTTTTTGTTTTCCATTTCATCCCAATGTGTATAGAGTTGCTATTATTTTTTCTATCTGGCCTCATTTGCTTAAAGTTTTACTACTCATGCCCCAGGCAAAGCTGAGCCTTTTGTATTATATTTTGTTTCTTGAGGCACAATTGTTTTCTATGAAGGAGATAATACATCAAACATACAGAGTGGGCATCTTTGTCAAGGTGTGTGGTGGAATGTGAGATGTGAGTTCTGTTCTGCCCACAGCCTTTGTCAGCCAGAAGCAAGGAAAAAAAAAAGAAGAAGGAATATAAAAGTCTCTTGTCTGAACAGAAAGGGTATAGATAGGAGTTACCATCACTTAAAAACAAACAAACAAACAAACAAAAATAAAACAGCAACAGCAATTTTTGTTTGCAGCTGCGTTTTCCTGCCAAAGTAAACATGGCTGTACTACGTCTCACCATTTGTCTTTCAATCTCTCTTAGTGAGGAGAAATAAAAACGCACGCTCTGCTGATGAGTTAAATTATTTTTTGAGGCAAAGGTAATAACAATTTTTTTCAATTATTTTTGCAAGCATTAGTATTTGATCTCCATTAAGAAAGTTGATGCACAGTATTTGCTGATTGCTAATCAGCAATATCTCTTTTTTTTGCCCATAATTTATCACATTTACAAAATTTTCCTCACCCTATAAGATCAAGAATTCCTAGTGTTTGACAGAGCTTATGCGATAGGTGTGTGTGTCTGTGTGTGTGTGTGTGTAAACGATGGATCACAGTTCAGATATACAGAACAAAACATCATCAATATATAAAGTTATTTATTCTTTAAAAGGTATTTTATCTGTTGTTTGACATTTATTGAATGTTGATAGCTATTTGGCAATGTATAAAGCAGAATAATACATTCCACCTTTAATTATCATTTTCAGGGCAAATTATCACAATCTTAGTGGGTTAAAACAATGGAAATTCATTATCTTGTAATTCTGGAGATCAGAAATGCAATAATGAGCTAAACTCAACCTGTCTGTGGTGTGGTTTCTTTTAGGAAGTTCTTGGGAGGTATGTTTTGTGGCTTTTTCCAGGTTTCAGAGGCTACCTGCATTAAACAGCTCCTAAACTCCTTCCTTCTCCAAAGTCAGCGTTTGATGGATAAGTCCTTTTCGCATCACATCACCCTGACACTGACTCTTCTGCCTTTTCCACATTTAAGAACCTTTGTGATTGCGTTAGGCTCATCAAATAATCTGGAATAATCAATTTTAATGACTGCTAATTAGCAACCTCAATTATATCAGCAAACTGAATTTTGCTTTGTTATTTTACATAACATATCCACAGATTCTGGGGATTAGGGTGTGCACAGCTTTAAGCACAGGCTCTGTGTTTTGTGCTGTGCCAAGTATTCTGTGGAGTTGAGGGAGGGAGGAACAGGTCAGAAATGGAGATATCTTTATAATAAAGTTATACATTAACTTAATAAAATGGCTTTATTAGAGTTACTACTAAAATACTTCTGTGCCAAAAGAGAGAACAACCTCCAATAGCTCAGGGAATCCTGGGGGATAGAACTGTTGCTATTTTTGACTCTCTTCGTCAGTATTTTTTAAGTAAAAATTCCCTTACTACCAGATATCAGTGAATGTGAGAGGCGCTAGCTTTAGTTCTACATTGATCTAATTCTCATTAGGCTTGAGTTATGGTTTAATCCCACCAGCAACACAAAAAATTTAAAAAATCATTATGTATAGAATACATTTTTATCTTGGAAAAAGTCTGAAGAACTGACGTTTTACTTATCCCCTGACAATTCCTCTCAAGATCCACGAGTACATGGAATGCCAAATTTGTTTTGCATGGTGTGAATCACCTTATCTCCGCATTGGGGAAAATATTTATTGAATGTCTAGAAGAGTTGTTGTGTATTAGACACCAGATGTACAAAGATGACAAAGACTTAGAGCATTTCTGTATCATGCACCACCATGCTAGAAGCACACGCAAGAGGAAAGGACATCCAGATGGCTTCAGACTCAAACATCTCGTAGGGGGTGATACTTGATTTGATTCTTGGAAAAGAAGTAAGATTTATATGTGACCAAAATGTGAGTTGGGATAGTGGGTTAACAGCATGTGAAAAGAGGAAATAGCATAAGAAAAACACAGCAAGCATGTAAAACATCAGACTAATGTAGAAGTTCAATTTCTGAAATCTGAAGGTTCCAGGACATGTCTATAAATAGAATAGAATAAAAGGTATATAACATAACTATGAAATTGATTTTTAACAGACAAATCTGTTATAATATTTAAGGAAGTCTTCCATATGTACACATATGTAATAATGGCTTAGAGTACATGAGTAAACTCTTAAGTTCCTTTCCAAATACTATTTATTCTAAGTGGAGTAAGTAGCATAGAATTACACTGAAAAATGTTAAAAACTGAAAAACTTCTGCCCTGCTATGGCAGTGAAGGCAGACAATATTCCCAAAATATATAATTATAATTGAATAATTTCAAATAGGAAGACTGACAATATAAGAAATACAAGAAGACATAATGCCACTTATGAAAGGAGGAGGTGACATTTGAGTAAAGTTCACAATAATGAGAAGGATCCAATAATATATCTAGGAGAAGAAGATTTTAATTACTGTAAGGAGAACCATAAAGGCCTACAGTTGTTATAAAATGATGAAAATTAATACAGTTATATAAAGCTAGTTATATATTTTATTCTTCAAACCAGGACATCTTATGGGTAAAAAAATTTATTAAGGTATTTATTCATTGACAGAATTATTTCTTTTGCTCCTTAGTCATCAACAACTATCCAAACATTATCCTTGAAAATGTAATTATTTCTAAAACAATTTAAAATAACATATATCCATGTTAGTTGTCTATGCATTTTAGCAACACTGTGTCAATTAAGGCAAAATATAACATATTAAACATATAAAAATATATAACTTATATTAAAGTATATGCATTTTAGCAACACTGTATCAATTAAAGCAAAATATATAACTTATATTAAAGCATGAAGTAAAAATTTTTTCCTTGTTATAAATTCATGCACTTTAGTTCATTTGCTTCATTTGTCTCTTCTTAGACAATAGGTATTTTTCTGAAAAATACTATTAAAATGATAATGGTATTGAATTATCACCCAAATAATAAAATAAATATTCATGAATTCTATACATAGTTAAATAATAAAGTGGGAGAAGGACTTTTTTTTACAGAGTATTACACATAACATATACAGAAAGAATGAAGAAAATACAAAGTACAAAACTTTAAGGAGAAACAGCATATTTGCAAAGCCTCAAGAGTAACTCCCCAAATTATTAATTAATTGACATAGTGGTATGCCAACAAATTATTTAACATTTTTATCTTTAGGAGGTGGCATTTAATTACTCTCTTCTTGAAAATGGGCTGGAGATAGTGATTTGCTTCTTATAAGCAGAGTATGGAGAAGAAAAAAACAGTGACTGTAGCAGATAAATATGGTAGACACCTCTTAATCAAGAAGTCAAGGTGAACATCAATAGTCATAAGTCATACTGATATCATATACCACCTGAAATATGAGTGTCATTTTACCTCTGCTGTATCCCTCCACAAAATTCATAACTACAGTATCGTCATGAGACAATATTAAACCAACTAAAGTTGAAAGACATTCTACTAAATACATGACCAATACTCATCAAAAGTGTCAAGGTCATGAAAAACAAAGAAATATCGAAAATGTGTTTACAGACTAGAGGAGACAAGGGGACTTGATTACAAAATAAAATGTGATTTTTGAATTGGATCTTGAAATAGTAAAATGATATTAATTTAAAAAGTAATTAAATCTAATTAAAGTACTATAAATACTAAAAATATGAATAGTCTAATAAATTATAATTTATTAGTTTCTGTATATATTATGGTTCCATAAGATGTTAATATTGAGAGATGCTGGATGAAAGCTATATAAGAACTCATCTGATCTTGACAACTACTTAGTAATTCTAAAAATACTTCAAAATACTTTTTAGAAATTATTTGTAGGATAATTTAATAAAAATAAATTTGTTCTTATTTTATCTCTACCTCAAACAAGTTGTGCTTTTTCTTTTGTTTTCAGTTGTATAGTCTGAAAAATGTAGGATTAGATAAAGTAATTCACCTATGATGCTTTCTTCAGTATTCTGTGATTTCATTTGTATGATTTAAATTATGTAGAGCCATAATCATGGCTCTTTGCCAAGCATAGTGCTAGAAGCAGATATAGAGATTAGTGTGGAAGCTGACCTTCAAAATGGCCCTAGATGGTCTCCACTTCCTGGCCCCATTCCCTTGTGTGTGGAGTTGAATGTGGGCAGTGTTTGCTGAATCACTACCAATAAACAGAGTATGAAAGAAGTGATGGGAGTGTTAGTTCTTAGTTTATAAAACAGTGCAATTCATCTTGGAATCTCTCTCTCGCTCTTTCTCCTTCTCCTTTTTTCCTCCTCTTCTCCTTCTCCCCTCCTCCTCTTCCCCTCCTCCTCCTCCTCGTCGGCTCTGAGAAAATTCAGATATCATGTGATACAGCCATGTGGAGAGTTTCAGGTGATGAAAATGTGAGGTCTGAAACAATAATTTTTATTCAGTAAGGGTGTATGCATTGTGTCCATCCTATCTAATGATATAATTAATGCAAAAAATAATAAACTATTATTCAGAAGGAAACTGTTCTCAAATGCATTTTTTTAGGGATTGTGACATGTCTCCTAATTATGACGTCTATTAGAATAGAGTAAGGCTTTGGTTATTTTCATGATCTTCATAGTTTCATTCTACATAGCAGATTAACTCGCATTTTTAAAAATTTTCTTGGCATTTCAAAGATTTTTTGGGGGGGGAGTTCCTCCAGTCATCCTAAAATGGGAAATCTCATGTTACTTGTTTATTAATTTCTGCTTGTTTCAACCTTATACCGATTTCATCCTTTCCTTTCTTGCCACCCATAAATGTTTCTTAACACAATATTTAAGGACAAAATTTGACTAAATAGAATATCATCTAATGTAACACTTTCTCAAAAATCACATCCATCTATACATTTACACTGATCAGTATATTTTTCTTTAGAATAATTCTATTGATGTAGAATATAGTATCATTAATATTAAACAAAAATGTATAAGAATGTTTTAATTTTGTGATGATGGAATATCAATGTGGCTTATAATATTTTATTAGCCTGAAATAAATACATCTAATTCTTGCAAAATTCATATTCTTCATCGTTTCAGAAATAGTTAATGTTTTTAATAGGTCAAGTATGAAAAGTTAACTTTTGCTACTTTTTTTCATTTCAAATATTGAGGTTGATAATTTGAGACATTAATCTTAAACTTTCAAGGAAATTGCTAGTTGGACTAATATAAGCTATCATGTCATTTCTGGAATTAGCTATTTAATTAAAATTTTCATTCATCTTCTTGAAAGTAGAATCAACTAAGAGGAAAAATTTAACCTTCAAGAACCTATTTCTAAGAAAATTATTAAGCTTAAATTAAAAAAAAGTATTGGTTTGTGTATCTTGTAGATATTTTATCTTCACAGTTGAGATTTAATTATATGAGAAAAATTTATGGAAAATGCATATAAGATAATGCTGCCTCAAAGTTGATTTTGTTTTATTTTGTTTTTAACTAGTAAACTTAGGATTGATAACTGAATTTAATAAATATATAGCTTCATTTAAAAATCCCTTTACACATACATGAGAAACATAAAATATAGTTTTTATGTGTGCCTTCAGTGATTATTATTTTAATAGAATTCAATTTTTGTTAATTAAGTATATGATAAACATTTGTCTGTTCTTCAAAAAATCTGCAAACTTCTCTTTAATAAATTAACTTATAGATCCAAAATCAAGCTTCATATTTAATGAGCTCTTATGAACATCAGCAACACCAATACTTCAAATAACTTTGAAAGCCCAAAGGCTTTTGAGGTATTGGCAACTTTGCTCTTTTAATCATATGGTGAATTGAGTGACCTGCTAAGAGTTGAAATAAACAATCTCACCAGCAGACTCAAAATCCACTGAAGAATATGAACTATGATCTGAATTTTATTCAAATATATGAAATGCTTTTTTAATGAGAAGAAAAAAATAACTTGGGAAGTGAGCATATAACTGTAACTGCTAATTCTGCCTCTTCCAGCTGTTTCAATGATTTGAACAGTGGAGAATATTAAATGAAATCCTGAAGTAATGGAAAGAACGATTGTGTTAAAAATGCTGAGACATAGGTCAACTGAGACTTGTGATGTTATTACCTTTCTGCTTGGCAGTTCCTCCGCAATGCAATAGCTGATTGCAGAGTTCAGCAGGAAGGAAGATAATGTAATGATGATTCTAGTTTTCATGTAGCTTTTCTTCCTACTTGTAGAATATCCTACATCACATTGCTTCAAAAACCAGGAACTGCCACACTGTGCTTTGCCACTTGCAAGTAGGAAATAAACATTTAAAAGGCATTTATATTCCAGACTGAGTTAGGGTGTCTGGGAAATGAAAGAATGGAAACAAAGATTAAGAATATGTTAGTACTGGCAGAAGAACAGAATTAATGGATTAGCCAAGGAATCTAAAGTGTTTCCATTATTGCTCTGCCACTTATTGGATGCAATCTTAGGCAAGTTATTTAGTATCTCTGTGTCTTAGTTTGTCAGCTGTAAAAATGGTGTTAATAATAAAAATAATAGTATCTACTTCAACATTTTGTCAGGCAAAGGAGTGTTGATATATAAAAAGACGTCTATTTTTACGCCTCCAAAGATTCCCTTGTCTGGTTTTTTTGAAGTAATAAATAAAATTATTTTCTTATTTAGAAAAAAAAATAAGCTTTAAAAAATATGGAAGATAAAGAAAATAACAAATAATAACATGTAATCATGCTGAATACCAAAATTCAGAAGTAACTATTTTTTAGTCTAATTATTTTATTTATATAATATGAATATCTTCCTTATAGTAAATATGCTTTTACAATACCATTTGTAAGGATTGCATAGTATTTATTTCACTAGGTTACATCATAATTTATGCACTATTTAATATCTAAGGAGTCCTCAACTTCTGATCCTCTAAGTACACAGCAGTGAATACATACCTCTTAGTGTAATTGGAAAAGTTAAGTTGGGTAACACATATAGACAACAACATTTTTGAGTTCTAAGCAAATGTTAGCTATCGTTATTGTTTAGTAATTACAATTGAAAGTATTTTAATTTTGTTATAACTCTTTTACATCTTTCATTATATATTGGGGAAACTCAGACATGCTGAATTATTAACACACATATTATACACATTATTAAGATTTTAAACCTAAAAAGCACTTTTAAATTGAAGTTAAGCATATCTGTTTTAACTACATTTTTCTTTTTTTCCCTCTGAGGAAATTAAATTCTCAGAATCCCTTCTCATTTTTCTTTCCTATTTCAAAAGACTCACTTCAACAGTCCTCCAAGCAAAGACTTAGTACACCCTTTAAATTACATGATTATACTATGCACGGTCTCATTTATTACCTGCTATGCACTTAATAGGATTATTTTGCCCTGAACCATCTTTTAATATATTTGGAGGTGATTTTCTAATGCAAATAATTTAATTTTATATCTATACTACAGGGAAATTATTTTAGTTTGCAGCTATGTGAAACGCAAACTGTGGAAAATACTAGTGAGAAATTCTGAATAATTATTTTGTTTTAGATTTTAAAAACAAATATTTGCTCTATTCTTTATCAAAAAATACATAGCATGCAAATACCTGCAATTCAAAATTATTAATATGGTCTCTAAATATGAACTTACATGTTTAAACAATATGCAACATTTTCACATAAAGGCTAGGTTAAAATATTATGAGATTTTTGTCATGTGTTGCCAGTCCAAGATTCCAATAAAACAAAGATGTTGGGTATATTTCTTAGATTAGGGTCCTTTGACACTTGTAAAACAAAGAACATACTGTCTTTAATAATGAAATCTTCATTAGGATGTAAACTTGTGAATTTTATTGACTGCATAGTTCATAGCACATACATTGTTCCTGTCTTGACATTCACTTATTAATTGTTATTTCATATTATACACTAATATGTACATCCATTGTCATAGGACTATAAGAACTTATTTTAACAAATGATAAAGTAGCACAGATTGCTATGACACTTTTAGTAACTAATGTAACTTCTAATATTATTCTGAGATCCACCTCTATTTACAATTCAAATGACCTGTGTTAATTTGTCTAAACAAAATAATACTTGCAACATAGAGAGTATGCAAACAATGGAAACCAGTCTTTTTTTTCATGAGTATTATCATTATTTATTGTCAGGAATGCAATAGATTTCAAGACGTTATGATCAATCTGGAGAATCGTAGTAAGAATCTGAAGTTGTGTCTGAGCATCAAGGTGTCAGTTGGTAATGTTTGTTTAAAAAGTAATACATTTAAAGGAGATTAGTAATATCTATGCTGTGTATTAATCATGCCCAGTAAAGTCACTTTCTCACACCAAATTTTTCTCATTTTCAGTTCCTCTTTGGCTTATTATTTCTTTATTAGGCAAGTTTCTTGCAGCTGCAAGAAATAGAATCAAAGACTAGTGTAGGGCAAAATATAACAACAAAAATCATTTAATTTGATTGGATTATATGACTGGCATTCTCAGTGTTACACGTATGTTCATGTTCAGAAATAGGTAGACATGGGGCTCTCAAACTTATCTAAGAGTAATCTCTTTTTTGGCTCTGTGTTGCCTTCATTCTTTTTTTTTTTTTTTGAGATGGAGTCTTGCTCTGCCACCCAGACTGGAGTGCAGTGGCGCAATCTCACCTCACTGCAACCTCCGCCTCCTGGGTTCCAGCAATTCCCTGCTTCAGCCTCCTGAGTAGCTGGGATTACAGGCACCCACCACCACACCTAGATACTTTTTGTATTTTCATTAGAGATGGGGTTTCACCATCTCGACCAGGCTAGTCTTGAACTCCTGACCTTGTGATCCACCTGCCTCAACCTCCCAAAGTGCTGGGATTACAGGTGTGAGCCACCGCCTCAGGCTGTGTTGCCTTCATTTCAATGCATTATCTGCCTTGGTGTTGGCAAATGTGACTACCAAAATTTCCAAGTTTTGTATTATCAGTTTGTAAAAGCCAGCAGAAAGGAGTGTCTTTACTCAAAACTATGGAAGAAATTATGCTGTACTCTCATCCCTGTAATGAAAAAGGGTAATTAGATTCAAAAGAATAGCTTGGACTAATGATAAGAAGGAAATGGACCATCAAAGGAAATGTAGCCTGTGTAACGGAATGAATGTTTAGATCCTCCCCAAATTCATATGTTGAAATCCTAAGACCAATGTGATGGTGTTAGGAGGTGGGACCTTTGGAAGTTGATTAGGTCATGAAGGCAGAACCCTCATGATTGTGATGCATGCCCATATTTAAAAAAAAACTAAAGATGGACATCTGTGAACCAGAAAGCTGGATCCGCATAAATAGAGATAAATTCATGTTTTTGGAGAAGACAATTGAATATTGTCAAGATGTCTTTCACTAAAATGATCTGCAAATTCAAAGTCATTTCTGTCAAAATCTCAGCTGTCATTTATAAAAATGTACAGCTATAAAGCTGTATACACTGATACTTAAAGGTATATGAAGACGTAAGGATGCAGTATAGCAAAAATAATTTTGAAAAAGAAGTAGAAAATTGAAGGACTGAAACTATCTAATTTCAAAATTTGTTATAAAGTCATAGCAATTAAGAGTACACTGGTAGAAGGATAGATATGTAGATCAACGGAAATAAACTGAGAGTTTACAGATGAATTTTTACATCATGGTAAATAGATTTTATACAAAGATGTCAAGAAAATTTAATGGGATTAGAAAACTCTTTAGCAAATGACAGTCAGTCTGTCAGACAGCCACAGACAAAACAACTTTGACCCTTACTTTAGATCATACACATATATGTAACGGCTAAAACTATACACAAAAATAATGATTCATACAAAATTAAAATGTAAATTGAATTCCACCAAAATTAAAAATATTTATAATTCAAACAACATCATGAAAAAATGAAATGACAGGCCATAGATTGAAGGGAAATAATTACAGATTCTATATCTGAGAAAAGACTTATTATCTGAATATGCAAAATTTTAAAACTCATAAAATATTTTTACAACTCCCATATTTTTAAATGTGAAAAAAGCTTCAGTAGACATCTTAATAAAGATTATGTAAAAATAGCAAACAAGTACATGAAAACTGGCTCAGTAACATTAGGAAAATAAAAATTGAAACCACCATCCGATACTACTAGACACCTACTAGATTGATTATAATATAAAGACAGACAATGAAAAATATTTCTGAGTATTTAGATCAATGAAAACCACCATACATTTCTTGTAGGAATGTGAAATAACAGTGACACTTTAGGAAATATTTTGGCAGTTTCCTTAAAAATAAAATATAAGAAACAAAAAACCAAATACCACACGTTCTCTCTCATAAGTGGGAACTAAATGATAAGAACTCATGAATACAAAGATAGGAACAATGCATATGGGGCCTATCAGAGGTCGGAACGTGGGAGAAGGGAGAGAATCAGGTAAAATAACTTATTGGTACTTGGCTTACTACCTGGTTGATAAAATCATCTCACAACAAACCTCATGACATAAGTTTACCTATATGACAAACCTGCATAAGTACCCCTGAACTTAAATGTAAAACTGAACCAACAACAACGACAAAAACCTAAGTCCAAGTAGAAAATCGAAGTACAATAACATCATGCAACTACAATTACTGATAAAATGCAAAAGGAGAAAATAATGAGTATTGAAGGGTCCAAGGAGCAAATGAAACTCCTTCTGGTGAGAATGTAAATTGTTGCAATCATTTAGAAAACTGTTTCCACTTTTAGGTGTGTACCAAATAGCAAAGAGTACATCTATACACATGGGAAAGACATGCAACAGAAAGTTTATGACAGCACAGCTCATTTTACTTAAACATCAGAAAGAACCAGAATGTTTAACAATCATGTAATAAATTAATTTTTATGTTCATTGAATGGACCACTGTAAAACAACTGGAATGGAAAATCTACAAATAAGCTTGAGAATATGGATAAATCTTACAAACATAATGTTGAGCAAAACACTGAATGATATATAAAGAAAGAATATACAGTGAACAAAGGACAAATATATATATTTGTGTAAATATGTATATAGTTTGTATATTTCATGCAATTAATGTCAAATTCCATTAATCTCATGTAACATGAAAGTTTTGCT
The DNA here is from genome assembly GCF_002776525.5 of Piliocolobus tephrosceles. Classification (NCBI taxonomy): domain Eukaryota; kingdom Metazoa; phylum Chordata; class Mammalia; order Primates; family Cercopithecidae; genus Piliocolobus; species Piliocolobus tephrosceles. The sequence goes on along the minus strand of NC_045436.1, from coordinate 156,602,880 downwards.
TGATTTGATTTGTTCGTGTTTCTATTTTTTCTCTTCCATTTACTTCTCTTTTTTTGCCTTTCTCTTTCTTCTTCTTTCTTTACTTTTCTCTTTAATACGTCCATCTATCCATTTCTTATTCCTGGAAATATTAAATGAAAATCTCCCTATTTATTATACATATCCAATTTATTGTGTACAACAAACTTAGTTTCTTCAAACAGGCCATTTTAAAAAATGATAGACTGTTTTAACAGAAGTTCCAGGTGAGCAGAAAAAATAAGCAGGGTAGGCAGAATTCCACATACTACCAAGCCAACGCCTCTCAACACAGTTCCCACTAATACTAGCATCTTGCATTGGTATGCTATGTAGTTTGGACATTTGTCCCCATCCAAATCTCATGTTAAAATGTAATCCTCAGTGTTGGAGGGACGACCTGGTGGGAGGTGTGTTTGTCATGGGGGAAGATCCCTCATGAATGGTTTGGGCCAACTTCTTGGTGATAAGTGAGTTCTTGCTCTGATCTCCCACAAAATCAGGTTGTTTGAAAATGTGTGAGAAATCTCCCCTTCAGTCTCTTTCACTTGTTCCTGCTTTCTACGTATGATATACCTGTTCCTGCTTCACCTTCTGCCATGATTGAAAGCTCCTTTGCTGGGCATGGTGGCTCACACCTGTAATCCCAACACTTCGAGAGGTAGAAGCTGGCGGATGGTTTGAGTCCAGAGTCCAGGAGCTCAAGAGCAGCCTGTGCAACATGATGAAAAGAATTTCATGCCCTGAGAGGTTTGTGTGTCTATAGAACTTTTCTTTAGAAATCAGTTCAAACCACTTACCTGTCACCTTTTCAGTTAATTCTCATGGTTCACTGTAATGTCTCCAAGTAGCAAGTTCTATACTGATAGTCCCATTTTGCATTGAATCTAAAGAATAAAGAGACCAAGTACACTTGTAAGGACACATCACAAGAGATAAATCGAATTAGGAATAAACTTAGATTTTTGAATTGATTCTTCAATTCAATACAGTTATTTGCTGTGTCTCTTTTATAAGGGCTCAAGTATAACAGAAAGCAACCCTCTTACCTTTTCCCTAATAAAATGTATGATGTTTCAGTAAGCACAGAAAGAGACATAAGATATTACTAGCGCAGCTGTATTATTAAAATTATAGGAAAATATATTTTATATGCTTCCGCTTTTATTTCCATGTTTAATCAGTAATTAAATACTGTATGTGTGGAACTCACTAGTTTCACGTTTCCCCTTATTTTGCCAAAACTTTGTTGGGAAATTCTGTCAAGTTTGAAATAAAAAATAAATCTGCAATGTTACTTGTTAGCTGTTGAATCACTACCAATACTTGGTAAATTTAAAAGCAGTTTTTCCCCAAAAGTTTCATTCTTGAAACAAAAATTATGTTTTACTTGCAATAATTTAGAGTAAATAAAATATTTTCATATGTATTCTCTTAATCTGAGCATCTGTTTGAAATTCATATAATCATTCACATTTTATAAATGAGGAAATTGGGGTCAGATAGTTTAAAGAATTTTAAAGAGTTAAGCATGTCTTAATCCTTAAATAAAAGAACTAAAATCAAAATCCAGACGTTCTTGCTCCAAGTCAGTAACATTGGCAAGTTCATCGGAATAATACTTACTAAGAGTTTACCATATGCCAGGAATTATTTTAACTGTTGTATGTGTATTGTCTCATTTAATAATTAAAAGCACTAAATAAAATATCTATTAGTAATATTCTAGGCTTACAACTGAAAAATTGTAGGTATTAATGCCTTGGCTAGTTGAGAGTCTTGCTCTGTTGTCCAGGCTGGAGTGCAGTGGTGCCATCTCTGTTCACTGCAAGCTCCACCTCCCAGGTTCACGCCATTCTCCTGCCTCAGCCTCCCGAGTAGCTGGGATTACAGGTGCCCACCACCACGTCTAATTTTTTTTTTGTTTGTTTGTATTTTTGTATTTTTAGTAGAGATGAGGTTTCACTGTGTTAACCAGGATGGTCTCAATCTCCTGACCTCGTGATCCACCCACCTCGGCCTCCCAAAGTGCTGGGATTACGGAGTGAGCCACCGCACCTGGCTGAGTCAAACTATTTATTTGAATATTACTGTATAGTCATACAGTATCTGTATAGTCATATTTTTTTACTCACCTTAACTTTGTGTCCTAAGTTAACATGGTCAGAGGAAATCTTGTCTAAAAATGTGACATGCATCTGTTTAGAAAAAATAAAGAAGTCTCACATACACATTTATATCATTGTAAAGTTTGGAGATCTAAAGAAAAAAAAATATTTTCTTTAAAATGAGAGAAAAAAGTTGAACATTTCAGTCCAGTTGAATACAAAATATTTCTGCAATCCACTCAACTATGGAGGCTATGAATGTATGTTACATTTCTAAATGTGAGGAGATTTATACACAGAATCTTTAATTTTTTGTTTTGTGTCATTTTGAAGGGTTACAGAATTTAAGAGAGTTTTTATCACCTGTTAAAATAAGACTAGTGTTCTGTCTACATTTTTACCCTCAGGCAACAAGTTGACAAATGGACATGAATCTCACCTCTGAGAGTTTCATAAGCTGGTATTGTCCTGACATTGTAAAGTGTTTACCACAAAAATCCTGTACATCCATCACCCAGGGCCAGCGTTTGCCTGATTCCAATTCCACTGACATTGAAATCTAAAGCTCTCTGTGAGTCATTTATCACACTTATTAAAATGTTCCATTGTGAATTGGAATAGCAATTCACTATTATTTCAGAGTGCTGCCCAAGGGGCATTCTATGCAGCAAATCTTAATGCTTTATTGAAATAGTAGTTTGGTTTTAATAAATGATTCTTTGCAAAGGTATCTTGCTTTCATTATGAAAGGTGATGTTGGCTTTCTAAATCTGGTATCCGTGCCTAAGATTATGTAGATATCTCTGTTTAGTATTGCATTTGCCTGCCCTAAATAGTCCATCCCTAATATTTTCACAAAGATATGTCAATTGGATTAATTAGGCTATTGCTTAAGGGGTATCTTTTGAAATTCTCTTTGAAGTGGAGTCAAATTACCAACATATATTGAATAACTTTGAAATAACAGATACATTTCATAGGAATAAAAATACATTTTTTTCATAAGAAAGGAGGCATTTTCACAATAGATAGAGCAGAACATTTTTGAATAGATCTTACTATTTTGAACAGCAGACTTTCTCCCACATCAAGATTTGTTACTTTTTTTTTTAGAAACCTTTGACTACATCACTGCCCACTCCAAAGTTCTCTCTCTCTCATATTCATTCTTGCTGTCTATTATTTGCTCATGGTAACTTTGTGAATAGCTCTATCTACTTGACATCTGACTAGAGAATGAAAAATAAGTAATTTCGTAAAAGTTCTAATTCCCTTTTTCCCACTTGAAGGTTCAGTCACGGTGAATCCAAAACAATAGATTCTCTTTTACTTTGGAAAGAAGGAAGATTTTCATAACGTAAAGTAACATATAACAGTATAGTTGGTATAAATTGATGGTGTTTCCTTTGATAGTTGAAACAGGACATTATGTAATTTCATACTTATATTCCCTCATTAGACAATACAATCATTAAGCTATAGGCTAAATTATTTAACCATGGCTACACAGCAAATAAGAAGAGACCAAAAATGCAGCTTTTAACAGAGAAATCTTATGTCCTATCCCTGCTGCTAGATTGTGTTTCTCAACCTTGATATGTCCCTATAAATACCTGCTTATTATTTCTTTTTAGTCAGGAAAATTGACTTGGAGACTAACTATATATGTACTTGAATATATATATATATATATTCAAATCTGACCCAGTAACTTTATATCAATTTAACATCCTGAACCATAGGAGATTTAAAGTTTGAAGGTGACTTTAATTTTGTTGCCCTGCCATCTGAAAATTCTGAAATATCTATATGAAAAATGTACAGGGGAGTATGCTCCCCATCTATAGCTATAAGCAAGAAAGATGGCATATGATTAGATTTCTTATGCTAGACAGCAAGAAGAATGTTAGAATCTTTGCGTCTGAATGAAAGTGACTCAGACTTCTGCAACCATTAAGTCACCACTTTAGTCTCCATTTTTAACATGTTTTTGGTAATCAAAGTGGAGAAACACTGGATTTTGTTTTAGAAGATTACCATCTATATACTGTGATTTCAAGCGTGTCTCATAAATGTGGGAGAAAGGAGAATCTGTATGCACAGAGTGTTCTTTTCTTTCTCAGAATAAACGTTTGAAAATGGATCCAGAAATTGTCAGAAAGATTCCATTGATTTCCCCTTCTTTCTCAGGAGAGTATCCAGCAGTACCAAAGCTAAATTAAAAAATAATCATAATCTGAAGAAAAGGTAGGCATAGGCGGCCCATAATCGAGCCCCTATGCTGATTAGCAAAATCAATTGTATTGTTTAATTCCCATTTTCTGAAATCTGACTTTTAAGAAGCAGGAAAAATTCCAAAATCTTGCACAATTCTGACACATATACACTCCATCAGATGGGAAAACTAAATCACAGAGCATGTGCTACTCTGTTTATACAAAGGACTGACCATAAATATTGGCAGTAAGCACAAATGATTTATTAGAGAAGATGCTGGGTAGATAATTAACCAGGGTTCAAAAACAATTATCAAATAAGAAAGGATTCTGTCATCTTTTCTGAACAGATAAGGTATATCCAAAAATTGATTTTAAGAAAACAATTATTTGTCCAATCCTAATAATTTTAATAGGATGAATTCATTACTTATTTTATTCTCCAAAAGAAGGTGGCTGTAGTGTGTATTTCCACTTGCATCACTTTAAATCTGTTAAGTTGAAATCTAATTTTCTTTCCAGCTGCACATGCTCAAGACCCTCTGAGAACAATTGGATGGTGATGACTTTAAGTTATAGGTAATTCAATACCTGAAAGAAAATGAGAGTTTAAGCAAAACCAAAACAAAAACCTGAAAATAGAAAATAAATGAAAGTTACTCTAAATTGATGCTGAAGATTGATTCATAATATATTTCATGTAAATTCTTATTATATAAATAATAATAATGCCCAGTGATGTCCTGCTTTTAAATAACTAACCATTAAAATGACTACCATTAGAAATATTTGATAGTTTTATTAGGAGCACACGAATCTCCTCATATAGTGCTAACATTTTTTCCCAACTCTGTTTCCAATTTAAAACTCATAAAAGTTTGGCCTTTGTCTTTTCTGTTAAGTATCATTAGTTGGAGAAAATCATTTATTTGATTGTAAATATTAATATGGAGGATTTTTAGTAGATATGTTTTTCATGTTTCTGTTTCAAAACAAAATAAACGTGTACATGAATAAACTCACGTACCCGGCATTAATTGCCCTGTTAAGGTGGTATAAAATAAATGGGTATATTTCAATTTATCTAAATCTTACATGAACAAAGGCCAAAAAATAGTTAATATTAAATTATAATAAAGGGATGGGCTTTTGAGAAAGTTCTAGTGTTTTTGATGAAATATTTATTTAATATTTACTTAATATCTTCGAGCCTCATCAATTTTTTTTGTACAGATTTATATATGTTAGCACATGGAAAATGACTAGACCTGAGTCTAATATATGCTTAGTAAACTCCCAAGATATAAGTTACAAATAAATTCAAATGACTAATTGTTAAACCGGAAATTTTTTGAAATCAGATTTTAAGTCTGGATAAAAGCCTGCAGCATACAGATATGGCAATGCTCAAGATAAATTTACAGCTTAGATTTTTATACTAATGAAAAATATATTTTTTAAACCTTCTTGTTGGGGAAGTTAAAAGATAATATGTTGTATTGTCATTCCTTTGCCTCTCTGGATGGTGGTTAATTGGTAAACTATGGAGACTAAAAATGCAAAATCCCATGTCCCTTTGTTTATTAATTTTATTTCTAGAAATGTAAATACACTTACACATAATAAAGACCTACGTTCAAAGGTATTAATTGTGCCGTTTATGGCAATCGTTATGTTATTATTTTCTAGGTTTGGTGAGTTATGATCAGAAATGGATATCTGCACTATTTCTACTTTTAAAATTTTGTTGGATTTTTTTTTATAAAAGAGAAAATATTTTTAATATTTATTATATATTGTTTATTATCTATTTTAATTTTTTGTTGTTATTTTTGAAAAGGAGTTTTGCTCTGTAGTCTAGGCTGGAGTACAGTGGGGCGATCTCAGCTCACTGAAAGCTCCGCCTTTCGGGTTCACGCCATTCTCCTGCCTCAGTCTCCCGAGTAGCTGGGACTACAAGCACCCGCCACCACGCACGGCTAATATTTTTGTATTTGTAGTAGAGACAGGGTTTCACCTTTTTAGCTCGGATGGTCTCGATCTCCTGACCTTGTGATCCGCCCGCCTCGGCTTCCCAAAGCGCTGGGATTACAGACGTGAGCCACCGCGCCCGGCTTATTTTAATTTGTTATATTTAAAATATATTTTTGATAATTTAAATAATATTCTCTGGAAACTGGAAATGAATTCTGGTCTTCTTTTAAATGTATTATATTTGATATATCTTGTTTAGATTTACCTCAATAATCAGTTAACGTACATTTATATAAACAAGTGTTAAACATTTTGCTATTTCTGTGGACATTTGATTGCCTACGAAAATTTAAATTTATAGTCGAATTGTATAACTTTCATGAGATTTTCTGTTAGAAATAAGACATTAACACCCAATGCATTCTTTACTGTGTTTAAATTATGCATTTTAAGAAATACCCTGGCCTGGTAGAAATTTATTTAGTTATTATGAAAATGAATTTTGATGAATTTTAAAAAGAATTTTTAAATGTATTAAGTTAAAAATATGCTGAGAGAAACTTACTTCTAAGTATATAGAAGAGAAACTTACTTCTATATACTTACTTCTATAGAAACCCTTTGTATTTCCTGACACTCAAAACCTATTGCATTTGTCACACTATAAATTAATATGTTGTATTCTCACTCATAAAAATTAAGCAAAAAATACATCTATTTGCTCGACTCTGTTGGAAAGCCAGGTATAAAGACATAATTGCACAATGGTTAAGATTTGGAGTATTAGAGAAAAAAACCTGGATTGGTGCCCAGATTTCACAGTTTACTAAAAATAATGGGGAATTGACCTAATCTCTCTCAGTCTCAGTTACCTGGTTGGTTTGCTTAAGAATTAGCAAAAATAACACATGAATAATCCCTGTTGTGCCCAACATGTACCAGTTTTTCGAGGAGTAAAAGTATGTAGATTTATCAGCTCGATTTAGCCTATTTTTATGTTATTCAGATGTTTTAAATACTTTTTGTTCACTTAAATAAAACTGTGAGAGCTAAATTGAGTGTTCCTTCTATAAATATTTTTTTTCTATTTTTCCTCATATTTTAAGCTTCATATATATATATATATATAATATATATAATACTTTGCTCATTTATATTATATAATGGTAAGTTTTATGCTTCATAGATATTCTAGAACTTTTCATTTTGGGATATATACTTAGTCATTAAAAAACAAACATTTTATTTTAAATAAAAACTTTTCCCCTGATTATAATTTAGCTTCATTTAAAGATAGTGAATCTTAAATTTCGGGTTTTTATTTGCTTAGTATCACTTTGCTCATTTAAACATTTTCAGTCTTCCTTGTACGTTTTTGTGTTGTCTTTTAATGCAACATACAAACAGGTTTTCTTTATAACCCCTTGTATTTCCTCTCTAGAGATGGGTTTACCCTAGAGATAGTTTATCCCAGTTATGTTCATTATTGTCATAGATAAACTTGACAGACGCATTTGATATTTATTCTGTGCATGATCTTTGTTGTAATAATTGTTCTGTTCATTTGTCTTTAAAAATTGTACTATATGGCCTGTGTTTTCTATTTTTTTTTTCTCTAAGTATATCTTTGGGAACTCTGTAAGACTCTCAGAATTTGTATTTTTCACTGTCTTTTGTGTCTGACTTTTAGTTTGGCTGAATATAAACATTTTTGTTACAGTTCTTTTATTTCATTCTCACTCCTTCCTTTTGTTCTTTATTTTTCCCTTTATTTATTTTTCTTCCTTTTTTTAGACTTTTGTAAAAATTTATTTATCTTCCTGAAATGATATTTACCTGGGATTAGTTTAATACAATATTATTTGATTTTCTCTTTATAGATGATTTGAAATTTTGCTTAGTTATTAAAACATTTCTTAACTTTCATAATGATTACCTTTATTTGGAAATATCTCACAATTGATAGTTCTGTATCAATATTTTGGGAGTTTGTCTTATTTTTTATTTTGTAAGTAGTTCTTGAATTATAAAGTATACTAAAATTTTTGAATACACCAAGTATGTTTATACCAAATCTTATTTGCCTCTCTTCTACATGAAGCATTTATCTGTTCCGTATAATTATGGCTTTATTTTTAATTTTTCTATCATTTATCTTTGGTTACTTATTCACACCTTTTTTACCTGTTTTGTCAACTGTAGATTAAATCTTTCAACCACATAATTCTTGTGAAATGATGATATTTGCATACTAGCTCTTCTCTTGACTTCATTCCAATGGCTATCTTCTCACTTTCACTCTTACATTGTTGACATGTGTTAGCTGGAACCAGCTCTATTATGGCTGTAATTTAGTTCTCCATGCTTTTCCAAGGGAAAGACCTTGGCAATTGAAAATCAATCTCTATTATTTGTATGATCATGATTATGTAATTATATTTCACTGCATAATCAAATAATATACTATTACATTTCTTCATATATAATATTTTCATTACTAGTGCTTCCGTAATTTGAAATTGCCTTCATTCTCTTCCTGCACTAATTTGTTTCACTATTGCTTCAAGTCTTATCATCCAATTCTTAAGAGTCTTATTTTTTGAGATACCTCTCCCACTTTTGTCCCTCTGGCAGCTTTCCTCAAAGCACACTGCTCTTCCTCAGAAAAATATAAAATTATCTTCATTTTATTGCTTGATTGAGTCAACTGTCACGGTTATTTTATAGCCTCATTTTGCTATTCTATATCCCCCAAAATTTCTCAAGATAATTTTGGAAAATACCAAATGGTATTCTCTAAATGTATGAAAAATAAAGTTGTGAATCCTTGCTTATCTGAAAATGAACTGATTCTGTCTTCACCCTTAATTTCTGTCCCAATTATCTATTTCTAAATAAACTACCTCCAGCCTTTTGCGATTAAACAGCCATTAAATATGTCGCCATTCTGTGAGTCTAGAATTTTTGTAGGACTCCACAATGACTTATCTTTAATTTAGAATGCTTGTTGCTTCAGCTGGGGCACCAAATCTGTACTTGAATTCTTAGATCATTTCAGCTTTCTTTATTTCGTCTGCATTGAGCAACTTCTGATTTACCCTTCATTTTTTTTCTTTTTTTAATATACGTTAAGTTCTAGGGTACATGTGCACAACGTACAGGTTTGTTACATATGTATACTACGTGTGCCATGTTGGTGTGCTGCACCCATTAACTCATCATTTACATTAGGTATATCTTCTAATACTATCCCTCCCCTCAACCCCTCCCCACAATAGGACCTGGTGTGTAATGTTCCCCTTCCTGTGTCCAAGTGATCTCATTGTTCAATTCCTACCTATGAGTGAGAACATGTGGTATTTGGTTTTCTGTTCTTCCAATAGTTTGCTGAGAATGATGGTTTCCAGCTGCATCCATGTCCCTACAAAGGACATGAACTTATCCTTTTTTATGGCTGCATAGTATTCCATGGTGTATATGTGCCACATTTTCTTAATCCAGTCTGTCACAGATGGACATTTGGGTTGATTCCAAGTCTTTGCTATTGTGAATGGTGCCGCAATAAGCATACATGTGCATGTGTCTTTATAGCAGCATGATTTATAATCCTTTGGGTATATACCCAATAATGGAATGGCTAGGTCAAATGGTGTTTCTAGTTCCAGATCCTTGAGGAATCGCCACACTGTTTTCCACAATGGTTGAACTAGTTTACAATCCCACCAACAGTGTAAAAGTGTTCCTATTTGTCCACATCCTCTCTAGCACCTGTTGTTTCCTGATTTTTTAATGATTGCCATTCTAACTGGTGTGAGATGGTATCTCATTGTGGTTTTGATTTGCATTTCTCTGATGGCGAGTGATGATGAGCATTTTTTCATGTGTCTGTTGCCTGTATGAATATCTTCTTTTGAGAAGTGTCTGCTCATATCCTTTGCCCACTTTTTGATGGGGTTGTTTGTTTTTTTCTTGTAAATTTGATTGAGTTCTTTATAGGTTCTGTATATTAGCCCTTTGTCAGATGAGTAGACTGTGAAAAGTTTCTCCCATTCTGTAGGTTGCCTGTTCACTCTGATGGTAGTTTCTTTTGCTGTGCAGAAGCTCTTTAGTTTAATTAGATCCCATTTGTCAATTTTGGCTTTTGTTGCCATTGCTTTTGGTGATTTAGACATGAAGTCCTTGCCCATGCCTATGTCCTGAATGGTATTACTTAGGTTTTCCTCTAGGGTTTTTATGGTTTTAGGTCTAACATTTAAGTCTCTAATCCACCTTGAATTAATTTTCATATAAAGAGTAAGGAAAGATCCAGTTTCAGCTTTCTACTTATCGCTAGCCAATTTTCCCAGCACCATTTATTAAATAGGGAATCCTTTCCCCATTTCTTATTTTTCTCAGGTTTGTCAAAGATCAGATGGCTGTAGATGTGTGGTATTATTTCTGAGGACTCTGTTCTGTTCCATTGGTCTATATCTCTGTTTTGGTACCAGTACCATGCTGTTTTGGTTACTGTAGCCTTGTAGCATAGTTTGAAGTCAGGTAGCATGATGCCTCCAGCTTTGTTCTCTTGGCTTAGGATTGTCTTGGCAATGTGGGGTCTTTTTTTGTTCCATGTGAACTTTAAAGCAGTTTTTTTTCCATTTTTGTGAAGAATGTCATTGGTAGCTTAATGGGCATGGCATTGAATCTATAAATTATCTTGGGCAGTATGGCCATTTTCACAATATTGATTCTTCCTATCTATGAGCATGATATGTTCTTCCATTTGCTCATGTCCTCTTTTATTTCACTGAGCAGTGGTTTGTAGTTCTCCTTGAAGAGGTTCTTTACATCCCTTGTAAGTTGGATTCCTAGGTATTTTATTCTCTTTAAAGACATTGTGAATGGGAGTTCATTCATGATTTGGCTCTCTGTTTGTCTGTTACTGGTGTGTAAGAATGCTTGTGATTTTTACACATTGATTTTGTATCCTGAGACTTTGCTGAAGTTGCTTATCAGCTTAAGGAGATTTGGGGCTGAGACATTGGGGTTTTCTAAATAAACAATCATTTCATCTGCAAACAGGGACAACTTGACTTCTTCTTTTCCTAACTGAATACCCTTGATTTCTTTCTCTTGCCTGATTGTCCTAGCCAGAACTTCCAACACTATGTTGAATAGGAGTGGTGAGAGAGGGCATCCCTGCCGTGTGCCAGTTTTCAAAAGGAATGCTTCCAGTTTTTGCCCGTTCAGTATGATATTGGCTGTGGGTTTGTCATAAATAGCTCTTATTATTTTGAGATACGTTCCATCAATACCGAATTTATTGAGAGTTTTTAGCATGAAGGGCTGTTGAATTTTGTCAAAGGCCTTTTCTGCATTTATTGAGATAATCATGTGGTTTTTGTCTTTGGTTCTGTGTATATGCTGGATTACGTTTATTGATTTGCATATGTTGAACCAGCCTTGCACCCCAGGAATGAAGCCCACTTGATCATGGTGGATAAGCTTTTTGATGTGCTGCTGTATTCAGTTTGCCAGTATCTTATTGAGGATTTTTGCATCGATGTTCATCAGGGATATTGGTCTATAATTCTCTTTTTTTGGTGTATCTCTGTCAGACTTTGGTATCAGGATGATGTTGGCCTCATAAAATGAGTTAGGGAGGATTCCCTCTTTTTCTATTGATTGGAATAGTTTCAGAAGGAATAGTACCAACTCCTCCTTGTACCTCTGGTAGAATTCAGCTGTGAATCTTCTGGTCCTGGTCTTTTTTTGGTTGGTAGGCTATTAATTATTGCCTCAATTTCAGAGCCTGCTATTGATCTATTCAGGGATTCAACTTCTTCCTGGTTTAGTCTTGGACGAGTGTAAGTGTTCAGGAAATTATCCATTTCTTCTAGATTTTCTAGTTGATTTGCGTAGAGGTGTTTATAGTATTCTCTGATGGTAGTTTGTATTTCTGTGGGGTCGGTGGTGATATCCCCTTTATCATTTTTTATTGCTCTATTTGATTCTTCTCTCTTTTCTTCCTTTTTAGTCTTGCTAGCAGTCTATCAATTTTGTTGATCTTTTCAAAAAACCAGCTCCTGGATTCGTTGATTTTTTGGAAGGTTTTTTGTGTCTCTATCACCTTCAGTTCTGCTCTGATCTTAGTTATTTCTTGCCTTCTGCTAGCTTTTGAATGTGTTTGCTCTTGCTTCTCTAGTTCTTTTAATTGTGATGTTAGGGTGTCAATTTTAGATCTTTCCTGCTTTCTCTTGTGGGCATTTAGTGCTATAAATTTCCCTCTACACACTGCTTTAAATGTGTCCCAGAGATTCTGGTATGTTGTATCTTTGTTCTCGTTGGTTTCAAAGAACATCTGTATTTCTGCCTTCATTTTATTATGTACCCAGTAGTCATTCAGGAGCAGGTTGTTCAGTTTCCATGTAGTTGAGCAGTTTTGATTGAGTTTCTTAGTCCTGAGTTCTAGTTTGATTGCACTGTGGTCTGAGAGACAGTTTGTTATAATTTCTGTTCTTTTACATTTGCTGAGGAGTGCTTTACTTCCAACTATGTGGTCAATTTTGGAATAAGTGTGATGTGGTGCTGAGAAGTAGGTATATTCTGTTGATTTGGAGTGGAGACTTCTGTAGATGTCTATTAGATCTGCTTGGTGCAGAGTTGAGTTCAATTCCTGAATATCCTTGCTAACTTTCTGTCTCAATGACCTGTCTAATGTTGGTAGTGGGGTGTTAAAGTCTCCCATTATTATTGTCTGGGAGTCTAAGTCTCTTTGTAATTCTCTAAGGACTTGCTTTATGAATCTGGGTGCTCCTGTATTGGGTGCATATATATTTAGGATAGTTAGCTCTTCCTGATGAATGTATCCGTTTACCATTATGTAATGGCCTTCTTTGTCTCTTTTGATCTTTGATGGTTTAAAGTCTGTTTTATCAGAGACTAGGATTGCACTATATTTTCTTTCTTCTTTTTCTGAGTTGTGGATATTTCAGCTTTTTAGTAAATTTTGTGTTTCTGCATTGTACTCTTATTGTATAATGGAAATTCATGCCTTTCTAAAAAATTATGATGATATTTGCTTAAAAATATTATTTCCTTGGTGACGTTTTTATTCATGCTCTTTATCTGCCAAAGTAGTTATTTTTTTTTTCCATCTTTCTGCCTGTTTGTTAATTTCTTTTTTTTTTCCCCCTTGTTATATATGTACAGATCCATTTCAGTTTGTTTATCTTTTGGCATTCTTTTAAATGAGATAAGTTCTGACTGGACCAGCTATTAGTAAAAGCTTCATATTGGGGAAAGGCGAGTACCCTGTTATACAGGATCTGGAATTCCTCTTATGATATATGGTTGTTTATGTTATTTATGTACCATAGCCTTCACTTATTGTGGTCAAACTAATAGACACAGCACCACAGCCCACAAATATTTTTCACTCAGAAGGTGAGTATTATGGACACTCAGTAGAGTAAATTTAAAGAATGAGAACAAGGAAGTTTCCCATCTTTGTTACAGTTGCATTTAACATCAGCTTAAAATCAGGAAATTACTCTCTAAAGGATTTAGGGATCTTGACGTCATCTGTGATGTTCAGAGTAAATCTCTTTTTGTTTTGACATGAATGGAGGCTTATAATATTCCTATTTCCTTTATTTTTCATTCTAGGCAGTCTTGCCAGTAGTGAACATGTCCAGAGTCAGTGGTCATCCTTATCTGTAGATAAACAGATTTACCCCGGGTAAGAAGGTAGACAGACAAGCTGGGACCACCAGACCTTATTATACAAATGTTTATTTTAGTAATATTAAACATAACACTAAAAACAGAAAACTCCAAGCAACAGATTAATAGATTTGACTGTGAATACTTAAAAAATTAAGAGAAAATGATAAATCATAAAATTTGAAATACATGTATGATATATTTGTATAGAATTTATTAATTACACTGGTAGAAAAGAATGGTAATGTATGTATCATATATGAAAACAATTTAGTGACTGGGCGTGGTGGCTCACACCTGTAATCCAAGCACTTTGGGAGGCTGAGGCTGGTGGATCACTTGAGGTCTAGAGTTCCAGGGCAGCCTGGCCAAACTGGCAAAACCCCACCTCTACTAAAACTACAAAAATTAGCCTGGCGTGGTGGCACATGCCTGTAACATCAGTTACTTGGGAGGCTGAGGCAGGACAATTGCTTGAACTGCAGGAGTTTGCAGTGAGCCAAGATCACAACACTGCACTCTAGCTTGGGCAACACAGCAAGACTCTGTCTCAAAAAAGGAAAGAAAAAAAATTTTAAAAAGAAGAAATATAAGCGTTCAATTCAGATAAAAGGCTTTGGGTTTGTGCTCAGTTGCACCAGGGTTGAACCAAATATACATCAAAATGTAAATAATGTGTAATTTAAAAAACACTATCAAATATCCAAGGGTACCATGTATAAATTGCTGATTAAAATACAAGTCAATTCAGCCATGTACATGAATCTCTACAAATATTTGTAATATTTTACTGAATAATTCAACCTAGGATTCTAGTCAGAAAATGTTTGGCCTCATTCAGATAGGGTAATCAGTTATAGTCTGTCTGAAACTTAAATGAGGAACTTTTCTATTGAAAAAGCTAGCAACTTTCAAAAAGTGGGGAATTCCAAGAAAATATTCTATGTCCTTTATACTGCATTCTCAGTATCAGATTTAATAATTCCACATGTATTGTGCCTTCATGAGACAATTACTCTCTTGTGCTTCAAAATAAGTAAGAGCTCTCCTGTCACCCTACCCTGTGGTCCACATTTATTTAATTTTTCTCTCTATTTAAAAATCTCAGTGGCTGGCAAGATGGCCAAATAGGAACAACTCCAACCTGCAGCTCCCAGTGAGACCCATGCAGAAGGTAGGTGATTTCTGCATTCCCAATTGAGGTCCCTGGCTCCTCTCACTGGAACTCGTTACACAGTGGGTGCAGCCCACGGAGAGCAAGCCAAAGCATGGTGGGGCATTGCTTCACCCTGGAAGTACAAAGGTTCAGCGAACTTCCTCCATTAGCCAAGAGAAGCCGTGAGGGACCGTGCCATGAGGAAGGGTGCATTTCAGCCCAGATACAACGCTTTTCCCATGGTCTTCACAACCCACACTCCAGGAGATTCCCTTGAGTGCCTACACCACCAGGGCCCTGGGTTTCAAGCATAAATATGGGTGGCCTTTTGGACAGACACTGAGCTGGCTGCAGAAGATTTTTTTTTTTTTTTTTTTTTTTTAAATACCCCAATGGTGCCTGGAACATCAGTGAGACAGAACCGTTGACTCCCCTGGAAAGGGAGCTGAAGCCAGGGAGGCAAGAAGGCTAGCTCAGTAAGTCCCACTCCCATAGAGCCCAGCAAGCTAAGATCCACTGGCTTGAAATTCTTGCTGCCAGCACAGCAGTCTGAAGTCAACCTGGGACGCTGGAGCTTGGTGTGAGAAGGGGTGTTTGCCATTACTGAGACTTGAGTAGGTGGTTTTCCCCACACAGTTTAAACAAAGCTGCCTGTAAGTTCAAACCAGGCAGAGCCACCTCAGCTCAGCAAAACTGCTGCAGCTATACTGCCTCTCTAGATTCCTCCTTACTGGGCAAGACATCTCTGAAAGAAAGGCAGCAACCCAAGTTAGGGGCTTATAGATAAAACTCCCATCTCCCTGGGACAGAGCAGCTGGGGGAAGGGGCAACTGTGGGCATAGCTTCAGCAGACTTAACAATTCCTGCCTGCCAGCTCTGAAGAGAGGAGCGGGTCTCCCAGCACAGTGCTTGAGCTCTGCTAAGGGACAGACTGCCTCGTCAAGTGGGTCCCTGACCCCCATGCCTCCTGACTGGGAGAAATGTCCCAGCAGGGGTCAACAGATACCTCATAAAAGAGAGCTCTGGCTGGCATCTGGCAGGTGCCCCTCTGGGACGAAGCTTCCAGAGGAAGGAACAGATAGCAATATTTGCTGTTCTGTAGCCTCCACTGGTTATACCCAGACAATCAGGGTCTGGAGTGGACCTCCAGGAAACTCCAGCACACCTGCAGCAGAGGGGGCTGACTCGTGGAAGGAAAACTAACAAACAGAAAGGAATAGCATCAACATTAATGAAAAAGGACATCCATACAGAAACCCCAACCAAAGATCACCAACATCAAAGGCCAAAGGTAGACACATCCACAAAGATAAGGAAAAACCAGTGCAAGAAGACTGAAAATTCCAAAAACCAGAATGCCCCTTCTCCTCCAAAGGATCAAAACTTCTTGGCAGCAAGGGAACAAAACTGGATAGAGAATGAGTTTGGTGAATTGATAGAAGTAGGCTTCAGAATGTGGGTAATAACAAACTCTTCCAAGCTAAAGCGGTATGTTCGAACCCAATGCAAGGAAGCTAAGAACCTTGAAAAAAGGTTAGAGGAATTGTTAACTAGAATAACCAGTTTAGCAATGAACATAAATGATCTGATGGAGCTGAAAAACACAGCACAAAAACTTTATGAATCATACACAAGTATCAATAGCCAAGTCAATCAAGTGGAAGAAAGGATATCAGAGACTGAAGATCAATTTAATGAAATAAATCATGAAGACAAGATTAGAGAAAAAAGAATGAAAATAGATGATAAAACCTCCAAGAAATATGAGACTATGTGAAAAGACCAAACCTACGTTTGATTGGTGTATCTGAAAGTGATGGGGAGAATTGAACCAAGCTGGAAAACACTCTTTAGGATATTATCCAGGACAACGTCTTCAACCTAGGAAGACAGGCCAACGTTCAAATTCAGGAAACACAGAGAACACCACAAAGACACTACTTGAAAAGAGCAACCTCAAGATACATAATCATCAGACTCACCAAGGTTGAAATAAAGGAAAAAATGTTAAGGGCAGTCAAAGAGAAAGATCAGGTTACCCACAAAGGGAAGCTCATCAGACTAACAGCTGATCTCTTGGCAGAAACCCTATAAGCCAGAATAGAGTGGGGGCCAATATTCAACATTCTTAAATAAAATAATTTTCTTGGGAGGCTGAGGCGGGTGGATCACAAGGTCAGGAGAACGAGATCATCCTGGCTAACACAGTGAAACCCCATCTCTACTAAAAATACAGAAAATCAGCCGAGCATGATGGTGGGCACCTGTAGTCCCAGCTACTCAGGAGGCTGAGGCAGCAGAATGGCATGAACCCGGGAGGCGGAGCTTGCAGTGAGCCAAGACTGTGCCTCTGCACTCCAGCCTGGGTGACAGAGCAAGACCCCATCTCAAAACAAAACAAAACAAAACAAAAACAAAAACAAAAACAAAAAAAAGAATTTTCAACCCAGGATTTCTTATCTCACCAAACTAAGCTTCATAAGCTAAGGAGAAATAAAATTCTTTACAGACAAGCAAATGCTAAAAGATTTTGTCACCGCCAGGCCTCCCTTATAAGAGCTCCTGAAGAAAGCACTAAATATGGAAAGGTAAAACCAGTACCAGCCACTGCAAAAACATATCAAATTGTAAAGACCATCAACACTATGAAGAAACTGCATAAACTAAAAGACAAAATAACCACCTAGCATCATAATGACAGGATCAAATTCACACATAACACTATTAACCTTAAATGTAAATAGGCTGAGGCCTAACTTAAAGACACAGACTGGCAAATTGGATAAAGAGTCAAGACCCATCAGTGTGCTTTAATCAGGAGACCCATCTCACGTGCAAAGACACGCATAGAATCAAAATAAAGCAATGGAGGAATATTTACCAAGCTAATGGAAGGGGGAAAAAAAGCAGGGGTTGCAATTCTAGTCTCTGATAAAACAATCTTTAAACCATAAAGATCAAAAAAGACAAAGAAGGACACTACATAATGGTAAAGGGATCAATGCAACAAGTAAAGCTAACTATCTTAAATATATATGCATCCAATACAGGAGCACCCAGATTCATAAAGCAAGTTCTTAGAGACCTACAAAGAGACATAGACTCACACACAACAATAGTGGGAGACTCGAACATCCCACTGTCAGTATTTGACAGATCAATGAGGCAGAAAATTAAAAAGGCTAATCAGTACTTGAACTCAGCTCTGGACCAAGTGGACCTAATAAACATCTACAGAACTCTCCATCCACATCAAATAACAGAATATACATTCTTCTCAGTACCACATCATGCTTATTCTAAAATTGACAACGTAATTGGAAGTAAAACACTCCTCAACAAATGCAAAAAACAGAAATCATAACAGTCTCTCAGACCACAGTGCAATCAAATTCGAACTCAGGGTTAAGAAACTCAATCGAAAGCACAAAACCTGGCAGAGACACAACAGAAAAAGAAAATTTCAGCCCAATGTCCCTGATGAACATTGATGCAAAAATCCTCAATAAAATACTGGCAAACCAAATTCAGCAGCTCATCAAAAAGCTTATCCACCACAATCAAATTGGCTTCATCCCTGAGATGCAAGACTGGTTCAACATAATGCAAATCAATCAGTGTAATCCATCTCATAATCAGGACCAATGACAAAAAAAACCCACAGTATTATCTCAATAGATGCAGAAACGATCTTTGATAAAATTCAACACCCCTTCATGCTAAAAACTCTCAATAAACTAGGTACTGATGGAAAGTACCTCAAAATAACGACTTTTTAATGACAAATCCACAGCCAATATCATACTGAATGGGCAAAAGCTGGACAATTCTCTTTGAAAACTGACAAAAGACAAGGATATCCTCTCTCACCACTCCTATTTATTATAGTATTGGAAGTTCTGGCTAGGGCAATCAGGCAAGAGAAAGAAAGAAAGCGCATTCAAATAAGACAAGAGGAAGTCAAATTGTCTTTGTTTGCAGATGACATGATTTTATATTTAGAAAACCCCATCATCTTATCCCAAAATCTCCTTAAGCTGATAAGCAACTTCAGCAGACTTGGGATACAAAATTAATGAGCAAAAATCACAAGCATTTCTATATGCCAAAAATAGACAAACAGAGCCAAATCTTGAGTGAACTCCCATTCACTATTGCTACAAAGAGGATAAAATGCCTAGGAATTCAACTTACAAGGGAGATGAAGGCCCTCTTCTAGGAGAACTATAAACCACTGCTCAAGGAAATAAGAGAGGACACCAACAAATGGAAAAACTTTCCATGCTCATGGATAGGAAGAATTAGTATCATGAAAATGACCACACTGCCCAAAGTAATTTATAGATTCAATGCTATCCCCATCAAGCTACCACTGACTTTCTTCACAGGAGTAGAAAAAAAAACTACTTTAAATTTCATATGAAACTGGAAAAGAGCCTGTAGAGCCAAGATAATCCTAAGCAAAAAGAATAAAACTGGAGGCATCATGCTACCTGACTTCAAACTATACTACAAGGCTACGGTAACCAAAACAGCATAGTCATGGTACCAAAACAACTAATAGACCAATGGAACAGAACAGAAGCCTCAGAAATAACACCACACATCTACAACCATCTGATCTTTGACAAATCTGACCAAAACAAGCAATGGGGAAAGGACTTCCTATTTAATAAATGGTATTGGGAAAACTGGCTAGTCATATGCAGAAAACTGAAACTGGACCCTTTCTTTACACCTTATACAAAAATTAACTCAAGGTGGATTAAAGACTTAAATGTAAGGCCTAAAACCATAAACACCCTAAAAGAAAACCTAGGCAATGCCATTCAGGACTTAGGCATGGACAAAACCTTTATGACTAAAACACCAAAAGCAATGGCAACAAAAGTCAAAATTGACAAATGGAATCTAATTTAACTAAAGGACTTCTGCAAAGCAAAATAAACTATCATTACAGTGAACAGGCAACCTACAGAATGAGAGAAAATTTCTACAATCTATCCGTCTGACAAAGGGCTAATATCCAGAATGTACAAAACACTTCAACAAATTTACAAGAACAAAACAAAAAACCCCATCAAAATGTGGGCAAAGGAGATGAACAGACACTTCTCAAAAGAAGACATTTATGCAGACAACAAACATGAAATAAAAAGTTCGTCATCACTGATCATTAGAGACATGAAAATCAAAACCATAACGAGATACCATCTCACTCCAGTTAGAATGGCAATCATTAAGAAGTCAGGAAACAATAGATGCTGGAGAGGAAGTGGAGAAATAGGAACACTTTTATACTGTTAGTGTAAAAGGATTATAAATTATCCTACTATAAAGATACATGTACACGTATGTTTATTGCAGCACTATTCACAATAGTTCAGACTGGGAACCAACCCAAATGCCCATCAATGATAGACTGGACAAAGAAAATGTGACATATATACACCAGGGAATACTAGGTGGCCATAAAAAAGCATGAGTTCATGTCCTTTGCAGGGACATGGATGAAGCTGAAAACCATCATTCTCAGCAAACTAACACAGGAACAGAAAAACAAAAACTGCATGTTCTCACTCATAACTGGGAGTTGAACAAAGAGAACACATGGACACAGGAAGGGGAACATCACACACTGGGGCCTGTCAGGGGATGAGGGACACTAGGGGAGGGATAGCATTAGGAGAAATACCTTATGTAGATGACGAGTTGATAGGTGTAGTAAACCATCATGGCATGTGTATACCTATGTAACAAAGCTGCACGTTCTGCACATGTATCCTAGAACTTAAAGTATAATAAAACAATTTAACTTACTTTAAAAATTTCCTTTTCTATTCTTATTCCTGCCTTTCTCATTCAAAATCCTATTAATCTGGTAATACAAATTAATTAGGCAATTAATCTGTTAATACAAATAAAAAGGGCAAAAATCCTGAGAAATGAAAAGCATCAGTATTTTTGGCTCTTTCTTCTCTCCAAAAGTAGGTCCACTCTAACAGTAAATGCTGTCATTTATGGATTCTGAACTGACCACAGCTCACCATCATCACTTCTGACTTGTTGGTCCAAGATATGATCATCTTTTTCCTACACTATTATAATAGCCTCTTACAGAGACTTGTTTTACTAATTTAGTTTGGTTCCCTGCTGGCAGGAAGAGGGATTTTGCCAAAACGCCAATCGGAGCACATCATTCTTTTGAAACCCTCATTACCTTCTTATCTTACTCAACAAAAAAGCCAATGTTTGGCTCAAGGCCTACCAGGCCCAGTAGTAGCTGAGCCTATTTCCTTCTTCAACTTTCCTTCCTGGCCCTCTTTTTCTTTCCTCACTCATCTCCAACCACAGTGTCTTTCTTGCTTATCTTCACTCAAGATGGAGCACTTCAAACTTAGGGCTTTTGTATGTGCTATGTTGGTATATTTTTTCTTGTGCTAGTTAACAACACCTAATTATAACATACTTTAATGTCAGAGACTGAACCTTGTTTATTAAACTATATTTATTCCCCACAGAAGCCTAGAAAACCATATATAATTTCTAAATTTGCCATATAATAATGGTTAAATTACTAGGTCAGTGGGAAAGTAATTGTGTTTTTTGCCATTACTCTCAATGGCAAAAACCACAATTTGCCATTACTCTCATTGGCAAAAACCACAGCTATCTTTGCACCAAGCTAATAAGTTTTCACAAACATGAGTTCAAAGGTTTGCATATGGAACGGAACTAAAAGACACATACAGAATTAACAGTAGGGAAAGAAAAGTGTCCTGATCATTTGATTACAAGTCAACTACCTAACCTTTTCTACACCTTGCAGAAATTTAAATTGAAGCATCTACTCATATTTTATAGAGCAGTTCTTGTTAAGTGACTATTCTTTTTTTCACAGGGCAAAGTTCTCATTAAAAGGAGTCTGACAGCAGTGAGTTTTCTTGTAAGCAAGGAGAAATGTAAATCTCAATTAAATGAAAACTTACTGTACTTCTGCCTGAGTTTGCCATCCTTGGGATCTTGTTTTTCTTTGTAATGATCCTACATCTGTGTGTGTGTGTGTGTGTGTGTGTGTGTGTGTGTGTGTGTGTGTGTACATGCTCATATGGGCATTAATTCCAGTATAATTAAGAGAAAGATATCTTTACATAATCAAATGTGTTTTGTTTTTTTTCTGAGAAAAAGATATAAGGTGAGCTACATATACAAATTTTATTAAACTTTCTCTCTTGTTTAGTTCACTATGTTTATTCTTTTATCTTATTTTCTTATTTCTTTTTTCTTTCTTCAGTTTCTTAGAGTCTTGGGGGTTAAATCATCAATATGGCTAAATAATATAGAAAGTCACTACAGATTTATTTTAGACTTAAGAAAGTTTACAAATAAATGTGAAAAATGATTAAAATTCAGAAAATTCATTTTTGTAGTGTATTATATTGACTGACCACACTGTATTCCTTTTCAACTAAAACATTAAATGAAAATAAATACTGGCTAACACTTATAGATGAAAAAGAAAAAAAAAATTGAAGTTTTAATCTACAAAGAAGAATGCTTTTTCTTCTAAATTTTTTATCACGTTTAAATTACCCATCATCAACACTTTCAAAACAATAACAGAACATCTCAAAATACATTAAATAATATTATTTTGATACAAAATAAAACATAGGAAGATGAATGTTGTTATTTTGTGTTTGTCTTGCCAAGAAATAGAGAAAACCCAACTTAGTCACTTTTGCATTAATACAACTGGTACTTTACTCCATCTTTTGCTTAATCTACTTGCTTTGAATAAAAGTCAATACTTCTGCCCTTTACAATGTCATAAATTCACTATATAGATATAGGTGAAAATTAGGCTTTACTTTTTAAAAAAGATAGTAAAAATGCATAATTTGAAGTTTCCCTAATTCAAGGATAGGATAATTTAATTGTTCTATATCAAAAGATCTAGTGAAGTTTTAAAAAAAGTTTCAGAGAGAGAAAGAGGAATAAGTTACAAAGAACTTTCAGAGAGAAAAAGGAATAAACATAAAACATGTCTTAAGTTCAACGAAAGTCCAAGTGCTGTGCCTCACGTGTCTGTCCAGCATTTTGGGAGGCCGAGGCAGGAGGATAGCTTGAGCCCAGGAGTTCAAAACCAGCCAGGGCGAGATGGTGAAACCCCTTCTTTCCAAAAACAAAAGCAAAAAACAAAAACAAAAAAATGAAACTTAGCTGGGCATGGTATCACATGCCTGTAATCTCAGCTACTCAGGAGGCTGAGGTGGGAAAGTCACCTAAGCTCAGGAAGTCAAGGCAGCAGTATTCAGTGTTACCACCACTGCCCTCCAGCCTGGGTGTGGGAGTGGGACTGTGTATCAGAAAAAATAAATAAATAAAAAAAAACAAAAACAGGAAGGAAAAAGCAATGCAAAGAAAGAGATATGTATGGGGCATCATGCATCATGCATAATGAAAGACAATGAGGATAGACATAAGGAACAGGAGCCATAAGAAAATGCACCTGTGAATGCATTAACTTGCCTCAGCTCTTTATCTAAACTCTTGGTTAAAAAAATAATTGATATTGCAGCACTATTCACAATAGCAAAGACTTGGAATCAACCCAGATGTCCATCTGTGACAGACAGGATTAAGAAAATGTGGCACATATACACCATGGAATACTATGCAGCCATAAAAAAGGATGAGTTTGTGTCCTTTGTAGGGACATGGATGCAGCTGGAAACCATCATTCTTAGCAAACTATCACAAGAACAGAAAACCAAGCACCGCATGTTCTCACTCATAGGTGGGAACTGAACAATGAGATCACCTGGACTCGGGAAGGGGAACATCACACACCGGGGCCTATCATGGGGAGGGGGGAGGGGGGAGGGATTGCATTGGGAGTTATACCTGATATAAATGATGAATTGATGGGTGTTGACGAGTTGATGGGTGCAGCCCACCAACATGGCACAAGTATACATATGTAACAAACCTGCACGTTATGCACATGTACCCTAGAACTTAAAGTATAATAAAAAAGTAAAAATAAAAATAAAAATAAATAAAAAATAATAATAATTGATTTGGACAAGGCTTTCCCAGTGTTTTCGCACAGAGAACAGCCTTAATACAATTATCCTTGACAGAAATAATATTCAGAATTCAAAATATTCATTACCCAAATGCTTGCCTGTATAAAGCTCTTTTAAGAAATTTATGGCAACACATTTCAAAGAGTGATACATCTGGACCTGAGGAAGGTGATGATAATGATGATAATTACGATGATGATGGTGATGCTCACGGTGGTAATAGCATAACATAATTACGGGAGTAATATTCTCTCTCATTTGCTATATTCTACTGGTTAAAAGGAGCATACAGGTGTCACCTCCATTCAAAGAGAAGGGATTATACCCTAGGATGTGGTCGCCACAAGTTAAAGGTGTTTTTAGAGCATTTGGAAGATGTTTAGACCATGGCATCAAATAAACATCATGGCATTTCTTGGATTTTTTTGTAATTTAACACATTATCTGACCTAAATCTGTTTTATGTTTGCTTTGAGGGTTACACTTCCATATTTAGCACTGAGACTCAAGTCATCTAGACCAAAAAGTTATTGAAATTGCACTCACCTTCCTTGGAATATAATTAAATTTGAATGAATACCGAGTTGTACTAAAATTATGAAAAAACTAATGAATTTTAAAAGTTGGGTTATTACATATTTAGCAATATGCATGTCATACTTATAAAATATATTTCAAGGAAATATTGAGGAAAATGCAGAAAGACTGAGTGATAACGATGTTAATTATATCATTCCTTTTTTGGGAAAGTATTAAAATGTCACAATATTACCTAAAGGTGTAACCAGTTGATTGAATGAAATGCGCTAAGTAGGGTACATCCAAGAAACTGAAATTGCACTGTAATTAATGTATTTAAACATGATATATCAGATTTCTCCTTACTGCTACTTAATGATATCTTGGGTATATAGTATAATTTTATTTACACTTGGAAAATTTTTTCATATGTTACAAAAGATAGCTTTGTTTAAATCACAACTTTAAACTTAAATCCAATTTTGTGTTTGTTTTAGACAGTGTCTCGCTCTGTGGCTCAGGCTGGAGCAAGAGGTATTATCATGGATCATTGCAGCCTCAACCTCTCAGACTCAAGGAATCCTTCCACCTCTGCCTTCTCAGTAGCTGGGACCACAGGTCCACAGAATTTAAGTTTCTTCCCTTCCCCAGAGTTCAAGTCTAATCATGGATTCATGAACAACAATGTAGAAGTGGAAGGGAGCATTACCTGCCGTTTTCCTAGGAAACTCTGGTTTTCATTCCTTCTGCTTTTAGCCCTTTTACAATTGAAGAGAGAGCTAGGGTTAAAAGAACAAGGATAAGTACAAAAGGGGCAAATATATGTTTTATTTGTTTTGATTTTTACTTAGTGGAGATTATTTGATGTCTCTTCTGCCTTTCAAATGCAATCTATTCCAAGGCAGGTATCCAAATATTGACTACTTATTGGGCTTTAATAGTAGATTAAGCAGAGAACTCTCAGAAAATCACTGTACAATTCCTGGCTTTGAATGGCAGCTTCTTACATACTCTTTCCAGCCCTTTAGTGATAAAATACTCCAATGTTGTATATAATTGGACTCTTCAATTATCAGCCAAGTTTGTGGCTTGATAGATTTGGCATGGAGTGAGAAACTGACTATTCTTCATCTCACTGCACTGTAGAGGAAAGAAAATAGGGATAGAGGAAAATAACTCAAACATTATCCATTTTTGACTTTAGCATGCAGAACACCTGGGCTGTGGCTTGCACATCACATAAAATTTGCAAAAATAATAATAATAATAATAAGACAATACAATGCATATATGCAAGAATGTATATGGCCTATTGATTCAACAGTTTGACTCAATGTTGACTCAGCAAGACGTTTAACCCCAAAGTATCTAATCTCCTAACACTTCAGACCTCCAGGAAACACATCTTCACCTCTCTTGCTTTATGTTTTTGAAAGAAAAAGTAACTATATCCTAATACCTTGGAAGTTTGTGAATTCTTTATTTGCAATGTCAGAGTCATGGAGTGAATAATTTGAATTTCAGATACTATTTGCCTGGTGGAAATATTTCAGTAAGAAAAAAAACTAATTAATTAACTTGTCACATGCTTACTTTCAGACAATATGAACACAATAGATTCTTATTTAATGGAATACTCCCCTACTCTAGTGGTGCCAGATTTCAATTTTCTTTCATAGTGTTTCAATTTGTGATTCAGAATTAGTGAGATCCTTTCAACAGTTATATAGAATGATTAACAAACATTGTTAACATTAAACAATGTATAATGCTGTTAAATTTATGCATACTATATATGTGAGTATATTTCTAAACATAACATGTATTATTAATGAGATACCAATTCCTTAAATTGACATCATTTTGCAAGCTTGCAAATTTTTTTAAATAATTGAAATACTTACATGTTTTTTAAAAACCAAATTAAATGCTATTTAAATAATTTTAGGTAACAATTTTCAAATATTTATATTCATTATTAGTAATCTGTATTTTGTCTTTTAATGTTAGTAGGGAATTGTAAATAATTTAAAAGAAAAATAACTCTCAAACATATTCATATTACTTACATTTAGCTTAACTTACATTTTTGTGCAAATATTAATATTTTACACTTTCAATACAATTATATCTTATTTTAAGTTATTTGATATTTTTACTATTCTTTCCACACAAATTATATACAAATATTGATTATGGTAATATAATTATTGTTCTTTCTGAAATAAAGGCAAGAAAAAGAGTTAATGTGGAATAAATACAAAAAAAATTATGTATACATTTTATTGCTCATTTAAACATCGCTTGCCATCTATAAAGTATTTAGACATCAGTAGCAATAATTAAATTTAATATTTAAAAGTAAAGTCTATAGCCTTCCACATATTTTTCAACTTTATAATTATAAAAGTATATTTATCAAGGTAGGAAAATAGAATGGATATTATTTAGCAATTTGTTTTTATAAGTTGATAATATTTACATGAATATTATTTGAATCTTTTTTCTTTCCCTGGCCCTGGCCTGAGGATATGAGGGGCACACATTGAAACAATATCTGTTTGTTTACCTGGAAATGTTTATAATTTCTCCTGTTGATTTCTTTCTGAATCTGTGGAAAACAATGACTGACGGTCAGTGCCCTGTATAAGTTAAGCATTCAAGCTTCCCCACTGCCCAATTCCTTCTTTGGTGTCTTGTTTACTGCCCAAAATAGCACTCCTGATTCAGTTAGAAGTACCATCTTTGTCCATCTATTTACCTGTTGCTTCTAGAGTCTCTTGGGCAAGTAGACAGTGCTCCTGAGTCAGGAACTGGTAAGATAGTTGAAGCTGAAAAAGGATTTTGCACTAGTAGCTTTTGATTTACAGTATATTCACACTTTCTTAACTTATGCAATGAAGACAGTGCAATCTGGTACACTCGGGTAGTTACACTGGCAGTTACATTGAACTTGATATTTCTGGCTAATTCATAGATAAGCACAAGAGCAGATCATCAAGTCAAATGCCTTGAAGTCTTTAAAGTAGCACACTGAGTATGGGTTACCCATAACAAAAGTGAGGCAGGGAAAGAGTAGAGTATCACCACTGAACTGCCTTTCTCCATCTTATTTTTCTCCTGGTATTAAGAGGGAGAATGGACATTGAATTAATGACGGATAATAGACAAGTTCTTTCTTACAAACTTTGGTAATTCTTAGAGAAAGGTAATGGGCCCAGACATTGGCAACTCTTTGTAGGTTCAAACTAAAAACAGAATTTCAGCTTTTTAAAAAAGTGTTACTCCCAGTTAGTGTATTAATTAATATATAACTTTCATTCTCTACCTTGTTATAAATGTTAGGTTGAAATATGAGATTACTTATAATGCAAATTATTTCAAAGGAAACTGTGGCTTATATAACCAGTTAACTATGTCACAAACAATTCCACATATTCAATAAACAATTTTATATATTTTACAACATGGAGGACAGCTTGTGAAAAAGCACTTCTTTAAGGTAAGAGTAAAAATCTTAATAAATGAATATTATAAATAGCAAAAAAACAAAATGCTAAATAACAATAAAATAGCTCAAGAGATGTGGTACAATCTAAGATCATCACTAGGGGATCAGTTAGGCCCTGAACAGGCCTTCCACTTTAAGAAGAAATCATTTCATTTTCCACTCAGAAAGCAATTTCCTATTTTTAAAACTGCAGGTCTAGCTTTGACATTAAACTAATATATATTGATTCCTATCTCTCTGGTTATACTAGAGAATATTGATTCTTATGTTAAAAAAATTATTGACACCCTTATCTCAGTGTTCCTGAAATTCATATTTTAACATTTGCAAGAAAGTACTAATCTATTAATCAGTAGATTAATATTCCAACCTCAAAATTCACATTTGTGGGAAAAGGGTAGAGAGAGAAGACCTCCAGAATATTATAGAATTTTATGTTCTTCAACTTTTCCTCTTTCTGTGCGATCATTTGTCCTTTGGGCTCTTACTCTGAATATTCAATATTATGCAAAAAACTTTATAAATTTGGGTCATGCATGCTTAGAAAAGTAAAATAATTTTCTCATTGTATGATGTAGATATAGCACTGCTTTCCTTCTGGGTACGAAGTGCCAGGCTCTAGTTTTCTAATGTCTTTTGACTTATTTAATCCTCACAACCACCCTATGATACAGACATTATTTTGCGGTGGGAAAAACAAGGCACTGGGTAGAGAAACTAGGTAATTCTCCTTAAATAATAACTAACAAGTGATAGAAGCAGCTTCCGAATTCAGAAATTTGATGACAATGGCAAAAAGAAGGAGGAGAGAAGGGAGAGAAAGAGGAGAAGACTTTGTTCCCTTTTAACTAGAGCTGACCAATATTTGCTTAAAATTCACATCTTATATCAAGATTCAAAACCTTTTTCTACTGCCATATATAATTGTACAGATTAACTGGTAACCTTAAATAGTATCACAAAACCCTACAGAGACCAGTTTTGTGGATGAGTCTCAGAACAAAAGACTCTCAGAAACATGTGTATCTGCCCTAACATTTGTGTCCTCAGCTAGGATGCGAGCTCCTTAAGATCAGTGGCAATGTCTCCTTATTTCTC